>NW_020954603.1:7441856-7522103 GCF_900497805.2 Vombatus ursinus | reverse complement strand
ACACACACACACACACACACACACACACACACACACACACACACACTCTCAGCCTCTGGGTGTGTTTTTGTGTGTGTGTGCCTGCTTGGTGGGCAGGAGCCTGACAAACAGGAGCGGGGTGAGGGGGACAGGGGCTAGAGCCTACAGGGATCAGGGAGTCGGCCTGCCCTGACCCCCACGGCCTCCAGTCTTGTTTCTGTAGGACCGCTGCTGACGGCCCTCACTTGGCTGAGCCGGTCCCGCACGTTCCCAAGCCTGTCAGTTGACGCTCGTCCCCTGTCCTCTGCACGTCCTTTACGTGTGTGTCTGCATGGCTGTCTGCCTCTGGCTGGGAGCTCCCAAGGGCAGGGACAGGGACGGTGCCCTGGGGCTGTCCAGGGTCCTGGCATCTGGTCTTGGGGATGGCTGTAGCAAACGTCTGCCACGCCTCCAGGGACAAGCACCGGCAGGGCCCAGCCTCCATTAGCTCCTGCTCAGCTCGACATGGCCCAGCAGTAGGGAGGGGGCGGGCACAGAGGTCTCCCCACAGCCGCTGGTATGCAGCCCCCTCGGCTGGAGGTCATGAACAGGGGCCTCCTTCCAGCCCTCCCTGTCCGTGGGCCTGGTGGGACCCCACTGGTGTGAGGACAGGAGATCAGGAGTAGGCTTAGCAGCACGGGGATGAGAAGCAGCCTCTGGAGACACCCCGGGGACCCCGCTGGAGGCATTTTGGGATGGTGGATATTGGAGGGACCAATCCTGGGCAGGTCTCCCTTTGTTCCTGAGGCTGGAGCTCCAGTGGGGACGATGGGAGAGAAGTCTGAGGTCGGGGTGTTACAGGAGCACAGGAGTCCTGATCCAAAGGGGGAGATAGGTGCAGAGCCCTCCCCAAGTCTCTGGGGGGGTCAGCCAGGCCGTGGTCCTTGTGTGTTCTGCAGGGAATCAGAATGACCTCCCAAGGAGTCGTGGGGGCCCAGCTGGCCAGCCTGATCCTCTGACATTGTCTCTCACCTTAACCCACTGCTAATGACTTGCGAATATTGATGGAAAAGGGAAGGGCAGAGTTGGGGAGGGAGGAGACAGGGGGGTCAGGAGGCAAAGAGACCGAAATGAAGTTGAGTTATCTCCCATCTGGAGCTGAGCTCCTAATCCTCCAGCCCTGAGGAATCCAATGAAGCCCCTTATCTGCCCTGTCAATCACTGGCCCGTGTGCGCGCACACGCGTGGCACACACACAAACACGCACATGTGAGCACGCTCCCCGCCTCCCCGGCCCATTATTCCTCTAGCAGGAGAGTCAGGAGCCGGGGAGCGAGGGCCGGGTCCTGCCAGATGGATGCAATTTGCATAATATCAGCGGTAGAGGCTGCAAGATCAACAGGGGTCAGGGCGCTGACATCGGCGCACAGTCTATCTGTGAGCGCTAATTTGGCCGGCATTGATCTGTCTTGCTGATTTCTTTGTCATTTACGTCGGCGATGGTTTGACAGGAGATACAGAGAGAGACAAGGGGAGGCCGGCGGGGGCCGGGGGGGGAGCAGAGAAACAAAGATTGTAGTTACCAATGCCTTTAACGCAGACAAAAAGAGGAGCTCTGCCTGAGGATGCCGCGCAGGCCACTCAGGACCCAGCGGCTGCTAATTACCCCAGTGCTCAGAGTCCCTCGGGGTCCCCGGTGCCAAGGCCGGAGAGGTGTCTGGGGGGGTCGTGCCTGCAGCCCTCCTGCCCCTGCCCAGGCTGCTTCCTGAGAAGCCCCTCCCAGGGGAGACGCAGTCGAGGGGTGCACTCGTTAAGCCGTGACCTTGTTCATTTCCTCTCCTCTGTGGGGCCCCCCCACTTCCTTCTTCCCTCATCTCCCTGGGCCTCAGTGATCAAGCTGCTTTTCTCCCAATCCTGGCCCCCACCACAAAACCATCATGAAAGGAAACTGAGGCCTGCGGCCTGGGAGGCCCGCAGGCAGGGGGCCCAAAGGCTCTCCCATCCCTCAGAGAGAGCTGTCCTGTCCTACCGTCTTCTCTGAGGACCCGCTTCTGGGGGGCTGGCCTGCTGCAGGATTCGGGAAGCCCCAGTTCTGCCAATGACCACCTGTGGGGCCTTGGACAAGCCAGCTGACCCTTCCGGTCCTCAGTTTCCTCATCTGTTGGCCCACCTTCTGTTTGGTCTTTAAACCTTTCACAATCTGATGAGCATCTCCCCACCCATCGTATACACATGTACTAGTCCGTGGTTCCACCAGGCTTTGTCCTTCCTGCTGTTCCCCACACTACATCTCTATCTCCCACCTCCGGACCTTTGCTCCACTCATTCCCCAGGACTGGAATATATGTGCTCCATTAGAAGGCATGGATACAGGGACTGTCTGACTTTTGTTTCTGGGTCCCCAGTGCCTGGCACACAACAGGATGTTGACTGACTGACCGGCCCGAAGGCTCCCACCCCTACTCCCCTCCTTCCTTCTGGCCTCTGCTCCATAGCCTTGGGCCCCCCAGACTGGGGCACCACTCTGGGGAACGGGACCTCCCTCCCTCCCAGCAATCCCATGGGCTTTCCCTGGTGCAGACCCCTTCCTCGGGGGTCCAGACTGCTCTTTCTCTGCGGCCTTCTCTTCTGGCCAGGTCCAGGGAGGGGGCCAGCTGAGCAGCGGCTGGCCGGGCCGGTCCGTCTTTCTTTGTCTCCCTCCTTCCTTTGTCAGCGGCAGGAGAGAGCCGAGATTCTTGCTCGGAGCCTGCATGATCAGAAAGGACCCCCTGCTGGCCAGCCAAAGGAGGGGGGGGGGGCAGCGGGCAAGGACATGGAGGAGACCGGACAGACGCAGGCAGGCTTTGGTGTACACTAATCCCCTGGCCCGAGGCCCTTCAGAGGGACCTGGAAAACTTCAAGGAATGGAGGCAAAGGCATCCTTCGACAGAGAGCCTCATTATCCCGCTCCCCCCATGCGGGCGGGCGGGCACAGGCGGGCAGGCAGGCAGGGAGGGAGGGACTGCCGTGTGCACAGAAAAGGCTGTCACTGTCCTTTCTTCCTTTGGGTAAAAGCCCATCTCCCTGAGCCTGCCCGCCCCCGTTCCAGGCTGACACCTCTCAAGGCTGCTAATTAGATCCCTGTTGCCTCTCTAATGCACTCTGACAAGAGCCCTCACACGGGCCAGCTGGGTCTTGGCACTGCCTCTCTGGTGTGGACACAGGGTGCCCCAGCGCATGGTCCCAACCCTTCCAGGGTCCAGGGTCCAGGGCCACACTGGGTGTGGCTTCTGGCTGCACCCACCTCCTCTGGGAAGGGAACAGAGAAGCCTCTGGGGTGCCCTGCCTCCCATTCCTCCCCTGGACGTTAGCCATACCAAACCTGGCCCAAATCATCCTCTGGTCCCTCTGGGAACCTCCTCATGGCAAAGGAGAGGGGCCATCTGAAGGACAGGCCTCTGTAGCAGACGAGACCGCCAAGGCTCCCCTGGCTGAGCCTCAGGCTGGAAGCGATGCAGAGGTGTCTGGACCGAGCCCCACCTGAGGAGGACTCCCCAGCAAGGGGGGACCCACTGTGGCTTCAGGGCAAGGGGGCCACAGGCCACGGTTAGGCAGGTGTTTTAGATCTGACTCCGCACCCTCAGTCAACCAGCTGAAAAGCAATGATCAACTGCTTACTATAGGCCAGGCCTGATGCTGGGGAGAGAGAGAGAAAGCCATCCCTGCCCTCAAGGAGCTTATGCTCCTTTCTCGAGAAAGATGTGTGTATGTACACACACAAACACAACATACAGCCTGTTGATACAGAGCTTTAAGGTTTGCAAAAATGTATTCTATCTCATCGGACAATGAGATCCTCATAACAACCCTGACAGGAAGGTGCTATTATGATCCCCATTTTACATATGACAAAACTGAGGCACAGTGAAGTTAAGGGGCTTGCCCAACAACATACAGGTGGTAAATCTCTAGGCTAGATTAGAATCCAGGTCTTTCTGACTCCTGGCACAGTGAAGAGAGGAGAGAGTTGGACCTGACCTGGAGTCAAGAAGGCTTGAATTCAGATCCTGCCAGGTGACCCTGGGCAAGTGTCTGCTCAGTGTTCTCAACTGGAAAATGGTGATTATAAAGGGTAGTTGAGAATAAAATGAGATCATATTCATGAAGTGTTTGGCACGGCACCTGGCACACAGAAGGCACTAGTTATTATTATCCATCATTGTCCACCACATCATATTATCCCTTCAAGTAAGCTACGCCCACATGCATGCAAGTGCACACGTGTGCTCCCACACACGCACACACTATGTACAACATACATACTAGATCATTGGGTGCCAAGCCAGAGGTGGAATGCTGACTGAGGGAGAGCCGGAAAGTCAGTCTGGCTTCAACAGAGAATGCATGAACACTAAAGAAAGCTGGCACTCCCCACATTCAGAAGGTTTGCCCAATGCTTTACAAGTACAATCTTAACAGATGCTTCAACAGTTCTGGTAGGGACGTGACTACCCCCATTTCATAGATGAAGAAACTGAGGCTAGTCACACAGCTAATAAGCGTCTGAATCCAGATTTGAACTCAGACCTTCCTGACTCCAGGTCCTGCGTTCTTTCCATTATGCTACCTAGATGCCAATGAAGATATTATTATTTATAATAAATTATTATTACGTTATATGATATTTTTATAAGGTGTAATAAGCCTGGAAAGGTAGGTTATGGCCATGTTGTAAGGGGCTTTAGGAGGTGACAGAGAGCCACTGGAGTTTCTTGAGGGTGTGGCAGTGGTGTGGGTGGCATGGTCTGACTTTCACTTTAGGAAAATCACTTTGGAAGCTGTGAGGCAGATGGACTGGAGAGGGGAGACTGGAGGCAGGGAGCCCAATGAAGATTCTTCCAATAATCCGGGTGAGGGGCAGCTAGGTGGCACAGTGGAAAGAGCACTGGCCCTGAAGTCAGGAGGACCTGAGTTCAAATCCAGCCTCAGACCAAACACTTGACACTTACTAGCTGTGTGACTCTGGGCAAGTCACTTAACCCCAATTGCCTAAAAACAAAACAAAAAAAACAAAACCAAAATAATCCAGGTGAGAGGGAATGGGTGGGGGCCAAGTGCAGAGAAGGGGACAATCAGAGAGAGGCAGAGATTCAACTGAAAGGCCTTGCCAACTGAGTGGAAATGTAGAGTTAGGAAGGCGGCGTCAAGGATGCCTTTGGAGCTTTGAACTGGGTGACTGGGAGGATGGCTGGCCTTTCTACAGAAATAAGAGAGCAGGGAAGAGGTGTAGGGTTTATGGGAAAGACGCTAAGTTCTATTTGGACAGGCTGGGCCTGAGATGCCTACTGGATGTCCAGTTCAAGATGTCTAACAACCAGGTAGCTGGTGATGGAGGACCGGAGCTCTAAGGTTGTGAAGAATCTTGGGCTGGATCCAGAGGTATGGGAAACCTCTGCAGGGAGAAGGCCATGGAATATAAAGGAAGCCCAGGAAAGAGGTTTGGGGGGATGCCTCCATTCAGGGGCTAGAGAGTGTCTGATGAGCCAGCAAAGGCAACAAGGGGACGCAAGACAGGAAGGGCCAAGGGCAGAGGCACAAAAACCCAGGAGGGTCGCTAGGTAGCAGGCGCTGGGGGTACAGTGGATGGCGTGTTGGACTTGGGGTGAGGCAGTGTCTTCGGGAAGGGCTGTTTCAGCTGACCGATCAGGGTGCAAGCCAGACTCAAGAAGGAGGAGGAGAGGAAGTGGAGGCCATGATTGTGGACAACTTTATCTTTTCAAATTTGCCTGTGAAAGTGGGAATGAAGGTCATTAGCTTGAGGGGATTAGGGGATTATTTTTTTTAAGGATGGTGGAAACTTGGGGCATATTTGTAGCAGAGAATGAGAAGGCCAACGATTTAAGTTCAGAGGGTAGGGACGATTGTGGGGGTGACTGCCAAAAGATGGGAGTCCTAAACTACTCTAGTAGAAGCCTCATTCCAAGCTGACAGTGCATTTTGTGGCCACAGTTTTTGGTTCTTGCCTTTCCACCAATTCCAATTCCTAATTGTGTGGCCCACCAGGAGAGTGTGAGAGACATCCTGGCATTTAGGGATGCCCGGTACGTCTACAGCATTCTACAAGAGGGAGTGCAGCTAGGCAGAGGTGCCTAGGCTCTTAGGAATCCTCACACCTTACACAACCTTTCCTCAATGTTGCCCCATGGCTAAACAAAGGCTGAGAGGACAAGGAAGGCCAATCTAGCCATGGTAATGGTCATACTGCCGTCTCTTGATTCAGTTTTTGTAACTACCCGGTTTTTACCAAGCCCTTTTAGGGTCCCACTGTAAATGATGCCTAGACAGTCAGAAGAGTTCCTGCTACATCCTGGGGAGCCATGCAGACGGGCAATCTTGGGGGCAGTAGGAGGACATGATACATCAGTGAATGAGCCAGGGACAAAGAATTCAGTTTAAAGTATTCCACAGTGGTGCTGGAAGTTAAACAGGATCCTGGGATCATGGGATTAGAGCTGGTAGGAAGCCACACTATAGGTCACTGAAGCCAGTACTCTTGTCCAGAGAGGACCCCAGCGAGGCCTGCTCAAGGCCATACAGGAAACACCTCTGTATTCTCTGAAGCTAAACCCAGCGTTCATTCTACTGCCGAAGGGAAGACTCAGAGTTGGCTTTATGGAAGGAGCTGGACTTGGAGGGAGCAAGGAGGCCAAAGCAGGAGCTGAGGGGCCCCTTTGGGCAGAAAGTCATCCTCTGGTTTCTAACCCAGAGTCAGAGAGTGACAACTGCCTTTTTTAGCTAGGCTCCCAAAGACTCTTGGGCTGTGTCCAGAAATGGAGGATTCCTCTAAGGACAGAGACCGAGGACTGCATGGTTGGTCCTGACTTCCTGTCTCTGTGGGGGGGACCATTCTGGTCCCTCTCCCTTCCTCCTTCCTGCAGCCTCTCCAGGGTCCTATTCTCCAGCTCTGGAAGTCTCTCTCCTACCGCACCCACAGCTCAGTGGCACAGCCTCCCTGGTCTTCCTGCCCTGCACTATTTCCCAGCCGTGAGTGTTCTCATTGACCATGCCTGCGACTCTCCCTCCTCAGCTCAGCTTCCTGTCTTCCACAGGAAGCCTTTCCCAATCCCTCTTCACGCGAGCGCCTTCCCGCTACCAACCCTGTCTGTGGCTCCTCTGTCCTCAGTTGTTTGCTTGTTGGCTCTCCCACCACACTGGGAGCCCCTGGGGAGTAGGGACAGTCTTTGCCTTCGTATCCGCAGTCCCAGCACCGTGCCTGGCGCACAGTAGGCACTTACTGCTCTTCCTGGAACCAGTCTTCATCCCCTTTTGTCGTTCCTGCCTTTATCATTTACCTAATGCACAGACAGGTGTGGCCAGGTCAGAGGCCCCTTTGCCTTGGCCCTGCATTCAAGGCCTTCCATGAGCTCCTCCCATTCTACATCTCTCCCTCGTGCCCTTTCGCAGCTCGGCTCCCTACACCCCAGCCAGGTGAGGCGTCTCACTTCCTCTGCTCAGGTCAGGCCCTTGTCTGTCTCTACTCTGGGCCAGGTCCTACCCCCGCTGGACAAGAGGAGGCCCAGGGGAGGGGTCTGCCGTCAGGACTGCAAACCAAGGCAGCTCAGCTGGGTGCCGAGGGTTCATCAGAACCTGGCCGCTAGGTGGCTGCCCACCCCCCTCCCTGGCATGGTAGCTCCTTGAGCAGTTCATTAGAATTGTGTCACCAAGTACATATGCCTGAGTGGACAGTGACGGGCGATGACCCCTGACCCAAGGACCGGGAGACAGTCCCCATCAAACTCCCACAGTGAGACCCTTTTAACACGCACAGTGAACTCAGCGCATGGAGAGTTGGAGCTCATTAAAACTGCCGACTCTGTGAGCACGCCATTAACCTCGCTGCTCCAAACTCATGCCTCGCCATCTCCTCTTCTTCCTGGTCTAATTAGCGCCCCAAGCTAGCCCCCTCCCACCCCCAGCACCCTCTCCTCCAGAGATGGGGCGGGAGCGGCCACTGACCCTCTCAATGGGTGAGGTGTCCCTCCTGGACCTTGGGGGACAAGGAGATGTGGGCAGGGCCAGGTCCTAGGCAGTCTATTTGGAGGACCCCATTAATGGGCATCGTGGTCCCAGGTTCCTAAACCCCAGATGGGGGCACCAAGGGCCTTTTAGTGGGAAACTAGGGCTAGTGGCTGAGCCTAATGAGGCAGCCATTAGTGGCATCATGTGGGAGGGGGGAGGAAGGGGAAGTGGTGGGCACAGGGCAGGCCAGGGACATTAAGAGAAGCTACGCCTCAGGCACCACAGGGGGGGGAGGCAGGAGTACCCTGCTTGGGACCCTTCTCCTGCTGGAGATGCCAAGAGAAAGGGTGCAGGCCTACATGCTATGCCCGACTGCCCATGTAGCACCCCATGCTGCCACAAGCTGGTGGAGATGAGGAGGGAAGGAGGCAAGCAGATGGGCACTAGCCAGATGGACTGAAGAAGTCGAGGAGAAGAATGACAGAATCAGAAGGAGCCCAGAGGGTGCTGAGCGGCACCTGCCTGAGAAGCCCCCGCACAATGCAGTGGACGAATGAGTGGCTGTCCAGCTGCTACTCTAGACCTCTGCAGTGAGGATGTCACTGTCTCCAGAAGCAGCCCATTTTGTTCTGGCCAGCTGTGATGGGCAGGAGCTCTTTCTTTTAACCACCTGAAATGGGCCTCTGCCACCTCAGCCCCTGCCACCAGTTGTGTCTCTGGGCCACAGAGAACAAGACTTAGCCCCCTCCCGAATGACAGCCCTCCAGGTGGCCCACGTGGGCCCCTGACCTTCGCCTTCTCCACACCAAGCACCTCCAGTGCCTTTTCATATGGCCTGGTCACCAGGCCCTGCCCAGAACTGAACCCCAGGGCCCAGAAATGCTCTGACCAACACCCCCAGAGCCCGGCCAGACTTCTGGATACCCTGGGGCACAGAGATCCACTTCTTATTGCTTGCCTTCCTCAGTACATCCCCTGCCACTGATACTCTGCCTGAGCTCACTCCCTAATGGCTAGCCCAGGCCTACCTCCTCTTCTCACCATCCCTGTGATAGGGAGACCCTGGCTGGAGAACAACCCAGCCCCCCACCGAAGACCCCCTTCTGCTGGCTTTTCCATTTGCTTTCTGTCCTGTTCCTGCCCCACCCCAGATCTGCCAACCCTTCCCCCTGTGCCCTCTGACCTCGCACTCTCTAACGAACAAAGTCTCTTTCATTCATTAGACCTCTTTCCCTTTTGCTCCATTCACCTTCCGTCCTTCCGTAAGATCTGATTGTCCTCTCTGGCCTCTCTGGCTGCATCTTCCCTCATGCCCCCTACTCACTGGTCAATGGTGGGAGAGTGAGGACACTCCTTGTTCCCCACTGCATGGTGCTGGAGTCAGAAAGACCTGAATCCAAATCCAGCCTTAGACACTTACTGGCTGTGTGACCTGGGAAAGTCACTTCTGTATGGTGTGAGGGAGGACATGATGGATGCCCCTCCCACCTTCTCCCCCCCAGGCCTCATAGCATGGCATCTGAATGGGGTTCTATCCATCCACAGAGACCTTCTGCCCCATCTGCCATCATGCCCACAATGGCCCTGGGTGTAGGTGCCACTATCCCCATGTTACAGGCAAGGAAACTGAGATCGGTTCAGTGGTACACAGTCCAGGAAGAGTCAGAGACAGGGCTTGAGCTCAAGTCCCCCCAGCCCCAATTCCAGTGAACTGTCCCTCACCCCAGCTGCTCTCCTCTGAGAGGCAGAAGGGAGGAAGGAGACAGCCCAGGCACGGGGGACACACAGCTCAGGCTTATGGCGGAGAGAGTGCTGTGTTCAGGGGCCACCCACCAGCCTGGCTAGTTGGGGAACAAGCAGTGTGGTGAGGGCCCAGGCACTGGGCACACCCCCAGGCCCTGCCTTCCTCATCCACGGGGATACTCCCTCAAATACCCTCACTTGCCCATTTCTCAATCTACTTAGTTCACATAATTCACTCACTCCATCTCCCCAAGAACTCTGAAATGCCTTCATCCGATCGTAATTGTCTATTATTCAATCTTTAGGTTTCACATTTCCCGTCTGCCTCAGTTTCCTCAACTGTAAAACACCCCCTACCTCACAGAGTGCTTTTGAGGACCAAATCAGATGATAAGTGTAAAGCCTGACGCACAGTAGATACTACATTCGCCCCCATTCATCATGAGCGCTCTTTCTCCTCCTCCACACCTCTTCACCCATCATCCTTCTCCTTGCCAAGGCCATATCTCTCCTGGTGCCCTTGGCCCCCCAGGCCCGCCCCGGTCCACTCCAGAAGTTCGCCCTCTCCTCCTGCACCCATGGTGACCCTTCCCTTGCTCTCCTTCACTTTCCTGCTCTCCCCTGGCTCTTTTCCTGCTGCCTCCAAGCATGAGGAGGGCCCAGAGTCCTTGACCTGGAGTCAGGGACTATTGGTTTCCTGTTGTCTTTCTATCCTAAGAAGCCCAACACGGTACCTGGCACATAGTAAACACGTGAATGCCTTGTTTGTTTTTTGTTGTTGCTTTTTGGTGAGGAAATCAGGGTTAGGTGACTTGCCCAGGGACACACAGCTGTTAAATGTCAAGTGTCTGAGGCTGTATTTGAACTCGGATCCTCCTGACTCCAGGGCTTTTTCATCCGATGTTTTGACTTCAATCTTCCCTTTCACAGCCAGATCCCCCCAGATTCATCTTTACCCCCCTGCTTCTGCCTTCTCTTCTCTTACTTACACCTGAGCTCTGGCTTCATTCCAATGAAACTGCTCTCCAGGGTCCCCAGTACTGTAGCTGCTCAATCCAATAGCCTTTTCTTAGGCCTCCTCCTGCCTGGCCTCTACTAGAGGCCTTCTAGAGAAGACTCCCCGGGCATAGTCTGACTCCTGACTGCATCACTCTTCTATCCAGAAGCCTTCAATGTGTCCCCATCACCCAGCCAGCCTTTCTAAGCATGTTATAGAGAACAGCCCTCCACACACTATATTCCAGCCCCCAGACTCTCTATGCCCCCTTCCCATCTCCACGCCCCAAACGCCCTCCCTCCTCACTGCCCCCTCTCAGAGTTTTCCGCTTCTTTCAAGGCTCAGCTCAGGTGTTTTTCTCCATCCATCCCCCTCTCCCTAGGCCTTCCAGATGTGCCTGGCTATTAGCAGACTCTCTCTTGCTCCCTCCCTCCAGCCATCTTTTATTCATTCAGGAGCGCAGGCTTCGAGCTGGGGGTGGGGGGACAAGGCTCAGAGAGGGGATCATCAGATCCTCCTCCCTCGTTTACAAGAAATGAAGACCCAGAGACTTGAAGGGACATCCCCAAGGTCAGAGCCAGAACGTGAACCCAAGCCGTCTGGCTCCCAACTCCAGGATTTTCCCCACTGTACTTCTGTATAGGCTGTCTCTCCTTCAGTGGAGTGTCAGCTCCCTGAAGGCAGGGCCTGCTGGTGGGTGGCCCCTGAACACAGCACTCTCTCCCCCACGAGCCTGAGCTGTGTGTCACTCACGCCTGGGCTTGTCTCCTTCCTCCCCTCTGCCTCTCAGAGGAGAGCAGCTGGGGTGGGGGGCAGTTCGCTGGAACTGGGGCTGAGGGGACTTGAGCTCAGCCCAAGGGCCATGGATAGAGTGGACAGAGTGGACAGTGTGGAGAGAGTGAGACCGGAACAGGACTCTGGAAAGCTATACCTGCCCCTCAGGAGCCTTAGTGAGTTATCCACCCAGCTCAGCCCTGGTTCTTATTAACTTCTAATTGTCAGAATGGCAGAAAAGAACCCAGGAGTCAGAGTGGACGAGCTAGGTGCCACAGTGGATAGAACATCTTCCTGAATTCAAATCTGGCCTCAGACACTTCCTAGCTATGTGACCCTGAGCAAGTCACTTCACCCTGTTTGCCTCAGTTTCCTCATCTGTAAGATGAGCTAGAGAAGGAAAGAGCAAACCACTCCAGTATCTTTGCCAAGAAAATCCCAAATAGGGTCACAAAGAGTAGGACCCAACTGAAAGACGACTAAACAACAAAAACATAATGGACCACAAACCTAATAGAGAATTCTTCCCCTCTCTCTTGTATTCCTGGCCTTAGGGAAAGAGATGTGGGAGTCCTGATTAAGGCCCCACTGCTGGGATGGCCAGTGTCCTTGTCAGGTGGAAAACACAGCTAGGTGCTGGGTAAGGGGGCAGAGTACCCCTTGGTGGGCACAGTGACTTGGAGACAGGAAGACCCTATGTTCAATGCTGCCTCACTTACCAGCTGTGGGATCGTTTACCTCTTTCAGCCTCAGTTTGCTCATCTACAAAGTGGGGATAAACTCCATCTCTACACCATGCTGCCTCCACTCTGGCCAACTCTCCACCTAAAGATGCCTTGGACCCCATCCTGGGTTTCCAGGCTCTAATGAATGAGCCTCCCTGTGAGCTGCCCATGTCCAGCACCCCTCTCCATCCAGGTCAGCTCCCCTTTATGAGCTAGGAGAGCTCCCTGAGGGCAGCGACCGTCTTGCTTGCTTATATTTGCACCCCCAGTACTTAGCACGGAGCCTGGCATACAGCAAGTGCTTAAGCAGTATTTTATTCAGGCAGCTAGGTGGCGCCATGGAGACTGCAAAGCTGGGCTGGGACACTTGTGAGCTGAGAGGCTCTGGGCAAGTGGCTTAGCTCATTTCAGCCTCAGTGTCCTCAAATGTAAAATGGAGAGCATAACAGCATCCTTCTTTCCTTCCCTCCCTCCTTCCTTCCTCTTTCCTTTCTTCCTGTTTTCCTTTGCTCCCTCCTTCCTTTCTCTTTCTTTCCCTTCCTCCTTCCTTTCTTCTCTCCTTCCTTCTCTTCCCTTCCTTCCTCTTTCCTTTCTTCCCTTGCTCCCTCCTCTCTTTCCTTCCTTCTTTCCCACTGTCCCGACCCCACCCACATAGCAAGGTCCATCTCGAATCTCACCCACCACAAAGCCTTTTCAGATGGTGACAGATCATAATTGACCCCATCTTCTGCTGATGCTTCTGACCTTGGACCTGTGTATCTGGGAGAGCCTCATCTCATGCTCACACAGGACAAAGACCCTGCTCCTGCCCTCACCGGAGAGCGGAGAGGGCCCGGGGCACAGCCTGTGTGCACGTGTCAGCATACCCACCTGTGTATGGTCAAGGACACGAGGCCCTGAATTTCAGGGAGAATGCGGAGGGGCTCTCTCACCCCCTGCTAAGCACAGCTGCCCCCCACACCCCTCCACATCTGAGGACCACGTTCTCATGCCGCCACCGCCGTCAATAATGCAGCCAGAGTCATCGCTCAGAAGGACCTTACTAATTAAAAGCTGGTGAGGTTTAAATAATTCATCTCCTTAACTCGTATCGATCCCAGAGTTTAGTGGCCAGAGCCTTGAAACAATATTAAACAGCTCCCTTCAGGAGCAGAGCTGGCAGCAGTTTCTCCAAGGAGGTCTCCCCCAGCCCCCCTCCCCGGAGCAGGGACGCAAGGCAGCAGGCAGTGAGAGGGGGCGTGGGGGCTCCCTATAACGCTGTCACCCCAGCTCTCAGAGCGAGTCCACTGACCCTTAGCCCCAACCCGAAGGCCTTGGAAACCTGAGCACAATCTTGAGCACCACAGGGTCCCAAGCCTCCGTCAGAAGAGGCAATTGATCCATCCCTGAGGAAGGTGATCCAGGGAGGTACGGAGCTCCCTGTGATGCCCAAAAGACCCGCAGCAGGAGAGACAGGGCTGGAGGGTAGGAGGAGGGGAAAGGGGGAGCGGTGGAGGAAAGGGACGGGGCGAGGCAGCAGAGACTGACCGATGCCGCTGTGAGGCCGTCCTATGTGCTGAAGGCTGAGGCCTTTGTTCATATCTAGCAGTCCATTCTTGGGCCAGCTGCCCATGGCAAAGCTGTAGGCCTGGAAGAGAGGAAGAGGCTGGTTAAGGAGGCACAGACCCCCCCCCACCCCGGAGGTCTTCCACACCCACTCCGCCCCCCCTTCCTTCTCCAGAGGTGCTCACAAGGGCCCCCCTTTGTCCCCACCCCTCAGCCAGGGCCCAAATCAGTCAGGGGGAGGACAGTGTCAGGGGTGCAGCAGGGAAAAGATGGGCCTGGGGCCCAACAGTCCTGCCAGTCTGTGAGCCAAGCTTGGCTCTCAGGCTATGTAGGGCCCACATAATTAATAGTAATTAATAGCACATGAGGTGGGTCCTGGAGGGAGGTGATTAGCAATTACAACTCCTAATTAAGTCAATGCCTAATTCCCAGCCCTCCTGCTGTGTACACAGCCCTTTCCCCCCTCCTCTTCTCTTTCTCTCTCAAGCTGAGCAGGTCCGATGCCTCCTGGCCCCTCCTTCCCCGGTACTTAGGGCAAGCCCCATGGCAGGAGGGAGACCCACAGCTTCAGGAGGGCATAGCTGGAGGGGGAGCACAGCTGGGGTCTCCCAAGGTGGGCCCCAGAAAATTCCAAAGAAACTGCTGGGGCCTGGGGAATGGTGGGCTCTTCCAGTGGGTCCTGCAGACCCACAACTATACCCACTGGCCCCTCCCAACCTGAGGGCCAGTGTCTGTGTTCACAGGACATAGGGCCGAAAGCTCACAGCTGGGCTCCTCCCCTCCCTGGCAAACAGGGGGTATCTGATAAATGCCGGCTGAGCTGGCACATCATCTGTGATAGGACTGCGAGATCTTCAGAGGGGAGCTCACAGTATGAAAGGAGGGGCAAAGCAGAAGCATAGGTCTGGGGGCTCTGCACTTTTGGCAGGGGATGGAGAGCTGGGCCTTGAAGGGAAGGAATGGCATTACAGGCAAGGGGGACAGCTTGAACAAAGGTGTAGAGACAGGAAAAGCTCTGGGCATGAGCAAGCTAGGAAGGGGGCGGGAAGGGGACCTCTAAGGAAAAAAGTAGAAGGTGAAGGTGTGGCTAGCCTGGAGGACCCTGAATGTCAGGCTGAGGTTCCTGGGCCTGACCTGGGCTCCCCCGATGGGCAGTGTCTCTCATTCTTTTTTGGGGGTAGGATGGTGGAGGGAATAAGCATTTATATAGCACCTACCATGTGCCACTGTGCTAAGGTGCTTTTTACAATATGATCTGATTTGATCTTCACAACAGCCCTACAAGCAGGCGCTATGATGTAACTAAGGCAGACAGATGTTAAGTGACATGCCCAGGGTCACACAGCTAGGAAGTGTCTGAGGCTGGATTTGAACTCAGGTCTTCCTGTCTCCAGTCTGGTGCACTAATCACTGTACCGCCAACTGGCTCTAAGTCTCGTCTCCTTCTGGGAGATCTCAGAGGCCTCAGCCTAGTGTCCCAGAGCCCCCATGTGCACTGTCCTACCTGCCAGGAATCAAGGTCATCAGTCAGGTCTTTGGACTACCTGAGAAAATTACCTAAGCAGCCCCCGTATGTGTGTGTGTGTGTGTATGTGTGTGGGGGTGTGTGTGTGTGTGTGTGTGTGTAGGGGGGGGGGTTGTCTCTGCTCCCTGATGAAGGTCAAGTGCACACTTATGCATATTCAAAGCCCACTGCCCATCGATCTGCTGTTAATTGTTTTTCCTGGGTTGGGGAAGGAAGTGCCAGGGGCATCGATCTGCTCCCCCCAGCCCCCCAGCTCCTCTCTCCCTTCTTCCTACACCTCCTAGATCCTCATGGGGGGTCTGGGGGCAGGAGAGGGGAGGGAGGCACCTCTTCCCAGCCCTCCACCAGGGTCTGCAGGGGGCACTAACCCTGCTCAGCTTCAAGTTGCTGACTAGATCCCCCCCCCCACCCCATCAGGAGAGATGCTCTGGTGTTTAATATTTAAAGGGAGCCTTTAATCTTTAAACAGCAAAGTTCGGCTCCTGACTGTTAACTCAGCACTGAGGGGGAGGAGAGGAGGTTAGAGGGTCTTCTCTGGGGCTACGAGGGTCACAGTGAGCCCTGAGCAGCAGGCACACTGAAGGGCTCCCCACGGCAGGGGAACAGCAGCAATGGCCCCAGTGTGGGAGCTCGGGGCCCATGCCAGCCTCCCCCATCCCTTCCAGTGAGCAGGGCTTGTGGCCACTTCCCTGAGGGTTGGGGGCAGTCCTTTCAGACCAGCAGAGGAGCAAAGCAGTGAGCCTGGGTGGAGGCTGGCATGGGCCAACAAGGACCAAAGCAGAGGCGCTGAAGCATCAGCAAGGGAGGAGAGTCCTGGCCCCGAGGCTTTCAAGGAGGAGGGGGCCCTATAATCTAGTCAGGGCAGGGGGGCCCGAAACCCTGGGAGAGGGCGTTCAAGGGACCCTTCCAGAGAAAGAAACTGAGGCTTGAGAGGTACAGGCTCCTGCCCAAGGTCACCCACTAGGAGTAGTGATAATAAAAGCAGTAATAGCTCATACTGATTTCGACGGGACTTTGAGGTTGGCAAAGTGTTTTCCCAGCTTCTCTTGTGTGACCCATCCAACAAGCCTAAGAGTCTGAGGTGGGACTGGAATCTCAGTCTCCCTGACCCCAGGCCTCAGAGCTCTCTATATCATGGCCCTGGGTCCCCCCATCCTCTGCCCCAGGGTCTGGGGGGGGCAGGCAGAACTTGGAGCTGGGGGCGAGGCTAGCATGACTTCATGTGGTCCACAGCAGTCTCCACAGTGGCACGGGCTACATGGACTTGCTTAGCAGACAGGGCTGGGTCAGGCCAAGCTAATGTGGTGGGTTCTGGACCTGGCCTGATAAGGGAGGGGGTCACTTTGCTTGGGGGGTAGGGGGACTGGGCAGCACCCTGCCTTGCATTTGTTTGTCTCCAACGCCAAATTCTTTCATGTTCCCTCCAATCAGGCCTTAGGAATCCTTACAATGGGTGGGTGGGAGGGGAGTAGTCTACCAGGGAGAGCTTCCTGGTCAAAGCCTCCTGCTCAGCCCCCTGCTCCCCCCCAGGAAGGGCACCTAATAACCCCATTTCTGAAGCTTTGGTCTCAGGCCAAGGGTCCTCAGTGGGCCCCCGGCATGGGCAGGCCTGGAGGGCTGGGGTGATCCTGAACTCAGGGTGATCATGTCTCTGGCCAGCTGGCTCTGCTCAGAGCCAAGCAGGGGAGAGAGAAGTGGGGGCCCCCTTCCCAGCTTTCAAGTACTTTAAAATCACTTACAAAGGCAGGATTAAACGATCAGAAATTCCATTTAATAGGACAAATAAAGAAATAACCATCTACTCTATCAGCCCTGAGAAGGCAAGCTGGGTATTTTTTTCCTCTAAAAAGGAAAAAAAGGAAGGAAGGGTGGAAAAAAGAAGGATAATGTGTGTTTACTCAAGCAAAGAAAAAAATATTTAAGTGATGTCGGCGAGAAGATTGCAGTAACTAGTGGAGAATAACATCGTCTGCTTTGCTGTCAAATCACACCCGAATTTCAGTAATAGATTCTCGTCTGACACTCAATTCAATTCGAAGGTGATCCTGCTTTATCCCAACACATCAAATATTAAACACGCGTATTAGCAGGTGCCGAGCCCGCTTCCCAGCTTAGCGCTGGGCGGGCTGCGACGACGCACCCAGCCCCTGCTGGCGGCTCTCTCCCGCCTCTCTGGGGCCTCAATGTTATCTCGACACCTTCATCCCAGGGCTGACAGAGGGACCCTTATCACAGGCGTTTGGGGGGCTGCTGCGGACACAGGGGCTTGGGGCACAGACAACAGCAGATGAGGAGTCCCCTTTATTCCCATTATCATCACTAGATTATCACCAAAGATCCCCCATGCCATGGGACTCAGCTGAAGGAGAGAAGGGGAAAGGGGGAGAGAGGGAGGGAGAAAGAGAGAGAGAGAGAGAGACAGAGAGACAGAGAGAAAGGAAGGGGGAGGGAGGGAGAAGGGAGAAAGAAAGGAGAAGAAAGAGGGAGGCAGGGCGAGGAGGCCCCCGGCCCAGCTCTCTCGTCTGACTGATGTCTTTCAAGAAGGGCAGTCTAGCTTGTCAGAGCCTGGGTGGAGATGAATGGGCACATCTCGGCAGCAGCCCATGGCTGTCATGCTGGGCAGTTTCACATTCCCAGATAAGGCACGGTCACCCAGAGTGTCTGTGACCCAGCCGTGGGTCGGAAGCTGCATGGCCCTCGTGTGCCTGGCCGTCCCTGCTAAGTGCCTCACAGGACGTGTTTGATTTTTACAAACGCCCCTTTCCTCCAGGCCTGTGCTTCCTGGAAGGGTTCAAAACGACATGAACGATGATTCATCTGAACTGCTCTGCATCATAAGGAAAGGGGGGGTGCAACGTGGAAAGAGCATCGGATTGGGACTCCCAGATCCGCACTCTGCCCCTCACTCCCCATGTGATCTTGGATGAGCCCCTCCCCTCACTAAGCCTTAGTTTCCTCATGTGTCAGATGAGAGGGTTGAGCTAAATGATCCGTCTCAGCTCTAACTCTAGGGTCCAAGCCACTAGTAACCCCCTCCCCACTGCCCTGTGCCCCATCCTTCCTCGGGGCCAGAGAAGCTACTGCCTGAGCTCTACCTTCCCACCAATCAGAATGGTCCACAAGTAGAAGGGATGCCTCTATTAACTGACAAGCACTGACTAAGCGTGCCTTACTGAGTGCCTGGCCCTGTGCTGGTCACTGGGGGGCAACCCCTCCTCTCTGGGAGCTAACATACAAATGGGGGAGACCACCTATACAGACATGGATGTACACAGAATTATGAACCAAATGAATACAGGGCAGTTCGGGGTGGGAGGGTACTATCTATCAATCCATCAATCAATCACTGATTTATCAACAAGCACTGATTTATCGCTTACTGCATGCCTAGCCCTATCTAGGTGCTGAGGCACAGGGACAAAACAAAAACTGCCCAGTGCAGCCAAGCCTGGGGCCCAAGAGCACACAGCCATACCTGCTAGAGGCCCAGTGTGGGGTGGGGGGCCTGAAAGTCCAGTGAGAGGGACATCACAGGGACTAGTCTAAGGCTGGGGGCCACGGAGGAGAATTCAGGGTAGCAGGCTTGGCTCCAACTGTGCAGGGCTCTGAAGGTCAGGGTGGAATAGTCCAAGGCTAATGCCCCCTGTCCAGCCCTCAGACACCACAGGGCGACAGAACAAGGTGATGCCAAAGTGGCTGGGAAGCCTGGTCCTTGGCACTGTCCCCCCAGTCCAAGTGAGGGTCTGTCCATTGCCCTCCCTGTATCAAGCAGAAACAAGTCACAGCCATAGCAGCAGCAGGCCATGGCCCACCCTGGCCCTGGGAACAGGGCCTGGATCAGCAGGAGGCAGGCTGAGGCTGGGTGTCAGGAAACCTTCACCATGACAGCCAGCCCCAATGTGGAGTGGGAGGCAGAAGCTGTACGACCATCTGTCTACTGGGCACACTGCAGGGGAGACCAATTCCTGTCTGACTACCCAGAGGCTGGACCCAGTGGCTTTTGGGGTCCCTTCACCTTTGAAATCCTCTAAACTGATGATCTGCGGTTTTGTCCTAGCCAAGGCTAGTGGTCAAGGTGAGGACACCCTGAGATTGCTTGGTTCAGAGTGTCAAAGGCCCCTTCCTAGGCTTGCCTGTGGCACTACCCCCCCCCGGCTCAGCCCAGGCCACCTTCTCCCCACATCCTGCCTAGTTTCCCCTCAGGGTGGCATCTGGGTGGGGAGCCTGTTTAATGAGGGGAGATGGGTGGGGCTGAGGGCACCAGAGAAATGGAAAGGTAGGAGATTTGGATTCCAACCCTGCCTCTGCTCCTTGCTGCCACTGTGACTCTGAGTGGGCCAAATCCCCCCCCGGACCTTCATCTCTTCCTATGTGTTGCAGCAGACCCGGGCTCTTTAGCCCCTGCTCCCACCTGCTGGCCAAAGGTGGGTGGGTGCAGCGCATCTCCCCCCACACACAAACACTTGCCTGACTTGTATCTAGCTTCTAGTCCCACCCCCCTGCTCCCCCCTCCCCCCCGCCTCCCTGCCCCCCAGGTCTCAGTTTAATTTCCGTGCCTGGGCTGGGAAGCAGGTGCCCTGACTCCCTCCCGGGAGCTCCTCGGCCCAAGCCTCTCCCTCCCTGGATGCTGCCCCATTAGTTTAGTGCCCAGCCATCTGCGACGTCGCGGGCAGGCCAGCCCCCAGTGTATCGGGAGCCTTCCATTAGCGCCTTTAATATTCTGACACCTTAGCCCAGCCTGCTATTACATGCAAACACTGATCGCCCTGTGAAATTACATTGCTGGGCCTGCGAAAATGGAATTGTGTATAATCAGGCTGCTCCATGCACTGTCAGCCCCATCACAAGCCCGCGCCGAGCCGGCTTACCCAGGGCTTAGCAGCTGCTCCAAGTGTATTGGGTTTAAGAGATGAAGTAGCCCTCAGCGGCAGCTTCTCTGCGAGGGGGGGGGAGAGGTTGAGGAGGCAGCCCTGCCTGAGGCCCACTGGGCTCCCCTTGCTCTCAGGCCCTTACCCAAGACAAAGACGGACCTGGCAGCTTCTCCGACGGGGCACCCAGGCGCCCAGAGAAGGGGCCAATGTCTTCGTGTATCACTGAAGAATAAAGCCTGGGTGATGGAATCCCAAGGCAGAAGGCCCAAAGGGACCTAGGATTGACTGCTAAGAGGTGGGCCTGAGCTTCAGGGGCAGGAGGGAGGGATGGGGAAGGGTCATGGGACAGCAGAGCTCCCGGATTCCAACCCAGCGGCTGCTGAGCCTCCCCAGTCAAGGGGCCAGTGAGTAGCCTAGGACCCTAGGGAGGAGGGCAAGGGTCAAACCATAGCCTTAACCTGCTGCCACCCAGGATGCCACCACGTCAACTGTGCCCTTCCTCCCCACCTGGAACAGCCATCGCCCTCAGGATCACCCCTCTGTTGCCCCTGCCCACCTCCGCTCCCTTTAATCCACCCTGGGAAGGCTCTGGACCACACCTCTGGGGCTATGCCTCTGTCTCCCCGGCACCCCATAACCTACTCAGCTTTGGACTCCCCCATAAGGGTGAGTAAAACCCACCTAATGCTATCTAGTTGGCCCTAGAGGCCTCGTCTCATCCTCTCCAGTGACCTACCCCAGGCTTCTTGTGGACTGGCCCACCCCCACTTTCCATCTCCAGATCTGAGAACAACAATCCAATCAGTGCTTCCTTTGTCCCTAGAAAGTGGCTGTTAACTCACTTCCCCATGGCTCCACTGTCCTGTGGCTGGGGCTACCAGATCCAAACACTATCCCCTGGCCCTGACTTCCCTCTATGTCCTGCCTTCTTCCACTGGAAGGGAAACTCCTTGGGAACAACTGTTTTACCCTTGTCCTTGCTTCCCTGGCAGCCACCTGGCACAAGGCCTGGCACAGAGGAAGAGGTGCTTCATTCATTCAGTTCTCTACCTACTCTGCGCTGTCCCATCTGTGACCTTGGATGAGGTCAACAGATACTTTGTCCCACCAACCTCTATCCTGAAGGTTCCCTGGCCTCTGGCTATTCTCCTGCTAAGCTGGGGTGCGGATGGTGGATGGCAACGGATGGTGCTTAGGGGAGGGGTGAAAGGTCCCACCCCCCGGGCACCAGCTTCCCCAAGGAGGCACTCTGGAGACGTTTGTAAGAATGTCCTCTGCCGCTCCGGGATCCTGCTTACACAGAGGTCTGGGCAGGCTTACCAGAAAGGACCAGGAGGGTGCAAGGAGGGGAGGGGTCGGTCATAAAGACTAAAAGAGGGGAAGCAGGAGGCAGCATGCAGGAGGGAAGGGGATTTAGAATCAGAGTCCTGGGTTCAGATCCACTCTCTGAAACTTACTGCCTGTGGGCCTCAGTTTCCTCATCTATAAAACGAAGGGGAGGGACCATATGTCTTCAAAAATCTATTTCAGTTCTAAATCTATGAGCCTATGAATCAGTCAGTTAGTGGACAAGCATTGATTAAGCATTTACTATCTTCCAGTCACTGTGCAAAGCTCTGGGCAGACAGAGAAAGCCAAAGACACCAGGACTGGGGTGTGCATGTGCATGTGCGTGTGCATGTGTGTGATTAAGATGGTGGAGGTTGGGGAAGGTTGGGGTCATGGGCTTGCCCCCCACGGTCTGGACCCAAATTCATGACCTAACTCCCTTGAGGGTCTCATGAACACACACTGTGATCTCCTCCCCACAAACAGCTCTAGGTGAGTAGGGACCAGGGAAGTGAGCTGGGGTCAAGGCAGTCCCAGGGATGGAGGGGGTCACCATGGAGCAGCTGATTGTCCAGCCTGTAATACTGCCTTTTAGACAGAGGCCTTCCATCTATACCACTGAGACAAGAACCCCAAGTCTGCATCCCCTAGAACTCGCGTGCTCCCCAAGGCAAACTGCTTTGGGGACTGGAAGTCAAGGTGCTCTTCCCCTGAGGGGAATAGGCTGGCTGACTGGGTGGAGCACAGGGAAGGACCCCAGATGGGAGAGGGGGAGCCATCATAGGCCACAGCTCAGGGTAGATGGGACGCTGATTCCCAAGACGATGGGGAGAGAGGTGACAGATTCTTGGGCTCTTGCTCGTTTAGAACAGGAAATATGAGGAATGAGCTTCCCGAAGGCCTCTTGGCAACCTCAAGCTGTCTGACCCAAGTGATCCACCCCAGGGTCCCTCTGTAGGTCCCAAGCTCCTGAGAGGGATCTTGGAAAGATCTCCCGGAGAACAGGAGAGGCACGGCAGGCCTGGGGAGGGACCCAACATTCAAACAGCATGACCAGAAGAGAGTCCACAGACAGCAGGCCAGGGAGCTCAACTCTGACTGCTGGGAAAGTGAAGAGCAAATCAGGAAGGAGCTGGTTAGGGAGAATGCAGTAAAGGAACAGGGGTCCCAGGGCCAAAGCCCGCTCCATCAAGAACAGACCATGCCAGGCTGAGCTCCATCCAGCAACAAGCTCTCATTCACTACCCATTCTGCGCCAGGAGCCTGCCGAGGCGCTGGGTTACAAAGACCACAGGGAGACAGTTCCTGCCCTCGGGGCACTTACACTCTGGTCTGCTAGGGGGCACAACTTGTTCACAGATAGTACATACGAAACACACAGCGGTGGTGGGGGCATGTCACAAGTGCTCAGATACAGCCCAGACTCGCCAAGGCCCAAGCCCAGACACAGTAATGTCCAACCCAGACTCGCCAAGGCCCAGCCCAGATGCAATAATGCCCTGTGCAGACATATCAATGCCCAGGCCAAACACAATAATGCCCTATGGATATATCAATGCCCAGCCCAAACGTATCAATGCCCAGCCCAGACACAACAATGCCGTATGCAGGCGCATCAACGCCCAGCTCAGACACAGCCCAGACTCACCAATGCCCAGCCCATTGGCTTGGGGACATTAGCACACCAATATCAATGTCCTCCACAAACAGCCTATATGGACCCTACCCCAAAGGAACTGAGCCCTTCCCCCCCGTACTGTCCCGACCCTCCCCAGACCCTACATTCCATTTCTACTTCTTGTTCTGGGAACAGTAATCAAGTCCACTCAAGTGGTTCTCTATTAGAAAGGGTCTGTCCCCCCGTGACTCCTCAGACCAAGGTATCCTTCGGTGGCCATTAATGGCTTGCATGTCTTGTCTTCGTCTTGGAATATAAGCTCCTTTAGGGCAAAGACCATTTCATCTCTGTATTTGCGGCCTCAATACTTAGCACAGAGCCTGAAATCAGGAAGACCTGAGTTCAAATCCAGGTTCAGACACTTTCTAACTTTGTGACCCTGGGCAAGTCACTTTGCCCTGCTGGTGTTTGTTTCCTCATCTGTTAAATGAGCTAGAGAAGGAAATGGCAAACCACTCCAGTATCTTTGCCAAGAAAACCCCAAATAAGGTCACAGAGAGTCAGACACACCTAAAACAACTGAACAACAAGCACTTAATAAATGCTTTTCATGAATTCGTTTATTCATCATGCATTTCTTCATTCATTCATTCATTCATTCATTCATCAACTCATTCATTTCTGATGCCAGAGAGAAGGCAGGGACGCCCTTTTCTTGAATTTGTTTATTTGTCATTCATTCATTCATCAACTCATTAATTTCTGATGCCAGAGAGAAGTCAGGGATGCCCTTTTCTCGTCTCACTTCTATTTTCTGTGCCAAGAATCGCCTCAGCACTGAATAGAACAGAAGAGGGACACCCAAGGGAGGTAAGGAGACAGTGAGAGAGCACCCAGCTGGTGTGGCCCAGATGAAAGACATCCTGGGGTCCTGAAAAAACTGGCCAAGAGGTGTGCTCAGCTTGTCAGGCTCATCTGAGACTGGAGGAGGGAAGAGAAGAGAGTCCGCAAACAACAGGCCCGAGAGGTGGCCTCTGATTCTGGGAGAACTTGAGAAATGATGGTTAAAGAGATGGCAGCTGGTGACCATTGAGAAGGGGAAGTGGTGATTCCAAAGATCCCACCTGGCTTCCTTTCCCCTCGTCCCCTCAAACTCCTACTTGGGCTGTCTTCTCCTCATTAGAATGCAAGCTCCTGGAGAGCAAGAACTGTCTCGTTTGTGTTTCTATCTTTGAGTGCCTGGCACATGTTAAGTATTTATTAAATGTTCTTTTTTTCCTTTTGTCTACAACAATAATAGTAATACCTAACATTTACAAAGCACATTAAAGTTGGCCAAGAGCTCCATAAATATTATCTCATTTCATCCTCACCCTGGGAAGGGGTGCTATTATCGTTCCCATTCTACAGACGGAGAAACTGTGGCAGATAGAAGTAAAGTGAATTGCCCAGGGTGGGTCACACAGTGTTGAGGCTGCATTTGAACTCTGGTATTCCTCACTCCAGGTTCAGACTTCTATCCACTGCCCTATCTAGCTGCCTCTACCTATCTACTTGTCTGTCATTTCTATCATCATCATCACCCTCATCATCTCTATCTAATGCTCAGCACAGTGCCTGGCTGGGTGTTTGATAAATGTTTGAGTGACTATCTATCTATCCATCTATCTATCAATCTATCAATATCTGTCTATCTCTACGCATCTATCCATCCATCTATCTATCAATATCGGTCTCTCTGCATCTATCCATCCATCCATCCATCCATCTATCTATCTATCTATCTATCTATCTATCTATCTATCTATCTATCTATCTATCTATCTATCTATCTATCTATCTATCTATAGCTTCAACAATAAAAGTCTTGGTCATGACAGACTCCTTTGATTTCCTTCTCCTTTTTTGATAGTTAGATCATAATAATTGCAAGCATTTTAACAGGCTTGCAAGGATCTTTTACAAATATTACTTATTTGAACCTTGGGGAGGGGGGGGGTGTTATTATTATCCCCATTTTACAGATGAGAAAACTGAGACAGACAGAGGTGAAGTGACTTACCCATACACTAAGTATCTGAGGCCAGATCATGATCAGGGGAATGTGGAGCTATTATTTTTAGCTGAGCATTTGATTTTTGCAAAGCTTCTGATAAAGTGTCTCATACCATTTGTGCAGAAAAGATGAAATACAAGCTGATGGATTTGGAACTGTGTGAATGGCCAGAGGCAAAGCGTAGTGACTAATGGTTTAATGTCAGCTTGGCAGGAGGTCTCCAGTGGAGTGCCCCAGGGATCTGTGCTTGACCCTGTGCTGTTTAACATTTTTATCAATGCCTGGGATAAAAGCCTAGATGTCAGGCTTTGCAGATGAGATGACACAGGGCTGGGAGGGGAGGGATGGTTAACTAATGCGCTGGATGACAAAGTCAGGATCCAAAATGATCCTGACTGGCTACAGCACTGGACTGAATCTAAAAGGGGGAAATTCAATAGAGGTAAATGTAAAATCTCATCTTTGAATTCAACAAATCAACTTTACAAGTACAAGGGGAGGCATGATGAGACAGCCATTGTTCTGAAAAAGAGCTGGGGGTTTCAGTGGACTTCGAGCTCAATAGGAATCATTAGTGTGATGTGGCAGCTCTCATTGTCTCTTACTGAGAACTGGGGCTGCATTAGGAGGGGCCAGCTTCCAGGAATAGGGAGGTGACAGTTCCGCCATGCTTTCCTCCCCTGGATAGGCCCCATCTGTAGGCTTGCGCTCAGTCTGGGTCATTATATTTTAGGAAGGACATTGACCGGCTGGAGAGTGGCCAGAGGAGGACAACCAGGCTGGGGAAGGACCTGTAAATTACATGTTGGATGAGGACTGGTTTGAAGGAACTGGGCTCATCTAGTCTAGAGAAGATAAGACTCAGGAGAAATATGATAAACTACTTGCAGGGCTGTTTTGTAGGAAAAAGCATAGGCTTGTTCTGACTGGCCCCAGAGAGCACACTGAAGGCAGTAGGGAAGGAACCAGTAGATAGGGAGACAATGATCAGTCTGCTGGAGAAGATGGGAGAGGGTCACTGGGAGGCAGGGGGAGATCTGGGAGCGCAGGAGGGAAGAAGAGGTTTGGAATTGCTACTGGGGGGAGTATAAAGGATGAGTAAAGGTGCTTTATTAATTTATTTCATGGCCCCTCCCGAGTCAGCCCATTCCATGGAGAGCTAGCTGTCACCTGTGGGTAGTTTTTCCTCACTTCAAGCCTGTTTGCCTGTTTTTACAATCTTTCTCCATTGACCCTTGTTCTGTGTGCCTAAGCTACAATGGTGATGGCAGTGTCAGAGGAAAGATGGGGACAGCTGGTGGCACAGAGGACAGAGTGCCAGGCCTGGAGTCAGGAAAACCTGAGTTCAAATCCAGCCTCAGACACTTACTACTTGTGTGACCCTGGGCAAGTCACTTAATTTCTCTCTCTACCTCAGTTTTCTCATCTGCAAAATGGGGATAAGAGCACCAACCACGCAGGGTTTCTGTGAGGATTTTGTGAGATAATAATTGTAAAGTGTTTAGCACAATGCCTGGCACATGGTAGGGAGTATGTTAAGTGTTTGTTAGCTATTGTGATTATTATCACATGTGAGAGAGGTTGGAAAGGTAGAAAAGATGAGATTTGGCAACAGACTGGATGCGTGAGGGGTGGGGGAGGAAAGAAATGAAGGATGACACTGAGGTTTTGAGCCACAGTGACTGGGAAGGGCCACGTGCCCTGGACAGACACTGGAAAGCTGGCCGGGGGGACAGAACTTTATCAGACATGAGTCTGAAGTGCTTCTGGGACGTCCGGGGGAGACGTCCAGGAGGCAGCTGTTAATGCAGGCCGGCGGCTCAGGGGAGGAGACAGGCCGAGGAGGGCTGATGGGGCCCGGGACGGGGGATTTGGGGACACCGGGATTCCTTCGATGATGGTGGAGCTCCCTAGCTCCATCCTGGGGCAGCGCCCAGGGTCAGGCAGATTAGGCTGAGACCTCCTTCAGTGACCTAAGGATGGCTGGCGGGTCCCTCTGGGTCCTGTCTTCTCCAGACTGAGACTGTCCTGCTCATTGAGCAGGTCCTCCTCAGGCCTGGTCACCAGTCATTTTGTTACCCCGGCTCCCCTCTGCTGGCTGCTCGGAGACACTCACTCAACACCTCGCGCCCTGCCCTCCCTTGCCAGGATGCCCGGCTGTGACAGGCCCTCCTCACCATAATGGCTGCTATACTGCCAGGCTCTGCAGCCCTGCATCCCACGCCTGCACCAGGGCCCTTTGCTGGGGCTGAGGACCAAAGCCTGAACCAGTGGGGCCGCCAATGTCAGCTCCCCGAGGTGAGGCTCTCAGAGATGAAGGGAAGAGTCCCTTAGCAGCCAGCATGTCTCCCTTCCCTTCCCTTCTAGCTTTGTTATCTGTGACTCTACAGGCTGCCCCTACCTACCAGGATTCACTGCCTGGAGGAGGAAGTCTTTCCTAGCTCCCCCAAACCCAATCCTGGTCAGTGTGGGGAGGGAAAAGGAGCATCTGGAAGTGGCTAGCAGGAGTGGAGAAGGTTGTGAGGACAGCCACCCCATCCCAACACAGACACCTACCCTCCTCTCCTGGGCCCTAGGAAACATGGAGACCACCTCTGACCTGCCACATGACTGACAGCCTCTTAGGCACCACACTCCAGTGGGATCATGATGCTCTCAGCCTCATACCACCTGCAAAGGGGATGGCAGCACTCCCTCGCTCCCCCTGTTCCTAGGCACAGCATGGTAGGTGGGAAAGATAGCAGGGAGCAGGACCGCATGTGACCTTGGCGGGGAAGCGCCCACATGCCCACTGTACCAGATCAAAGCCAAAGCCCAGCTCAGAGCCCAGCCCCCCAGCTCCCTGCTTCCGCCTTCTTTAGCAGCCAGAAGGAACTGATCCAGCCTTGCCAGGGCTGGTGGCGGGTGGCGGGTGGCGGGTGGCGGGTGGCGGAGGCAGCAGGCCTCAGGCTGTGAGTCTGGTGGGCTTCCTGGCCTGGTGGCCCCCATAGCTTTCTTTGTTTTCCTTCTCTGCCACTTATTTTTAGCCAGCGCTCTCCTCCGCCCCAGGGGGCTTTGGATTGAATGAAACACGACCCCCAGCTCCAATAAGTGTATTTCAATTACATCTGTCACCGTGTAACGATATAATGATATATCATGTGATATTAAATCCATGGTAATCATATCAGTGATTTTTTTAATAGTGCGCTAATCACATTATTACATCTCTATAATTAACAACAGGAGGTATGGAAAGTCAGTGAAGGCGCAGCAGCCCCCCACTCACTGGGAACAGGGCCTGTGGGCAAGTGCAGCCCAGACAGGAGAGCCCTGGGTTGCTGAGAGAGGCTAAAACGCACCTCAAACCCCCTGCTGCCTCATGCCAGGCCCAATCCCTCCCAAGGCCCACACCCAGTTACTGCGCCCCTCAACCCCCACCCCGACTGACACACACCTGGCCCGATGTCCCACCCAGGACCCCAAACAGACCACGGAGGCAAACGTCCTTTTCTTATAAACCATCCTGCTCTTGCTTCCTTTCCCTGCTTCCAGGACCCATAAACATTAAGCTCCTATTATGTGCCAGGCACTGTGCTAAGGCTGGGGATACAAAGAAAGGCAAAAGACAGTTCCTGCCCTCGAGGAGCTTATATTCTAATGGAAGGAGACGACATGCTAACAAACACGTACGTACAAACAAAACAGTGATGGGACAAACAGGCGATAAACCCTCAAGGGGAAGGCACGGGAATGAAGAGGGATTGGGAAAGGCTTCCCCTAGGAGGCAGATTTTGGCTGTGAAGCGGCCAACAGGAATTTCCACCTTCCTCTTCCCTTCATCTTTCCGGCCTTCCTCTACCCTCACCCCATTTCACCCAGAAGCCTCAGACTGGAGACAGCCCAGAGATGGGCGAGGGTCCTACTCAAGCTGCACATTGATGGCGGGGGCCATGTGGCCATCCCCGGCCTCCAGCTCCAGCCGGAGCAGACCGAAGCCACCCCAGAGGGGCAGGCACCGTCATACAAGCTAGGAAGCTGTCACCTCCTCCATATGGGCTTTCCCAGACTCAAAGAAGGTGAGTGTTGGCTGGGACCTCAACAGCGCCCCCCACAAGAGCCTGGGCAGCCTCTGCTTGGAGACTGCCAAAGAAGGGGAGCTCCCTAGGTCAGCCCACAACACCGTGGGACAGTGAGCTTCAATCTGTCTCTTAGCAGCTCCCCACAATGCTTCTGGTTCTGGCCCCCGGAGCTAAGCAGAACAAGCATCCTCCCTCTGCCCCAAGACCATCTCTCAGACCCCCTGGGCCTTCTCTTCTCCAGGGTAACTGATCCCAGTGCCTTCCAACCTCTCCTCCCTTGTCCTCATCTCCAGGTCCCCTCCCATCCTGGCTGCCCTCCTTCCTAAACTGTGGTGCCCAGAACGGAACCCAAGCCTCCAGATGAGGCCTGACAGGGCCTGAGGACAGAAGGACCATCATCATGCCCTCGTTTCTTAAAGCGTGGCCCCTCTTCCTGCAGCCTAAGATCATTTGAGCTTTCTTGGCCTCTGCTTCCTATTGCTGGCTCATGCTGAGGTGGCAGTCCACTAAAACCCCTTAACTTTTTCAGACAAACTGCTCAATGACCATGTCTCACCCGTATTGTAATTCTGAAGCTGGATTTACTGACTGAAGTGTAAGACTTTTCATTAATCTCAATTTCCCCCAAAACATGGCACCTGCACTCTAAGCATTCTCCTCCTCTCTCTCCCACAACAATCTTGGAGCCCAGTCTGGGATTCCAGGCTCTGACAGGTGAGCTTTTGCTTATCTTGCCGCTGGCTGGCCGGCCATCTCCCTCCACCCTAGTTCCCCCATCATGTACTGTCTTCTCCCTTTAGATTGTGAACATCTAGAGGGCAGGCGCTATCTTGCCTACTTGCATTTATATTGCCAGCATTTAACATAGTGCCTGGCCCCACTGCAAGCGCTTAACAATTACTTTATTAAGTAATTATTATTATTATCATTCACACTGAATTTCACTTTACTAAATTCTGCCCCAAATCCTTTTGGATCCTGACTCTGTCATCCAGTTCAATGTCATCTGAAAATGAGATGAACGTGCCATCCCTGCCTTTTTCCAGATCACCGATAAAAACATTCAACAGCACAGGGTCAGTGGCAATCCCTGGGGCACTCCACTAGAGACCCCCCCCCCCAATACTAACACTGAACCATCAACAGCTACTCTTTGAATGCATCCATTCAAACAGTCCCCAAATCTGTCTAACTGTATTAGCATCTAGTTCACATCTCCAGCTTTCCAGCAAGAATCGTCTGAGATACATTATCAAGAGCTTTTGTAAAACAGAAGGAAATTATCTACACAATTCCCCTCATTCAGTAATCCTCTCAGAAAAGAAAATGAGGTTAGTCTGGCATGGGCAGTGCTCGATGAAGCCGAGCTGGCTCTTGGAAGCACCCTGTTCCTTTCTAAATATTCGCCAACCATCTCTTTAATATTCTGTTCCAGAATTTCCCTAAGAATTGAAGTCACGTTCACTGGCCTATATTTTGCAGACTGTCTTCCTTCTTTATATCATTTTTTAAAAATTGGGACATTTGCCCCTCTCCAATCTTCTGGCATCTCCTGTGCTCCAGGCCCTTTCAAACATCACTGAGAATGGCAGTGCCCTCTACGAGTTCTTTCAGGACCCAAGGATGACGCTCATCTAGGCCAGGGCACCTTTCCTTAAATATCAACTCCTGGCTAGTTATTTTTGTTCTATAACTTCCATGCAAAGGTCTCCTTGGCAGAGAAAGAAGCAAGATAAAAGCTCTCTCTGTTGTCAGTTATCATTGTCCTGTCCAACGCCAACCAGAAGTCTACTTCCTGCTCTCATCTTCTTCTTTCCCCAATAATTTTTAAACCCCTTTTCTTGTCTTTAGTGTCCCTCATCGGCCTTGTTCCTCAACTGGAAAACAGGGATAATAATAAGAGCACCCCCCCTCCCAAGGTGGTTGTGATGACCAAATGAGATGATAATTGTGAAACACTGCAGTCCTTGGTGCATAGTAGGTTCTATAGAAACACTAGCTAGTATCATTATTATTATCAGAAATTTTATTCTATCTGACATTTCTTATAGGATCCTGCTGTGCTTTAATTTCCGTCCTCTATAATGTAGCTTTCTTTCCATTTTTAAGCTTTTTTTTTTTTAAATAAGAAAATTCAGATTGCATGCCATCTTGGGGAGGGGGGAGAGGAGGGAAGGGGAGAAAATAGAAAACTCAAAAGTTTTAGAAGTGAATGTTGAAAACTAAAAATAAATAAATTAATTAAAAATTAAAAAAAGAAAAGGAAATTCAATTTCACCTTAATTTCAGTTCTAAATTCTCTTCCTTCTACTTCCCCCACCCACTGAGAAATCAAGAAAAACAAAACCACTGTAACAGATATATACAGGTAAACAAAACAAATTCCCATATTTGCCATGTCATATATATACATACACACACACGTATACATATACATGTAAATACGCACACATATACACATACTTCACATGACATGTCCATACAGGCTTCTATCTGCATCCTAAGTCCATCAGTTCTCTATCCATAGGTGGGCGGCATATTTTGCTTCCAGTGCTTTGGAACTGTGGTTGGTCATTGCGAGTTCCTTAAACTTTCAAAGCTACTCATCTTTACAATGTCACTGTTATTGTGTATAGTGTTCTCCTCGTTCTGCTCATTTCACTTAGCATCAGTTCATAGAAGTCCTCCCAGGTTTTTCTGAAACCATCCTGCTAGTCATTTCTTATAGCACCACAGTTCACTATTGGGGATAGTCTCAGGAAAACCTGGGAAGACTTCTATGAACTGATGCAAAGTGAAGTGAGCAGAACCAAGAAAACATTGTATGTAGTAACAGCAATATTGTATGATGATCAACTGTGAATGAATTAGCTATTCTCAGCAATACAATGATCCAAGACAATTTCAAAGAACTTAGGATGAAAAAACATTATCCACCTCCAGAGAGAGAACTGATGAACTCTGAGTGCAGAAAGAAGCATATTTTTTTCACTTTCTTTATTTTTCTTACTTTAATTAATTAATTGATTCATTTATTGCAATATGGCTAATATGGAAATATGTTTTATATGACTTCGCATGTATAATGAGTATCATATTTCTTGCCTTCTCAGTGGGTAATGAAGGGCCTAGAGGGAGTGAGAGAATTTTGAACTGAAAATTTAAAAAAAAATTAATTATAATACAAAGAGAAAACCAATGGTATTCCATTGCATTCATATACTACAACTTGTTCAGCCATTCTCTAATTGATGGGCACCTCCTCAGTTTCCAAGTCTTTGCCAACACAAAAAGAGCTGCTATAAATGTTTTTGTACATATAGGTCCTTTTTCTCTTTCTTTGGTCTCCTTGTGGTATAGATCAAAAGGTGATATTGCTGGGTCAAAGGGTAGGCACATCTTAATGTTTTGGGGTATAGTTCCCAATTGCTTTCCAGAATGGCTAGATCGGTTCACAGTTCCACCAAGAGGGTGTTAATTAATGTACAGGTTTTCCCAAAGCCCCACCAGCACTTGTCATTTTCCTTTTTTTGTTGTCAATTTTGCCAATCTGATGGGTTATACAATTTCTTTAAAAAATATATGCATGTCAGCACTTCTATACCAACATATGGCTTACCTTCAGAATATAAAATCAACCTCTTAAATTTGAAGTTGATTTAAGTTCAAATCAGTTATACATTTATATTCACTCTCTAAATTAATAAGGAATTTTCCTAAAATTCTATAACTTCAATGCTCCTTCACCCTCATCCCATCCTACACTGTTTTAGACGTAACCAAGTATGTCATGACCCCACTCTCTTCTGCCCACACATACAATATAAACTCTCCTAAACTAGAGTCTGTCAATTTTTAAAAAAATTATTTTATTCTCAGTGCCTTCTTAGTATAGTATCTTTTACATGTTACACCAATGATACATGTTTACTAAATTGAGTCAATTTTTTCCTCAACAAGGATATATCATCACATTGAAGGACTACTGAAAATTTTAAATTAATCATTAACAGCTAATAAAAATAAGCAAAGGAAGCAATGTGTGTTTGCGTGTGTATACACACATAGCATTAGTGAGTTTCCTGTGGATCCCGGGGGAAGGGGAAATGACTAAGCATTCATATGGGCCTACTGTGTGCCAAGCCTAGTGCTCAGCACCTCATCGTTACAATCTCATCTGGCCGGCATTAGTCTCTTCAGACAAAGCCAGACAAAACTAGTCATTCTTCTGGCCTCTTTGCAGATCATTCCCTTTCCTCCACTCTGCCAACGCGGCCTTCTTTCTTTTCCTTACAAGATCTTTCATCTCTCATCTTCAAGCCTTTGTGCTGGCCGTCCCCTGTTTCTGGGACACATCCCTTTCTCATCTCTGCTTCAGAGAATTCCTCTCTTCCTTCAACATGGAGTTCAAGCACGGCCTTCTCACAAAGTCTGTCCTGATTCTCCCCAACTGCTAGGGCGAGTTCCCTCTCAAACTACCTGGTATTTTAACTACTTTGCATTTATTGATATTTATTTTGCATATACTTATATGTGTCTTTATTGATTCTCCCATTAAAATGTAAGTTTCATGGAAGTAGGGACTGTTTTATTCTTTGTCAACAGTCAGCAAACATTTATTAGGTGCCTACTATATACAAGGTACTGGACAAAGCACAGAGGATACAAAATTTGTATCTTAGTACCTAGCACAGTGTCTGGCACACAGTAGGTGCTTAAAAATACTTGTTGGGGGGCAGCTAGGTGGTGCAGTGGATAGAGCACCGGCCCTGGATTCAGGAGGACCTGTGTTTAAATCCGTTCTCAGACACATAACACTTACTAGCTGTGTGACCCTGGGCAAGTCACTTAACCCCATTGCCTAGCTAAACCCCCCCCCTCCAAAAAAAACAAACCCAAGAACAAAAACAAAAAATACTTGTTGGTTGACTAAGTTTCCTATTTGCCTTCAGAATGTATTCTTGAGCATCTCCCATCCCTCCTGGGCTAACTTCCCTTCCAGAATTTTAGTCAAGGGGATTCTACCTATCCTTCCTCTGAAGTCTTCGAAATATGCCTTTTCAAATCTAGAGTATCTGTCTGACTGGGCCTACATCTTCTCTCCTCTATCACAAACTTGAGGAAGGAGTAATTGAGGTTCCCACCATTTCTGCTCAGAAGCCAATGACTTCTGCTAATGAGAATGCCTTCTTGGTTCCTGCACACTGGAAGAGGAAATTATCACTAAAGGAGGTCAAGAGGTTCTTAGCTATCCAGTTTCTGGGAGACAGAGAGAGAGACAGAGAGAGAGAGACACAGTGAGAGAGAGAGACAGAGAGAGACAGAGAGGCAGAGAGACAAAGAGGGAGAAAGAGAGGGAGAAAGAGAGACAGAGAGAGACAGAGAGAGAGAGAGGAGAAGGAGAAGGAGAAGGAGAAGGAAGAGGAGAGCAGGACAGGAGAATGACCTCCAGCAGAGGCCTGGTAAGTGAAGTCTCTCTCATCACATCTCTACCCCATCTCTGCCCAGCTTGGGATCTTTCTGCCCAGGTGGTCAGCAGTCTAATTTGACACCAAAATAACTTATGTTTCTTCCCTAGCTGATCTTACCCAGATGTTCCCCACTACATGTTCCCCCTTTGTTTCCTGGATTTCCTCACAAGAGTGTACTTTCCTTTTAAAAAAAACTTTCATGTTTATTGGTCTCTTTTGCTTTTGTATCACCTTCATTTCCAAATATATCCCTCTCCCTTCCCCTACTGAGCAAACCAACCCTTGCAGCAAACCTTAAAAAAGAAAGGGGCGGCAGGAGGTGGAAGGAGAAAGAACTTGAGCAGAACCACCCAACACTCCAAGCACTCTGACAGTCTGTGCATTATTCCTCGTCCACAGTCCCCCATCTCTGCAACGAAGGGAGGGAGCTGCTTCCCACCAGCTCTTCCCTGGAAATAAAGCCTGGTCACTGTCATCGCAAAGCACTCAGTTCAGTGTCTGCTCTTTCTAGGTAGTCAATGGGGACACTGTCTTTGGGCTCTGCTTACTTCGCTCTGCATCTGTCCAGCTAAGTCTTCCCATGTTTCTCTGAATCCTTTGTAGTCACCATTCCTTGGGGCACAGGTACAGTCCATTCCCTTCACAGACCACACTTTGTGCAGCCACTTCCTAATCGCTGAGCACTCACTTCACTTCCTGCTCTTTGCTACCACAAAAAGGGCTGTTAGGAATATCTGAGTGTGTATGGGCTCTTTCTATCTTTGACCTCCTTGGGGGCAAATATGCCTTTTTAATAAGCAATGCTACCTCACTCCCCACCTTTCCTCATATATGTGTATGTATGTATAGGTATGTACACACGTGTATATATACACACACATACCTATACATACATACATATAAAATATGTACATGTGTGTGTGTGTGTGTGTATATATATATATATATGTATATATCTACCCCTTCACTGTTGTCACTGCATTCACAGCCTCTTGCCTGGCACACCATGCCGTTGGCTGATATTTTATGCCCTTGTCCAGAAATCCACACCCTGTTCTCAGACACCGCCTCTCAAGCTAGACATTCACTCCCCAAATGTGTGTTTCTCTTGTTTCCCTTGCTATTAACAGGCCCCAGTGAAGACCCCCCACCCCCATGCCCCTGAGCTTCCTGTCCAAGACTTAGCAGTCTCTTCAGTGAGCCTTCCTAGGGTCTTTCTGGCCACATGATTTATGCTCATGGGCCCGGCCAGGAGTGGGTGGTGGTCATCTGCTTGGATGAGCCTTGGGAACCCATCTGCTAAGTCTTGGATGCAAGCACCAGAAAGACCCCAGGAGGCCTCTCTCCTGCTGCCGTGACTCACGTTACCAACTCTGCCTTGGCACCAACTCTGCCCCGCCACCCCTGCTGCTCCTTTCTCCCTCAGCTGCCCACCAAAAAGCTTCTGTGGCTGGAGGCCCACGAGCCACTTTCCTCTCAGGGCATCCAGCTCTCTCCTCCTCCAGAAGAGACTCCAACCTGTGTCTAGAGCCCCGACATTGTCCAGCTCTCCTTTCCCCTCCTTTCCTCCTCTGTGTGCTCATTTGATTCCCAAACCTCCTGGCAAGAGCCAAGCCTCTCCTCTCCCACCTGAGATCCATTTCCTTCTCCTCTGAAGCCCCTTTCTTACATCTGTCCTATCCCTCTATTCCCATGAGAACCCACCCAGAGCACTGCAATCGTTTCTTTACAAGACTTTCTTTATCCCCTCTCCATCCCCACATCAATCCATCCTTCTGATCATCACTTCCTGATACAAAGATGTGGCCATATCACTGCCCTGCTCAAAAAACTTTGATGGCTCCCTATCACCTCTAGGATGAAGTTCAAACTTCTTTGGTCCAGCGTGGGGGTTGGTGGCCCCCAGCTTCCTACTTCTACATCACATACTTCCTTTCGCATCCATGACACTAGCCACGCCCTTCCTGGAACCTCTGCTTTCTGTCATCACACCTGGGTCTCCCTCTGCCTGGTGGATTCCGGCCCATCCTTCCAAGTCCAATTCAGGCTGCTTCCTCCAGGAAGCCATCCTACAGTCACTGATGTCCTTCGTCTTTAGACCTCACAGAGAACACATGGAGTGCGATACGAGCACTAGGCCCTGTCTGTACATCCAGATGGTGCTGCCTTTGAAGACCGGGGACTTACTGGCAACGAACACAGCCGACAAGCAATGCAGTGCTGCCATTCTCACGGCACGCCACTCACGGCCATGCCCTGCATGGAGGGCAGGGGCTGGAGCCAGGACGCACTGCACATCTCCTCCCGCACCCAGTCCAGAGCCTCATGTGTGGTGGGCACTTAGGGGGCTATGTCTCTCCCTGGCTCTCGCCCAGCAGCAGACCCTACTATGGCTGCCCTAGCCCCCAGTCAGGCTCCAGCTCAAGCACAGGGCTAATCCTGCCGTTGGGGGACAGGGGCTGGTCTGGGAAGCAGATTCTGTGCATTTCAAGTTCCTCACTTTGAACCTGGCATGGAACTTGTCCTCGGTGAGGGGCAGCTGAGCTGCTTTGCTAACTTTGACTCTTAGAAGTTGGCCAGGCCTGGAGATGAAAGTGGAAAACCAAGTCTTTTTTCCTAATAAAAAGGAAGATACTAATAGCACTCAGCACTTAGTTGGTCACTTTAAGTTTCTAAAGTGCTCTCCAAATTAAAATATAATCCTTTCCTGAGCATGTGACAGAAAACACACATGCATTCTCCAACACACACTCACACACACACACACACACACACACACACACACTGTCTCTCTCTCTCTCCCTTCTCTCTCTCCCCCCTCCCCCCTCCCTCCCCCCCCCCCCCCCCCCCCCCCACGGAAGCTAGCCTTGCTGATCAATCCACCCCAGCCCTCTACTGTTGGGTCTCTGCAAATCTTCTCTGGGGCTGGAAGGCACTGAGGCCTCCTGGGCAGAGGCAGCTCATTCCTCTTTCCCCTGCGGTCTAAGGCCTGGCTAGTTTGCCCGAGCCATTGGGGCTGCCCGTGACACCCCAGCTCTAGGCCCCTTCCTTCTGCTCTTAGGAACACAAACCAGAAACACAGAAAATGAAAAATGGTCCTGACGTCAAAGGCCCCCACTGCAGGCTGCTGCGTCCAGGGGGAAGTCCCAGGGGAGGGAGGGAGGAGAGGCAGGACCATGGCACGGAGTGAGCTTCAGTGGGGTCAGACTGCATTGTGGGAGGGCAAGTTTGGAGCCAAGGTCACTTCGCTTCTCTTTGCCTTGGTTTCCTCGTCTGTAAAATGGGGATAATGATAGCACCTACCACGGCTATCATGAGGATCACACGGGATCATATTTGTAAAGAGTGCTTAGAATGGCATCTGGCACACGGCGGGCACTGAATAATGCTATTATGATTATTGTTATTATTTTTTTGTAATACTGGTCTGGTCCCTGCCTTTGTCTGGGCCTCAGTTTCCTCACCTGTAAGATGAGGGAATGGGACTAGTTGACTTCTGAGGTCCATTCTGGCTCTAATATTCTGCTTGCTGCGCAATCCCAGTATCAGCAGCCCTCGTCCATCCTTCCATGGTGGTCCAGCTCCAGCTCCTCCATGAAGCCCTCCATGATTACTTCAGCCAACACTGACCTTGCCTATCTGTGAAAGCTTACAAGCCCTGAATGCTGACTTTGCTGTCCTCCCATAAAAGAAAGCAGCCGTTTCCTCTCCAAACCTTATTTCTTGTCCTTCCTGAGCTGGGAGGGGTCTCTTCCCACACCTGGATGGGCTCCAGAGGACCTTAAGTCCAAGGGCCTTGGGGCAGCTGGGAGGCCAACAAGGATGGGGCCACTCTCCCCATTTTACAGAGGAGAAGACCGAGTGACATGGAGGCAAAGTGACTATGTGAGGCCAGAGGCAGAATCAGAATGCAGGTCTTCTGGCTTCTCACTCCCCAGGGCAGGGGTCAAATCCACAAACGCAGCTTTAATCAGTGCGCTGACCCAGCTGGCCTCCTCCCTCCTCCCCAGGACAGCGTGGCAGATATTGGACACGGATGCTACCCTCCCACCCCCACCCCCTGTCCCACTCGCCCAAGCTCTAGTCTTCTCCAGGTTAAGCACTCCCTGTGCCTTGCACCAGACTGAAGGCCCTGCCCTCCTCTAGAAGGCTCTCCTGCCTACCCCGTGCTGGATGCCCAGAGCCGAGCCCAGATCTCCCAATGAGGTACAGAGCACAACAGGACCAGTACCTCCTCCTGGATATGACGGCATTGGCTTTCCAGCCACCTCCACTCTCTTCCCCAAGCCCAGCAGAGCACAGGACCAGGCACACAGAGGGCCTTGGGGTTCTGAGGCCCTTCTGGGGACTGGTCAGCTCCAGTGGGCAGGATGGGCCAGGACCCTTCCTCCATATCCAGGCAGGATGAACACAGTAGCACCCCCCAACTTCTGCCGCCCCCACCCCACCACCCCTCCAGTCAGGCAAGGGCCTGCCGTGCCTCCCTCCCCTTGAAACGGCTGCTGAGAGCAATGATGTCTTCAAGTGCGGTGGGAGATATTTGTCTCCGCTTTACCCTTGGCTCTGGGCTCTGGCTCAGGTAGGCACGGTGTGGGACGGCTGGCAGATCTGAGAGCACGGCACGCCCCAGCGGGCAGGCCTCGCCGCGCGGGGAAGGCGCGAGTCAGTCTGGAGTGCTCCCCATTTATCAAGCTCATGCAGGCCGCCAGCCGAGCGAGTCTTTCTATCATTACACCTCTCAAAATCCGCTTCATACCACTAATCCTGCCTTCATTCTCGCAGATTAATAACATCTCTTTCAACCTTCACAGTGTGATAAATAGACAAAGAGAGAACAAAAGGAGAAAGAGAAGTGAGGGAAGGAGCCGGGGTAACTTCACATAATAAAGAGAACCGAGAAAGAGGAGAGGGGGAACAAGGGAGAGAGAGGGAGAGACACACACACGGCAGCCAGGCTGGCTGTGCCGAGTGCCTGGAGAGGGGAGGCCGCCCTCAAAGGCACAGGCTCGTTAACGGAGCCTTCCAGGCTGGGCCTTTGTGTAGCTTCTTTACTTCCCTTCCAATCCTAGCTTAGGTCAAACCCCAGCAAAAAGGAGTCTCCAGCCCCCCCCATCCCCCTCAAGCCTGCTGCCTCGCCTGCCCCCTCCCTGGGCAGCTGAATTGTGGGGCCAGGACCTAGACCCCCAAGCTGTGGAGGGGCCTGGGCCAGGACAGAGGAGAAGGCCTCCTGGTGGGCTTCGCCCCTGCCTGGCAGCTTGGGAAGAAGGCCAGGGAGAGGTAGGAAAGGTGGGGCAGGAGGCAGGCCGCCCAGGAGTCCTGAGGAGCCCCGAGCAGCTCAGTCTAGCAAGCACACACCGGCTCCTTCTGAAGCCTTAGTGTTCTAAGAACAAATCCTCACCCACCCACCCAGAGGGCAGAGGCTATCAGCAACACCAGAAGCCAGAGAGCCCCGTGCTCAGGTGGAGGGAAAATCTCAGCCCTTGCCCAGGGCCAGGAACCCAGGGAGGTGTGGCGGCCAGCGGCAAAGAGGCACACCTTGCCTGTGGTCCTCCAAGTGTCTCCGTCAGAGGTAAACTCCCATGCCTTCAGGCCCTTTTGCCACATGCCCAGAGAAAGAAACAGACCTTGTGCCACCCATTGTCCCATTCTGAGACACTCCCTGGCACACGGATGCCTGTAGGGAGACGTCCTTTTCCTCAGTGACAGCATCTATCAGGCACAAGCTTCTCCCTCATCCCTGGAGAGAGCCCTGCATCCCAACAAAGAGACACCCTGGCCCCCACAGGTAGAAAGCTACCTCCCCCATCCTCCCAGGGCACAAAAGACTCCTGCTCGCACTACACACAGTATGGGGCCTGCGTGTCTCTGTGGCGTGTGCCAGGCAGCTCTGAGGACAAACCATGAATGCCTGACAGGCAGGAACTGGGTCTTGGGACCTCAGAACACAGTTCGAGAGCTCAAGGGGGCATCAAAGGCCATCTAGCCCATACCCTTTATTTTACAGAGAAGGAAACTGAGGATCAGAAGCACCAAGTGACTCCCCTGGAGTCACACCTATATTAAGTTGGGATTTGAACTCGAGGCCTATGGCTCAGCCCTCTTTTCCATTGAACTACACTGTCTCCAGTCTAAACTCTGAATTTCCTCCACTGCATAGCAACCAGAGCATCTAGGATGGCCAGGAGCAGTAATTCACAGCAAATAATGGTAAAGAAAAGGGGTAAGAATGAAAGTCACGCCCTTAGATATTTATGCCCAAATAAACAGTGGGAACCTTAGGTGGTGAGACAACCAAGCATGTCCAACCTCACAGGTATCACTCGCTCAGCCTGGGGGGTAGAGGAGATTTAGGGCTAGAATATAGCAATAGGATGGTGTACCTGCTTAGCAGAAGAACAATATTATTTACCAAGAAGGTATACTTGGTCCTGTGAGCACTTCAGTGAAGTGGAAGTGGGAGCGAGGGTGGAGAGCATCTGAGAGAAGGCCATGGGTTGGTGGGAGTATACTATAGACTGCCTAGCCAAAAGGAGAAAAGGGAGGCGTTCCAGAAGGGCATTACAAAGTCAGACCAGAAACATGAAGTCAGGAAGAGGAAGGCCATCTACCCAGACATCTGCTAGGCACCCCTCTTTCCACTTAAAGGGGAGCAGGTCCTATTTTTGCTTTTCCTTCTGGACCTCACTCAGACTAAAAAGAAGGAATGATGGGCATTTTGGAAAGGAAGTACATCCCACTTATAGTTCATGGCCTCTGCAGCTTCTGATCCTGCAGATTTCCTTCTTCTCTTGTCTACTTTCTGACTTCTCAGACTTGGATGGCTCCATTGCTCTCCTCTGGATCCCCATCTACTTCTCTGGCCACTGGTGGGCCTCCATCCATATCATGCCCTTTGGCTATGGATGTTCTGGAAGCCTCTGTCCTTCATATGCTTCCTCTTGGTGATCTCAGCAGGGTTCAAATATCTTTATGCCTATGACATCCAGAGCTATATCCCAATCCCTAGTCTATCCCCAGAACTCTAGCCCTGAGTCACTGACTGCCTGCCAGACATCTCCACGTGGATGGTCCAAAGGCATCTCAAATCGCATGCCTATTTTGTTAGAAACAGAACTCATCCCCCCCTACATTTGTCCTCGAGGTAGCTGGGTGGTACAGTGGATGGAGCACTAGGCTTGGAGTCAAGAAGACTCATCTTCATGAGTTCCAGTCTGGCCTCAGACATGTACTAGCTGTGTGACCCTGAGCAAGTCACTTAACCCTGTGTGCCTCAGTTTCCTCATCTGTAAAATGAGCTGGAGAAGGAAACAGCAAACCACTCCAGTATCTTTGCCAAGAAAACCCCCCATGGGGTCACGGAGAGTTGGACACGACTGCAAAACTAATGAATAACAACAATAAATCTTCTTCCTACACTTCCCTACTTCTGTCAAGAGCACCCCCAGTCTCCTAGTCTCTCAAGTTTGAGATCTCAGACTGTGATCCCTCATTTTCCTGTACTCCCTCATCTAATCAACTGCCCACTCTTGTTGTTTGTATCTTCCCAACAGCCTTCCCATCCATCCCCTTTTCTCCCCTCATCTAGCTGCACCCCTGGTTCAGGCCCTCATGATTCCTGGAGGGGAAGTATGGCAGAATGGAAAAAGCATGGACTTAAAAGTCAAAGGACCTGAGTTCAAATTCCACTCTCATAATTCACCTGTGTCATTTCTTTGGCCAGTAAGTCAACAAGCATCTCTCTGGACCTCAGTTTCCTCACCTGTAAAGTTAAGAGGCTGGACGTCCTCTAAAAGCCCTTCTGGCTCTAAACCTGTAATTTCTCACCAGGAACACTGTCATGGTCTCTTAACTGGTCTCTGTCTCAAGAATCTCCTTCTCCAATCCACTGTCTATGCAGCTGCCAAAATAACCCCAAAGTCCAGGTTTGATCAACCAGGACTATTGGGTTTAGCTCAAAACAATACTTCCTGAAAATCAGAGGTGCTCTGAAGTACAATGGGCTGTGCTTGGCGGTGCTAGAAGGACACTCCTCTGCAGATGGAATTGTTCTTGGAGGTTCCTTCCTGCAAACCAGGGAGGACGGAGAACCAGACCTGGTCTTACTCCTCAGCCACAGACTCCTGCTCACCCCTCATGGTTACTAAGAGCAGGGGAAACAGAGGCAGAGGACAGGGTACAGTATGGCCCAGGCTGAGACAGGAACAAAGCCACCAGCGTGAAGGCAACCAGTCAGAGCCCAAACTGGAAACCATCTTAACACCCGCCCCCATTCCCCATCACTGCCCTGGCTGGCATCACAGCCAGCTGAGCCAAGAAGCGGGAGGAGGGGAAGGAGACAGAAATGGAGTGAGTCTGGCAGCGACACGGACAATCATTGGCACCTCCCGGCCACGACTCTGCGCCGAGCACAACGTGGATCATTCTCAATCCAATCTACCGCCAAATCCCACAAGCTTTTACTTTTGTAACCTCTTGCATACACCTCCTTCTCTCCTCTGACACTGCCACCACCCTGGTGCAGACCCTCATCACCTCATGCCTGGACTAGCTGCTGGGGGTCTGCCTGTCTCATCTCTCTGCTCCAGTCCATTCTCAGCTGCCTAAAGAATACTTCTAACTACATCTCTTGTACTCAATAAACTCTAATGGCTCCCTATTACCTCCAGGCTCAAATACAAAATTCTCTGTTTGGCATTTAAAGTCCTTTATAATCTGGTTCCTTCCTCCTTTTCTAATCTCCTAATGCCTTACACCTCCTACGTACTCTGAGACCCAGTGACACCTGTCTCCCATCTCCTCCCTCCTCCGTGCCTGGAATGCTCTCCTTTCTCACTTCTGTCTCTCACCCTCCCAAGCTTCCTTCACACCCTCCCCTCTACAGGAAACCTTTCCTGGTCTGCCTTAAAGCTAATGCCTGTCCTCTGCTGATATCTCCAAGTTGCCCTCTCTAGCTTGTCAGTAAAGAAATCTTGTCTCCCCCATCAGACTGTGAGCTGTGGAGAGCAGGGACTTTGGCTTGGTTTGTTTTTGTGGGCTGGGTCCTGGCCTGTCCTCAAGAGTTTGCTGTCTAACCAAAGGGACAGGACACCCATATTTACAAAGTCACTCTTTAAGGTCCAGCTGAAGACTCCTCTCCTCCAGAAAGCCCCAACCTTGTCCCTAAAGACAACAACTGGGTAGCTAGGTGGCACAGTGCACTGGCCCTGAAGTCAGGAGGACCTGAGTTCAAATCCGGCCTCAGACCAAACGCTTGACACTTACTAGCTGTGTGACCCTGGGAAAGTCACTTAACCCCGATTGCCTAAAAAAGAAATAAAAAAAAAAAAGACAACAACTGCCTTCTCTCTGAGCTTCTACCCCATGGGGAAGTCACACATAACTCTGCACTCTTCCGTGGCCAGGGCTTTTCCTTCTCTCACCTCAGCATAGGCCAGTGCATGCCTGGGCCACAAGAAGGCCTCAAGCGAGGCCTGTGACTTCGTCTGTCCTGACAATGCCACAGAACTACAGGGCAGAGAGCTGAGAGGGACCTGAACAGCTTCCAGTCCACCTCAGACCTGAAGGGCATTCCCAGGACGATACAGCAGACAAGGACAGGGAGCACACCTCCTCTTGAGGCAGCCAATTTCACTAGGAGATGGCTGTTCTCACTGTTAAAAAGGCTTTCCTGATGTGAGGTCTGAACCCACACTCTGTTCTCACTGTGCCGGGTCCTGCCCCCTGCAGACAAGCAGAGCTAGCCTGGCGCCTTTTCCACACAAAATCCTCTAAATCCTTCCAGACCGCCATCAGGTCACCCTGCTCCTGCCGAGTCTTCTCATTTCCAGGCTAACACCCCCAATACTGTCAGATGCAGCCCGAAGGCTCTCTACCACCCCAGCTGTCCCCCTCTGGATTCCCTCCAGCACATCATCGTCTTTCTCAAACCTTGGCACCCAGAACTGAACATCATGCTTTGGACAGTGTCGGATTGGGAAAGAACATAGGACAGTCCTCAAGATCAAAGATTAGGACCTGGAAGGGATCTGTCCAACTTGCCCAACCCCCTTCATCTCAAGAGTGAGAAAAGTGATGCTCATAGACATTAAGGGACCCCCGTCCCAAGGGCAGACAGGGGATGTCAGAGGTGGGAGCCCTTCCTCAGTCCTAGGTACGATGTTCCAGATGGGGACTCACCAGGGCAGAGGACGGGAGAACGGCCTCCTCCTTGTTCCCAGGAAGTTCTGCCTCCCTTAATGAAGCCCAAGAGCTTGTCAGCCTTTGTGGTTGCCACATCCCATGGCTGACTCCTCATGAGATGTGGTCCCCAGAATCCCCACAGCTTTCTTAGACCATGTAAAAGGGCAAATGGAATCTCACATGCTTAGCCCCATGCTGTGTAAAACTCTTTTCAAGGACCTGGATAAAGGCACAAGACACATCCCTATCAAGTCTCAGGTGACACAGAGCTGGGAGGTGTGGTCAGCACACTGGATGACAGTCAAGGCTCCAAAGATTGTGGCAGGCTAGAGTGCTAAGCCAAGTGTGGGAGGAGAGTTCACATGGACCAATGCAGAAGCTTATCCTTGGGTTAAACAGCTGTCTGTGCAGCAGCGGGGACTGGAGCCAGGACAGGGCCATCCCATGGCACACATGCTGAGTCCTCCTGGCCACTTCTGGAGACAGGGGAAGGACCTGGACCACTGGATGACAAAGCAGTCCCCTTACTGGTCCCTTGGGGGTGGCAAGGGATGTATGGGTCAGAAGATTGGTCACTGCGCAGGAAGAAACACTTACTCAGCAGACTTTAAAGGAATGTGAGGGGTGTGAGTCCCTGGGACTTCCTGGCTGCCCCTTTTTGGGTGGGCGTGTGTGCGTGTGTGCGTGTGTGTGTGCGTGCGTGCGCTTGCATGCGCTTCTGGGTCCTTCAGGCAGAGCTGACAGTCAGCAGGAGAGAATTTTTGCAACTAAACCCTTCTGGAAGAAGATGAACACGAAGGGATGATGAGCACAAGTCCTGACCTCACTGGACAGAACACATGGACCCAAGGGAGTTGGTTGGACAGTACAGAGCCAAGGTGAGGAAGAGATGCCTAGTTTACCAGAGATCCAGTGAATGTTCCATGTTTTGACGTCTCAAGTATTAACCCCCAGGGAGAGTATAAAAGGAGTTCTGGGTTACCATTTCCTATTTAAGTCTTTAATAGATTTTGAGCGAGAAGGTATCAAGTCCAGCCGACCTCATTTTAGATGAGGAAACTGAGGCACAGAGAAGTTAAATGAGTTGCCCAGTGTCACACAGAACTAAGTGTCAGAGGTGGGATCTAAAGACGGGTCTTCCTGACCCCCAATCCAGCATACTACCTCTCATGCCCTGGTCAGTCCACAGCTAGAGCCTAGTTCTGTGCACCACATTTTAGGAGAAGCAAAGATGAGAGAAAACAGAGGTGGTCATTGTCCTGAGCTCCTTCTTTTCCATATCAAAGCCACAGGATCATACATCTAGAGCTGGAGGGAGCCTTATCCAAACCTATCATATAACAGAGGAGGAAACTGAGGCAGGCAGAGGTTAAGTGACTTTCTCAGAGACACATGGCTAGTAAGGGTCTGAGGGGGAATTTGAACTCAGGTCTTCCTGACTCCAGGCCCAAAACACTATCTACTGCACCACCTCTTGTTGGCAGCCCCAGTTTTCCTCTTTACCACACTCACTGATGAAGATGAAGGCCGACCATTCTGCCTGTAGCCTCGATCCCATCTCTCTGCCAGCTGGTTGCCCCTGGAAACTCTAGCCTTCATTGTCTCTGTCCCCACCCACTGGCTCCTTCTCCATCCCCTACAAACATGTTCACATTTCCCCAGGCTGCAAAAACCTTAGCTTCATCCTCCCTGTCCCTCTAGCTCCAATTCTGCATCCCTGCCCCACACACACTTCAAAGAGAGATTTCTTTAAAAAGCTGTTTCAACCGGGTGCCCCCACTTTCCTTCTCACTCTCTCCTATACACGGAGTACCCCGGCCTCCAACCTCATCATTCCACAGAGACCGCTTTCTCCAAAGGCACCAATGATCTCTGGCCCGACTCTGGCCATGTCCGACTGGCTCTTCTCAGGCCTCACCCTTCTCACAAAGGTTGCAGCCTCTCTGCTGCGTCTGATGCTGTGGACCACCCTCTCTGGGTCCTCCCTTCCAGCCTAGCTGGATCATCACCCGGGTCACAGCCCTTAATGGGGCATGTCCCCCAAAACTTTCAATGACAGAAATTTCCCCTCCCATCCAGCCTACACTGCCCATCTCCCCCACCTCCCTACCCCTTCTTCTTTTGGGGGCCAAACAAAATGAGCCTAATCCCTCCTTCACATGACACGTCTTCTGGAATACAGTGATAAATGTACAGAATCAGAAGCTGGGAGTCAGAACAGAGCTCAGAGGCACCATGGCCAATGCTTGAAAGGTATCCCCTCTGTAAGACACCAGACAAGGTGTCCTCCAGACTCTTAAAGACCCCTGATAGCCCACCACCTCCTAATACAGTCCTTTCAGCTCTGGGATAGCTCTTGATGAGGAGGGAGAAGATGTCCTGGACCCCCAAATGCCCAAAGAAACAGGCTGGAAGATGGGACTGAGTCAGCTCCCCCAGTCAATCCAAAAACTGGACCAAGAGGACATTTATTCCCCAGCTGCCCTGGGTGAGGGGAGGGAGGCCGCTCCCCGCGGCCCCGCACTCCCGGTGACAATGCCGAGAAGTTGTGAGTTTGGTCATAACGTGTAAAAAGCCCCTGAAAAGCCCCATCATTTAGTCCTGGGTGCCATCGCTCAGCAGAGCTAATAAATCTTGCATGAGCAGAGCGGATTCTAATTTTCTAATATGAAAAGGCATTTGGATTGAGAGAGAGAGGGGAAGATAAAAGTGATTGAATCTCCAATAGCCCAGGTTACTGACAAGAAACATCCTGATACGGACCCCCAAGAAGAATTGCTGTGGGCCTAGAGCCCCTCCGCCCTCCTTTTTCTGCATGATCCATCTCTGGCTCTTCTATTGACAGGACGTGGCTTTAAACACAGTTACACAAGTTATCATTTCTGCCTTTTGATCAATCTGAATTTTCAGGACAATTACCCTCTTAATCAATGATTGCTATCAGCAGCCCCGGCAGGGACGGATTCCGCAGCGAGGTAATCATGCCGCCAGGCCCGGACGGCGCGTGCATAGGCAATGAGGCTCTGGGAAGGGGCTCCCCTCCTCACTGCCCCCACATTCTGGGGACCTGCTGCCAGCTGGGCTGGAGAGTGTGAAGGCCACTTCAAGGAGTCCCACGCCCAGCCCCGGGGGAATCTGTCCTGGCCCTGCAAGGAGATGGGGGGAGGACAGGATGGCCGGCTAGCTGGGCCTGGCCTCCAGGTCTGGGCAGCTTTTGAGCCAAGCTGAGCAACCCTTCCAGACCCACCTGATTAGGGAGCAGGCCAATTAAGGCAACAGATTTACTACCAACCAGCCTGATGCATCTCCACATTTCTTCCTGCCATCATTCCAAGCTCCTAATGAGCCTAATAAAGCCCGTTTCCAATTAGGGGCCCAAACTATTAGGGTGAATAAGTGCGGAGGATGGAGAAATATTGGTTTTGCTAACCTCTAAAATGTGCTTGGTTTGGGAAATTCTTTTTCTTAAAGGATCTCAGTTCTGGAGTGCCACCTCAGGCCTTGGCATCTCCACTGACAGTCATGCTCAAGATTTTGCAGCACCCATTGAAAACCTGGATGGCCTGGTCTGGCTGGCAGATCACTATGGGGCCTCCAGAATTCCAGGCATGCCCCATGGAGAAGCAGGTCCGGCCCCCAAAGATACGTGTCCCTACCATGGGGATCTCACCAAGGAACATCCTTTAGACTTGACCTTTAAGAGGCTCTGGGCTTGGCCCTCCCTCATGTCCAGCCATTGACAGACTGTGGGCAGGGGGGCAGATGTTTTAGCACCCTGCTCTCCACTACGTCTGAGCTCCCAATCAAGGTCCTCTTCCCACATAAAAGTCAGCAGCCACTCATTCCCCACAACATCCTGGCTCCCTCCCCAATGAGGCAAACCTTTTCTGGGGTTATGTTCTATCAGATAACGTAGCAGAAAACCCTGATTCTCCCTTGCCCAGAGGGAAGAGGCATTCATTACTTCACATCCTAGCAGCCCCTAGAGAGGGGGAGGGTTATGTATAGCAGCTCAGCTGTGTACACTGAACATATAGATTCCCAACCAGACAGAGACCCTTAAAGCTATGGCGCTAAGCTTCTCTTCCATCCTATCCCCATTTCCAATCCTCTTTGCAAGCCAAGGCTGGGTCAGGGGTCCCTAGCCCCCAGGTTCTGGAAGAAATTCAACCTCTTTTGCAGGCCTAGGAGAGGGCCAGCCTCCTCAGTGAGGGACTATGCCCATGCTCTATGACTCTCTTCCCCTCCAGCCTCCCTCCCCCCTCACCTCCCAAAGGAGCCCCAGGATCCTGCCACGGCGGGTCTGTGGCCGGGGTGGAAACTGTCGGAAAGACAAAGCTGAAGAGGCCAGTCACTGGGAGGCCACTGGCCTAATAGACACAGATTGGGCCTGGAGGGGCCCAGCCCTGGCATTGATTAATCAATGACTGGACGTGCCCCTGAAACACTCAGCAATCACACCAGATGAACACATTTCTCTTGGGGCTTGTGGCTGCCATGACAAACACAGAGAGCCCACCCAGCCTCTGCAAGTGACCTACAGCTGTTCTGCTGACAGACAGGACCAAAAGATGATGTGAGCAGAAGTCCCCTGAGGGCAGGAACCCCAGAATGGCACCCAGAACCTCTGGCCATCAGCAGACACTCAGCAAATGGCTGAACTGAACCGAACTTGACAGGAGACAGGAGCCAGAGCCTCCTCCAGTGCCCGGGTGCCGTGGCCTTCAGGGAGCTGCGGGTGGCGAGAGGTCCCTGAGCTGGGCCCAAAAGAGGCCAGCATCTCAGCCCATGTAACACGGCCAGCTTCTTTACTGTACTCGTGAGGATCCCAGTGGATGCTCCCAGGCTCAGGGATGGGCAAGGCCCTTCGCCTTTGCACAGTGTGACCCTTCCGAGGGGCCCAGTCTCCAGCTCAGCCTAGCCCAGCCCCATGCCTCCCACAGGGCTCTCACAGAGGCCGGCCTTGTCTCTTTTCCTTAGAGCTATAAAAATAAGATAAAATACCAGCCCTCACTATACACAGGAGGAATTCTTTAGACAGATAATGGGCATTTTATATCCTTTTATGACACTCCCCATCGGCAGCTGGCGTAATTACACTACAATGAAGGCATAATATGCACATTGCATAACGAAGTCACACCAGGCCCCCTCCTCCCCCACCTGCACTGAGCTGGTGCCCGCCTGCAGTCATTAGGCAAAGCAAACACCAGCCCCCAGGGGACCTGTGCCAGGCCCCCGGGCTCTGCACACAGCAGACATTCAACGCCTGTTGTGGGAGAGAAACAGAGAGAGGTGCCCCTCGGAAGAGGCTAGGGGCCAAGCACAGAGCTCTGGCCAGCCCTCCACTGAGGGCACCCGGGCACATGCCCCAGGAGGTGTGTCCATGTTATCGCCCTCTGACCCCCTGCCACACCAAGGGGCTCTGGAGGGCTTTGGGCAGAGGCTGGGGGTTACCTGCTGTGGGCATGGGGGAGGAAAAGCCTGGACTGGATGGAGAAGTCTCTTTCTCCAAGTACACATCACACACAGCCAGGGTCTAAGTACCCTGTAAATTTGGACTCATTATAAAGCCTAAGTAAAGGGTGACAAATTCGCAGATTCTTTTTAAGAGAGAATACATTCACTTCTGGAAAAAAATAAAACCATCATTCTCTTATCTTTGCCATGTCACACATCCTCATCTTCACACCTCAGAATATGTCGGCTGCCAGGCTTGCCCAGGTCAGTGCCATCCCATGCTGCCAACCAAACTGATACAGGCACCAAACAGATCGACCAAGCTCTGCCACTGAGTCACTGGTGGTGTGACCCTGCACATCTCCGCTGCCCATTGGGCCTCAGCACCTCCATCTGTAATGTAAACTAGGTGATTCCTATGGTCTCTCGCAGAGAGCAGTGTGAGCACAGAAGCTGGGTCTGAGGCTGGCAGAACCTGGCCAGGCTAGCAGGACAGCCCTGCGTGAGCACGAAGGTCCTGGCCAAAGACAGGCAGCAAAGCTAAGCCACCTGGCAGGGGCAGACATGTGCCTGGCCCATCCGCCCTCTGCCTGGGTGCCTCTCCAGGGACCAGACCTGTCAGACGCAGAAATGTGAGGGAAGAGAAACTCTGGTGCCCCATGCCAGCTAACGAACAAGGATACTGAGAAGTGGCCCTGTCTCCAGCTAATTTTGCAAGATTCCAATTAGAGTCTGAAGGAAGCAAAGGTTAGCCTTTCCAAGGCCCCCACCTCCAGGCTCCCCCAACACTAATGAAGCCTGATGCCAGCTTTCCATGGGCAGCACCTCACACCTCAAGCCAGCATGAAGCCAACATTCCCCTCCCACTCCAGACAGGGCAGGGAGCTCAGGAAGGTCTCCCAGGAAGGCAGGAACAAGCATTTATTAAGCACCTACTATGTGCCAGGCACTGCTCTAAGTACTTTATAAATATCTCATTTAATTCTTACAACAACCCAGGGACAGAGGTGCTCTTATTATTCCTGTTTTAAAATGGAGGAAACTAAGGCACACAGAGGTTAAGTGACTTGCCCAGGGCCACCCAGCTAGGGAATGTCTGAGGTAGGATTTAAACTTAGGTCTTCCTGTGTGGGGCTCCATCCACTGCACCACAAGCAGCCTCCTAGGAACAGCTCCTGGTGGAGAAGACCACCTGGACCTCACTCATCCCATGTGTAGAGCCAGGCCAGGGGGAATGATGCCCCATGGATGGAAGGGGTCTGAGGTCAGGCAGATGCCAAAAAGAGAGTGTTCTGGGCCAGGCCAGACTCCTTAGAAAGGAACTGAGTGCCAGGAAGCTAGCTGGACAAGGAAGCCAAGATGAGATATTAGATTCCTGGGCTCTGGGAGCCACCATCCCTGCTCCCCCCGAAGTCGCTGGACTTGGTCCCTTGCCCTGCAAACCTGAGCCCCTGAAGGAGGGGATTCAGGCCAGAAATGTGTGGGGAAGCAGAACTGGGCCAGGGCCAGCCGCAGAGATACCAGATGGCCATCTCCTGGCTGTGAGGGCCAGACAGGCGGAGAAGACAAGGCCAGGAGTAAGGGCAGACCCATCAGAACTGACTCCATCCTGCCTGGGTAAGTAGAGGCAGGGCAATGCTGCAGGGTAGATGCAATTGGAGAGGCCGCTGGCTGCCAAGGGATGAGGATGACCCAATGAATTAAATTTCTAGGACCTCAGAACTAGATTTCAAAGGCTTCCTGGCCCAGTTTCCTGTCCCTTTCCAGCTAAGCACAGGGGGCACCCAGCCCCATCTGGATGCTGAGCTGCTCTGCAGCAGCATGGGTGGCCTCCTCACACTGGCCTGATGTTCAATTAAATTCCAAATAGCAAATCTGGGGGATCAGGAGGTGGCAGCTGAAGTAAGTGCCAAAGGCAGCTAGGGAGTCTAAGAAGCAGAGGTGGGAAGGAGGGGAGACATACATTTATACAGCACCTACTATGTGCCAGGCATCAGGTAAGCACTTTTACAAATATTATCTTACTTGATCCTAACAACAGCCCTGAGAAGTAAGTGCTCTTATTATCCCCATTTTACAGATAAGAAAACTGAGCCAAACAGAGGTGAAGTCACTTGTCCAGGTCACACAGATAGTAAGTGTCTGAGGCTGCATTTGAACACGGGTCTTTCTGACTCTGGGCTAGATGCTCTGAGCACCATGGTGCCCCGCTAGCAGCTCTCAGGTATACAAAGGCACTTGGGGGGGCGCTCAGCCAGGAGGCAAGAGACGGGGCTTTATGTGTGGAGAGCGACAAAGACAGCTGGAAGATATGGTGAGTGAGAGAGTCACGGGACATGGGTCTGGAGAGACAGAGCCAGATGGTAAAGGGCTTGAGATAACCCAAATGAGGAATTCCTGTTTTGGTCTTCTAGGCTTCTCGGAGAGGGGGGATGTGGTCAAGACCTGCATATTAAGAGGACAGACCTGGCAGCCAAGCAGAGGACGGCCGACCCCCAGCAGCCACCATGAGAGTCCGGGGGTGACGTGATGGGGGTGGGACAGATGAGAGATGTCCCAAAGGTACAAACAACAGGATGTGAGAACCGCCTGAACAACAGGGGAAGAGGGTGAGGAAGCAAAGACCCCACACTGAGGTGACTAGCCAGGGTGGCTGGGAGGGCATCGTCCAGCCTTCTTCCTCATGACACTGGCCTCCGGGCCGGCCTCGGACCTCGATCTCCTGACCAGGCCTTTGCCCAGGCCATCCCCCACGCCAGGAGCACCTTCCCTCCTCATTTCCACCTCCTGGCTCCCCTTTCGCAGTCCTCCCTGGTCTTAGTGCCCTCCCTCAGGGACTCCCCATCTTGTATCCTGTAGAGTTTGCAGGCTCTCTCCCCATCAGACTGGCACAGACTGTGTGTTGCCCTTCTTTGTATCCCAGCACTGGGTACACAGCAGGCACTTAATAAATGCTTGTCAATTCGACTTGACTGCCCTTGAAGTACTTGAAGGCCATGATGGCCCAGCCCGGGTTGTCCAAGGAGAAGCAGAGACTAAAACAAAAAGGCCACTGGCCACTGAATTCATAAGCCACGGGAGGCTGGGGGGGAGTCAGGGCACACCCTGAGATCCAGCATCCTCATCTGTAAACCAGGGATAATGACACATCCCACAGAACTCTGGAGTAAAGCGAGTCCTGCCTGCACAGGTGAGAAGGGGCCTGCCCACCAGCCCAGAGACTGGAAACAGCTGAGGTCTTCAGCCTCCCTTCCTGGCCTCTGGGAGGCCAGGGCAGCAGTTGGGCAGCTGCAGGCCCACAGGGTGAGCCTCCCATGCTGCCGAGACTCCCTTTCTTTTCTTCCTCCTCCCTTTTAAGGCTGCAGAGGTGCTGGGGGTCAGGGAAGGATGGCAATTCACATTCACCAATCATCTTCCAGATGTTCCCCTATCATATTTAAGGTCCTGGCCAGCAGCAGGGGGAGAGGCAATGTTTAAAAAAAAAAAAGCTTGTCCCCCTACCCACTCCCACCCATAGCCCAAGCCAGAAGGAGGCCATCATGCCCAGAGCACAGACTGCCACAGCACCCGGCTTGTGGAGGGTCTGGCCCAGAACTCCTGACCTGGTTTAGGTGGCATTGAAAGGGCCCAAATAACTTCTCTTTCAGGGAAGAGTCAAAGGCTCTGGGGAGCCTGGGAGAGAGCTGACTTCTGGGGCAGAGGGCAGTGTCAGGGAATGGGACTGAATTCATACCATAATAATCAGGCAGCCCATTAGAGCCTACCAGGCTCTCCAATAGAGTGCCACAGGGCTCCACTTTTGGCAAGGTGCTCCCTAGCATCTTGATCAAGGGCCTGGAAGGGCACCAGGCCTGAAGACAGGAAGACCCGAGTTCAAATCCACCCTCAGATACTCAGTAGTCGTGTGTGACCCTGGGCAAGTCACTTAACTCTGCGTCAGTTTCCTCACCTATAAAATGAGCTAGAAGAGGAAACAGCAAAGCACTCCAGTATCTTTGCCAAGAAAACCCCAAATGCGGCCACAAAGGGTCGAACACGACTGAAACAACTAAACAAGCAAGGCATCAGAGCACGTGGGTTTGTACACTTCTATCTGTGTGACCTTGTGTCCCTTCATCTCTCTGGGCCATTTGTAAAATGAAAGGATTGGGTGAGATGACCCCAAGATCCCCTCAGAGCTAAATGGCCATAAACAGGAAGACTTTGGGCTTCGGGGGCAGCTGGTCTTGCAGGGCTGCTCGCAGAGGCACGGCAGGTGGGCGAGGGCAGTGGCAGCACAACTGCCCTGTGCAGGGCTCGGAGGAGGACCGTACACTAGAGTGAATTCAGAGAAGGGAGCTGAGATGTCAGGGCACCTGGGAACTGTGTGGGGCAAGGAGAGCCAAAGCCATAGAAGATGGAAGGGGCAGAAGCTACGGTCGAGTGTTCAAGGGAGGTCATGGCAGAGGGACTTAATTCACTCTGCTCACCCCTGCATGCAGCAGCCCTTCCTAGGTCACCCAATCTCTACTGAAGCCCTCCGGGGACCCCTCACCGGCTCCTACATCTCAATCTGGAAGGGACCAAGGGACCCCAGCCCATCCAGTTCAGGAAACTGAGGTCTGAACAGGTTAAATGACTGGCCCAGGGCCACACACACTAGCAAGTGTCAGAAGTGATACCGGACCTCAGGCCATCCTGACTCCAAGCCAGCCCTCTATGGGCCACTGCTTTTGAGGGGGGCCCAGCCCAGCCCAGCCCCGCCCAGCCCAGCCCAGCCCAGCCCACTTAAGGACAACCTGAGAGATGTTGAAGTCCTTACGCTGAACAATCTGACCTTCTCCCCAACCCCTCTTAATTCTAGTGCCTTCTCCCAACTATTTCCTATTTATCCTGTATATTGCTTGTCCTCATACATTTCTACATGAATTTATTTTCTCCTCCATTAGAAGGTAAACTCCTTACAAGTAGGGATTATTTCAGTTTGGCTGGATCAGGGAGTATGGGAAGGGGAACAGTGTCCAACGAGGCTAGAAAGTAAGGCTGAGGCTGGGGTATGAAGGACTTTGAATGCTTAAGAGAGAAGTTATCTTCCACCTAGAGGTAAGAGGGAGCACCTGGAGTTGATTGAGCAGGGGAGTGACAAGGTTAGGTTGCATAATGTTTGTCTGTTGAGTAATTAAATGAGAAGTGATTCCGAGAAGCCCAGAGCTGCTCAGTGCTGTACAATTTCCCAAAGGCCACCCAGCCCACTCTCTTCCTCCTGTCCAACTCCAGGCTGCCCACCCAACTTGGACAATAGGTATTCTTCCTCTCCCTGGCTGGATCAAACTCCTCTGAGTGACCACAGGCCCCTTCCAGGAGGCTCCCTGCAAGCCCAACGCCATCTCACACTGAGCTGAGTCTCAACAGCTCAATTATCACTTATCGGTGATCTAAAAAACGATGGGTTGGTGTTTGGGCAACCTTGTTCTCTTTTCTGTCTACCCTTCCACCCCCCATTCTGACTCCAAGCTTAGCCCTTTTCCCCCTACATCACCACAGCTGCTCCAAGGTGCTCTGTGACAGCCCACAAACTGGGATTACTCTGAAGAGGGGAAAGGGCAGCAGAGAGAAAGGAATTCCCAAGCTTCCTTGGAGCTTCCTAAGCACAGCAGGGGTGCTAGCTCCTACCCAAGGCCTCTCTCCACCCACCCAGCAATCAGGCCCCACTCCTTCCTTCAATTTGTGCATGTCTGTATATACCTTGCATGGACTTTCTGGCTACAAGCTGTGTCCTCCCAGCAGAATGCTAGCCCACTGAGGGCTGGGAGCGTTGGCTTTCGTCTCTGAATCCACAACACTTAATGTTTGCTGAACTGAATAAAATGTGTACAATCAATATTCCAGGCCGACTGGGTCACTTGCTGCTGGTCCCCAGACTGAGTATTCTATCTTCTGCCTCCACGCCTCTGCATGGGCCATCCCTTGTGTCTGGAATACACACCCTCCTTTCCTTTTCTCTCTTCTTAGAGGTTGTCAAGCAGGCTGCAGAATCACTAGAGGATTCAGGATGTTACTACAGCAATTCTCTTTGGCTTGAGGGTTAGGCCAGATGGCTGCTGAGGTCCCTTTCAACTCTTCGCCTCTTACCATCCCAAGCTTCGTTCAAGGCTCAGCTCCCAAACCACATTGTAGGAGAAGGCTATTCTAATTCCCCTCACTGTTCACGATGCCCTTCCTCAAATGACCATTTGTCTGTTAACATGTCACCTATTACAGAAGGTAAGCTCCCTGAGGAAAGGGTCTATTTCTTGTTTTGATTTTTGTCCTCAGGACTTCAAAAAGAAACAGCACATAGTGGGTGCTTAATAAAGTCATGTTAGATTGGTTTTTGTGACCATGCATCAGCACTACAGCAACAGAAGGGGGCCTCACAGGATTGAGTTATCATGGCAAAAGACTTGATCAGCTAGTGATGGCTTTATCAGCCTCTCCTGACAAAGACAGATCGGTGTCCAGAGAGCATTTACAGGCTGTAAGGATGACCCTGAACCCTTTTCAGCATGATAGAACCTGGCAGGGCTTGCAACATGCTGGTATAGCCTTGGAAAATCCAAGGTCACCTCCATGCTAGGGTAAAAACATTTGTGTGGGGGCAGCTAGGTGGCACAGAGGATAGAGTACTGGACCTGGATTCAGGAGGACCTGAGTTCAAATCCGGCCTCAGACACATAATACTCACTAGCTGTGTGACTCTGGGCAAGTCACTTAACCCCAACTGCCTCACCCAAAAAAAAAAAAAATAAATAAATGAAAAACATTTGAGTGTAGGGATGTGAGGATAAAGTAAGATATAATTCCTGTTCTTAAGGAGTTTATGATCTAGTGGGGGTGAGAGAGGCAGTAAAGAAATGTGTACACAAATAATTCTAATATAAATTAGTATGTAGCCCCCTTCCCACCTGACTCTCACTTGAATTGATAGGTTGGTTCCCTAAAGGACAGCTAGATTTCTTCTCCCCTCAGAGTTCTAGGGGTCCTCTAAGGGGGTGAAATATCTACTTCTGTTGATCCTGAGCCCCCACTGGTATATTCCCCATCAATTATCAGTCAGAATTAATGAGCTTTTAGAAAAGATATTTACTAAGCAGATATAGCAAAGACATTTGATACAGAAACAATCCCCAAACTATGGGCCCACTCACTGCACACACAAGATCCATCGGGGAAACTGAACTCTAGAGAATATATGTGCTCAAAGTGAAAACTCATAGATTCTGGTTACTGGAAATCATTTTCTCCTGCCATAGAGGCCTCATGGAGCTCCCTTCAGCTGGAGCTCTTCCCTGGGCTCTGAGGGTTAATGAACTTGTGGAACCCTGAAGCTGCCTTTCCTTGATGTGTCTAGATTGTTCTCCGTGTGTCTCTCAGGTTCATATGCTTCTGGCTCCAGCAGCTACTACTCATTTCAGATCTGATGACCTTTCAAAGTTCACAAGGTCATCAGCTGGTTAATGGAGGGGAGAGAGAAACTTGATTCTCTCTCACCAAGGGTAATTTCTTCTTAGGAGTTCTTTACCACTGGATTCAACCATTACCACTCAATTCATGATTCCAAAATGGCTTACTGTGTTGTGCATAAGCCCAGAAGTAAGTCTGATTTTTTTTTAGTCAGTCACAAATTATTTCTTCTTGGTATATCTTTATCCAATGTTTCAGAGCACGTCATTCCTCCTAAAATAATTTAGGACTACAGCACCTAGTTTGCACTTTTGAATGACTGATTCTGAGCCTTCTATGTTTACACTAATTGGGGTAGGGGTAGTACAGAGATATTGCTCAGGGTGGATAAAATGATAACTACTATGGAGGGAAGGCAGAACCACTCAACTCTCATACTGCTTTTGTTTTCTCTGTTCTACCCCTCCAATTTTGGAACCATGAAGCCAGATCAAATCAACTCTGCCATTGTTCATGGATAGGTGTGTCACACTATTCTCCCACGGTCCCACTCACCATCCCACTTCCCTATGTGTATTGTCTCTCCCATTAAAATATATGCTCCTTGAGGGTAGAGGATGCCTATGCTTTTGTTTTTGTAAACCTAGTGCTTAGAGAGTGATTGGCACATAGGAAGCATTTACATTTTTTTCAGTCATTCATTTTTTGGACTGGGGAAAAAAAAAACAGAACAAAATGGCTACATACATAACCTAATGAGCTGGAAGTGTTTCCCAGACATAAAGAAGCCTATTTTGACAATGTGCAGGGTGAACTACAGATTCTAATACAAGGAGGTAAATTTGGTACCATACCTCTTCCTAAGCCCTGGTGAGAAAGAGTGGCAGAGAAGTACAGTCTATTAAGAAGATACAACAATATAAAGAAATCCTGGAAGCAGAGGCGGGAAGGAATGGTAGGAGAACTTTGGGTGACAAGCAATCTCATTAGTGGGATCTACAATAGACTGCCTAGGCAGAAAAGGAGGCAGATGAGAAGTTCAGGAAACAGATCACAAGCCTGGCTCGACACAGTAGCAGGGTGTGTGTGGGAGGAGGAAGGGGGGGGGAAGGAGGGGAAGGGAGGGGAGAAGAGAAGAGAGGAGAGGAGAGGGGATTCAAGTATCCAAACATCTTAATTCCAACCCCTCTTAATTCTAGTACCTTCCCTCTTTTAATTATTTTCCACTTATCCTTTATAAACTTGTCTATATTTGTTTGCTTATTGTCTCCCCCATTAGATTGTGAGCTCCTTGAGGGCAGGGACAATATTTTGCCTCTTTCTGCACCATCAGCAATTAGCATAGTGCTTGGCATATAGTAGGTGCTTAATAAGTGTTACATCTATTAGAGCTCTCTGCCCAAAGCAGTCTAGCTAACAATTACTTAATTAATGTTGATGTCACCTTTTGTTAATGTTGCCTTGTTGATTTCACCCTTTAAAAAGCCTTAATGTTGATTTCACCCTTTAAAAAGCAGAGGAATCCATCAATCAATCACCAAACATTTATTAAGAACTATGTGCTAAGCATATGGGAAATTCTGTTCTGGACACTTGAGCCTCTTGAGGGCAGGGACTGTATTTTTGCCTTTTTTTGTACCCCAGCACTTAGCACAATATAAACACTCAATAGATGCTTACTGTCTGAGCCCCCACCCCACCCCAAATACTCGGGATCTGAACCTCACACACAAGGAGGAAGGGTTTCCGAGGTGGAAATGAGGGGAGTCGTTGGGTGAAGGATCCCTTCCAAGTTAGAACTGGTGATAAAGGACAGGATGCTGGGGATAATGTGACATGGATGCTAGGTTTGGGGAGAGGAAACGTCAAAGGATTCTGAGGAAAAGTAAGCAGGAAGTCTTAGAAAGTCAGTCCAGGCTGAACAGAACACCCTGAGGACAAAATTCTGAAGACATAAAGAGGAGTCATTATGACAAGAAGGGAAAAGTGGGAGGCAAGACAGAGACTGAAGCCCAGGGCATTTGTCCCATCCAGGAAATGGGAGCAGAAGGGAACAGAATGAGGATGACTGCAAGGCATGGTTTTGTCAGGCTGTCAGGGGGCTGAGGCTCTGACTGAGCCAAGGCTGGTGGGGGCCTTATCGAAGGACCACAAAGAAGAGCTCATTTTTTGGTGGTATTGGGCAAACAAAAAAGGCCAACAGAAGCACTGGTCCCCAGCTTAGCCTGGTCCCTTCCTTTACTGCTGGAGGGTTATCATTGTGCTTATAAATCAGAGGACAAACATTCACAGGATCCTGGACTTTGCCCTGAAAAGGGGACTCAGAGACCATGGAGGCCAAACTTAAAGGAACAAGAGCCCCTCCTACAGCATCCCCAGTGAGAGGACTTCCAGCCTCTGGCTGGAGACCTCCAATGACAGGGAGCTCACTACCTCCCCAGGCACCCATCCCACTCTGGGACAGTTCCTGGTGCTGGCAATTTCTTCCTACACCAAGCCCCAGTGTGAATGAAGATCCAGAAAAGGAGACTGAGAAGAACTGGTCAGAGAGGGAGGAGGAGAACCCAGAGGCATGCTGCCATCCCAAAAACTCAGAGAGAAGAAGGTGACGGACAGTCTCCACAGCTACAGAGAGGGTCAGAAGGAAGAGGACTGAGAAAAGGCCGTCGGACCTGCGAATGAAGAGATCCTTTGTAACTCCGAAGAGAGTGGTTTTGGTTGAATGATGAGGCCAGAAGCCAGATGGCAGAAGGGGCAGCAAAGAAAGTGGAGATGTTTCTCCCCCATACCGAGAGTTCTCTTTTCCAGTCTAAACATGCCCACCCTCCTTGGCCAACCCTCACCCAGCAGGATTCTGAAGCCCTCCTAAGATATGCTCCAGCTTTTCAGGCCAGACGCGGCCTGGGCAAAGGCAGAGGAGGCTGGGGCACCCCTCCTCCTCTGGCTCCGGCCTTGTCAACAGAGTCCAAGATTGCATCAGCTTCCTTGGACACCACAGGATGCTGCCAACTAAGGGCAAACCTAGGCCCCATGCAATTCCCCAGATCTTTTTGACTTGACTCCTATGTGGCCCTCACAGGATCCAGAATGCTGAACTTGGAGTCAGGAGAAGCTGGATTCAAATTTTGTCTCAGACAGTTAACAAACTATATGACCCTGGGCAAGCCATAACCTCTCTGAGTCTTGGCATCTTCATCTGTAAATGAGTTCAATAACAACACTCACCTCACAGTCTTGATTAATGCATATAAAGTGCTTTGCAAACCTTACAATGCTATATAAATGTCAGCTATAGTTATTATTGCCACTTGTAGGGTTGATCTTTTGGACCCAAGTGTAAGACTTTACATTTGTTTCTACTGAATTCCATCTTATTAGATTTGGTCAAACCTTCTAGGCTGCTATGGCTGACTCAGTGTACCAGGAGGCCTCTTCCTGACCTGAGAGGCTGGGATCTCTGCCCACCCCCCAATCTGGACACAAGGAGCAGTTGTTAATACAACCAGACTCTGGGTCAGTGGCAGGGTTGGGATTCTGAATGGCACTCACCACCCCAAACGGGGGTGTCTGAAGGATATCTGAGAAGGCCACTGGGAAACTGGCCAAATACCAGGTCAACCGTCAGGTTACCTCCTGGGCTCAGACTCTCACATTCACCGGTAATTCTGCTCCCTGAAGTCTGTTTTACTTGATAAATGTCCCTTTAAGTAAGAGCAAATCCCTTCAGGACAATCCAGCCTGCGTGTCCAGGGGCCCTCACTCCAGGTAAGCAAGGCCCAGGGAGGATGCCAGTCAGGGCTGGTCAGAGAAGATGGCATAAACAGTGGGAAAGGACATGAGGTTGATTTTTCCTGGTCCTTGAGGGGCTGACGGCCTATGCCTCCCCAACAGAGGAGCTACTGTGGGGCCCTGGGTCAGTCTTCCACAGAGGATTTACGGGGGGTCAGAAGGGGTGGGCCAGGGCTAGGTGGGTACAACCACAATGAAATGGCGCAATGACAAGTCTTTACCACTGCAGGGAACAGGCCAGTGTACCTTGCATCTCCTAAGACCTGCACACGCATCAGGGACCCCTGGAAATCTCCTGCCTTCAGGTTCACAGAGGCTAAGAGTTGGAAGGACCTTCCGAGACATGGAATCCAACCCAGAGCCAAGAGTTGCCTCTCTGACAGCCCCAACGAGCTGTCATCCCAGGTCTGTTCCAAGGCCTCCGGTGTGGGCTGCTCCTTCTACTCTGGGAAAGCTCGGATCATAGGGCATTTTCCGCTGACCCAGCCCCACTCGGCATCTCTGCAGCTTCTCCTGTGCTCCTGGTTCTGTGCTCTGGGGCCAAGAAGCACCAGGCTCATGTCTCTTCCCTGTCATAGCCTCACTAATCACTACATTGTCTCTTCTCCAGCCCAAATGGCCCAGGGCATGATTGTTAGGCCCTTTCCCAGTCTGATGCTCTCTGGCTCATCAATTCCCTTTGAAAATGGTGGCTCCCAACAGGTCACCTTCATTCTAAACTGTATCATGACCCCAGTAAAAAACCTTTAGCGGCTCCCTATTGTCTCTAGGATAAAATACAATTGCTCAGTTGGGCATTTAAAATCCTTCATGATCTGGTCGACCTCCAGACTTATTTCATGCGACTTCTCCTTCAGGCACTCAATGTTTCAGCCAAACTTCACATTCCCCAAACTAGGCTTCCCATCTCCCACCTCCGTGCCCTTGCACAGACTGCTCTCTGTACCCTGAATGCCCTCCCTCCTAGACTCCTTCCCTTTCCACCAGTCTCAGCTCGGATGACCTGGCGTCGCCTCAGAGGACTCTCCCGTGGTGGCTGTCAGGCTGTGCAGTGGGCACTCTGATGGCACAGACAAGGCAAGGTGGGCATTGCCTTCAGTACTCACCCTTCTGCCCCTCCTATCAGGGCATAGCCCCTTCCTTCCTCTTGCCTCCTGCTGCCGCCTGTGATCCAGGGGCTCCTCTTCTGGCCCTGACAGTAAGGTATTTCTGTCCCACAGATTATAACTCACTCTGGGCTATTATTCAACTCCCCAGCCCTGGCCCTGCTGCATTCAGTCCAAACATAATATCCTTCATGCATATATTATCTGTCTCCCTATTATCTGGAATCATTTCGGAATTAAATTTCAGCCCTGCAATATTGGCTCCAAGAGCGGCTCGCTTTATGGGCTAGTCAAAGGTTAGAATACCAATCAAAATAACACTGCCGATGCAGCGAGACATTTTAATATTCCAAAACCCGGTAATTGTAAAAGGACATAATATTTTTTCCCTGATTACCCCAAAGGCAACACATGTTAACAAGGCGAGGGAAGGAGTGAAAGAGATTGCAGAGTTCAGACAGCTGTTCGACGACGACATATTTAAAGGAGAAGAACGAGAAGGCTCCTGGCCAGGACAGGCCAGCAGGGCCCAGCTCTGCTCAGATGAGACAAAGCCTCCAGACCCTGCCCGGGCAGCCAGCACCTCAGGAGAGCTGGGCCTCAATTCTACACCCATCCCAGGTTAGCTGCTAATGGGGCCCAGAGGCCTCTACCCTGGGAAGGGGAGCACCAGGGCTAAGGCCTGGCCCACAGCAGCTGTTCCACAAAGGGGAATGGAAGGACTTGTCTGCCCCTCACTCCTGGGACACCTCATCTTAGTTGGTCATCAGCACCGGGGGTGGGCAATCCCAAGCAGGCACTAAGGGCCCAAAGGTCTCTGGGGCCAAGGAGAGGGAGATAAAGACCTAACAACTTTGTGACAGGGCTCTGGGTTTGGGTTTGGAATCAGAAGGCCTGGGTTCAAATTACACCTAAGCCATAGTAGCACCTGTGTGTCCGTGGGCACAGGTCTCTAATTTGTCCTGTGTAAATGGAGGCAGCTGGGCTAGGTGCCCACTGGGGTCCCTAGTGTTCTAAGACCTAGAAACTCAGCTTCTCTTTCTCTGCGGGCCCCCTCTTCTCAAGTTCAAAACCCCTGGGCTCATGGCAACTCCCAGAAAAAGTCTTCTGACCTGGGCGGGGGGCCCACCCAGGCCAGGTAAAGAGCCTCCTGGGTCACAATCCTCTAGGGCTTGGGGCCTTCTCTGTGACATGCAATTTGTTACAAAATCAGGTTTCAGTGCTAAGAGCATCAGCTGCCCCCATTTTTGGGCCACCAGGTGGCACAATGGGCAGAGCACCAGCCTCGGTCTCAGGAAGGCCCGAGTTTGAATCCTGCCGCAGACACTTTGCTGGGCTGGAGGACTTAAGGGACGTCAGTTCCCTCCCTGCTCTCAGCCTCAGCTTCTTCATCTGTAAAACTAGCACAATAGTAGCACCTAGGGCAGCTGTGAGGATCTACCCAGATACAATCTGTTGGAGGGCTGGGCAAACCTCAGAGGAGAAATGTGTGAGCTGTCTGTCTCTTGTTCTTAACATTGGGGAAGCAAGGACAGTGCCTTGAGCAGGATCTGAACCCAAGACTCCTTACTGCCCAGCCCAGGGTTCCTTCCCCCAGAACCACGGGCAGGGTAGGCCTTGGGGTGCCAGACGCAGCACCCGATCTTCTCCAGGAAAGCCTCCTGCCACATTGGCCCCAGGTGGGGTCGGGCCACCTGGGCAGATAGTGACCCAACTGGCCCTGGAGGGCCCAGCAGGCAGAGCCTGCATCATGCCACAGTGACAGTTCACTTGGGATTCATGATCACTCAGTGACATTACAAATGTCAGCAGGCATGGCTGGCTCCAGCATGGGGTGGGGAATGAAGGATCAGGCAGAGACAACTGCATCCCTCATGACGTCAGAGCTCAGAGGCTGCCAGGGGCCTCCGGGGGCCCTGCGCTCTCTGAAGTCTGTCTACCCTTTGCTAAGTGCCCAGACACCCTCCCCTCCTCTCTCTTCCCAGGGCTCCTCCTGGGAAACCTGGGCCAGCATTCCACCTCAGACCTAGGCCCGACCCAGCTCTGCCCCCCAGTCTGCGGCTCCCAACGAGTGAACTCCCACAGTCCCACTCCCTGCTGCCTTCTTAGGTACCTGCCTAGACTCACACGGACAATCCATCCTTCCTACTCCTGGCACCCATGTTGAGCTGCCCATGGCACCTCCCATAGCAGAGGAGGCAGAAATGCGATGAGGAAGAGCCTCTAGTTTGGGGGGGCAGGAGGGGAGTCCTGCCCCTGGGATCACTGGGGTCCTCCAGGAAGTTTAGAGGACAGACTCATGGCAAGTGATTCCCCTGAGCCTCTGCAGCCAGGACTGAAGGCAGGAGATGAGGCTGCCACTGTGACCACTGCCTTTGCCCCACCCAAGCATCCTGTCTTCCTACCAGGTGCCCACTGGCACTTACTGCCCTGATGTCCATCCACCTGAAAGTGGAATGAACTTTACAGGGCCATCATTCACGGTTGGTTCACACGACTGAGCGCCTGCTGGGCCTCCGGGGCCGCCCATCTGTCGAGGCCCCAGATTGACTCTGACAGCCCAGGATGCCTAGGCCCTCCCTCACGGAAGCAGCCGGCCAGGGGTCCCACTCGCCTCCCCCATCTCAGAGAGCATCTTGGAGCAAACTCCAGGCGCCTCCAAGCCCCGACAAACGCACACGAGCCTCCTTCCCAAAACCAAGTGTCAGCATCCTAAACACCCCAGAGTCAAGCCACAAGCCTGACTCATGAAGCTCTGAATGGCTTCCTAGTGCCCTGACATCAGAAACTCCTCCTGGGCCACCCCTGGCTTCCCTACCAGGCTCACTGGCCACATTTTCCCATCGCTGTTCCCCACACATGGCTCTGTCTCCCGTCTCCATGCCTACCCTGGCCATCCCCACCTCCCTCACCTCAGCCTCCTGGGATCCCTGGCTCCCTTCAGGGCTCAGCTTGGGTGCCACCTTTCCCGGAGGCGTGTCCTCATCTCCCTCATTTCCCTGTATTTGATGGTGTGCGTACCTCTATCGCCAAGCCCAGGGTCCAGCTTGGACTGCAAGGACCAGACCTTTCAATGGGCACAGCAAGTGCTCAAAGAGTGTGTGTGTGTGTGTCCGTGTGCGTGCGTGTGCATATGTATTTGTGTGTGTGTACACACGTACACCTCATACCCTCCACCCCCACCCTGCCTTGGCCAGGCTAGAATGTGGACCTGCTCTACAGCCCCCAGGACCCAGAGCTGCCCTGCCCACCCACCACGTCTGCACTGACCCCTCTTATTCCCTCCCCAGTCCTACTGCCACTCAGGCCTCAGCCAGCACAGACTTGGCACGTGTCTAAGGCATCATCCCATTACTGTATCAGGAAGCAACTGGGCTCCCATCTCCTCCCCGACTGACCAGACCATGTTCGAGCGTCTCTCACAGGCCCTGCGGCCTCATTCCCACCCCCCACTCCCCGAGCCCTGGACCTGCCTCTGGGACGTTGGGCTCTGACAGGCAGCTTTTTATCTCATCTTGGCCAGAACCCAGGCTCCAGGCCACTCCCCACCATCTCTAAGCCCTTCCCCAGATCGCCTTTGTGTGTCCTCTTTCCCCAATCTAAGCTCCCAAAGGGCAGGGAAAGGAGAAGGGGAGGGCTAGATTTGTATCCCCAGTCCTTAGCACTATCCATCTGCCTGTCTGTCCGTCCTTCCATCCATCCATCCATCCATCCATCCATCCATCCATCCATCCATCCATCTATCTATTGGGAGAACACCGGGCCTGGAGTTAGGAAGACCTGGATCCAAATCCTGTCTCCAACACTCCCTAGCTGTATAAGCTACGGCAAGTCACTTAGTCTCTGCCTGCCTCAGGTTCCTCACCTATTAAATGGGGATGATAACAACCCCTCGCTCCTAAGGTTGTTGTGAGACTCAAACAAGATAATATTTGTACACGCTTGGCAAACCTTAATGCCTTTTAGATACACGAGCATTATTATCCATCTAGCCTTCGATCTGGAGTCAAAGGGCCTGGGTTCAAATTCCAGCTCAGTTACTTGCCCCTGTGTAACTTTGGGCAAGTCATGATGAGCCTCAGTTTCCTTCTCTGTAAACAAGGGGGTTAACCTCGAGATAACCCCATGAGCTCTGTCTGCATGCCTTAGGCTCTCTCACCTGGGCCCTCCTGCCCTCTCCAGAGCCTGTCTTTCTGTCCATGCCAGGAGTCTGGCTCTGAGCAGCATGACCCAAGATGTCTTCAGCCCACATGGGCTGAGACCTCACGGAGAGCAGGGCCAAGCACACAGAGATGCCACCTAGAGAGGCCAGAAGCTAAAAGACTGTACGTACTCTGGTCGCCGGCTGAGGGACAGCCATGCCAGCCTTCCTGCCTGAGACGACCAGGCCATCTTGCTGGCGGAATGCTACCAAGGCCTGTGGCCTGAGGCCTGCTGGTAACAAGGTGGGGAGCTCCTCCCTGTCCTTACCTCTTCTACAATGGGTACCCTGACAAGTCAAGCCCAACACGAACAGACACTCTTGGGCAAGGGTAGAGGGCAATAGTGGTAGTATACACAGTAAGGGGGTGAGGGGGGCAGAATCCAAGAGAATGGCTCCCTGCCAGAGGCTACCAGCTCAGAACCCCCCAGCAACCTCACAGAAACCTTTCCACATGCTCAACCCATGGCAAGGGTGGTCCTGAAACCCATCTGAGAGGAAGTGCAGCTCTTAAGCCCCAGTGCCCAGAGGTCTGGGGTGCAAGTTCCTGTGGAGCCCCCTCCTCCCCCCAAACAGAGCCTGGCCCATCCAGCCTAGGTCCCTGGGGGACCCACAGAGGCCGTGCCTGCCAGTTCAGCTCCACTCTACTCCCCACACCCAAAAATAACTCAGGTGACCGACCAGAGTTGGGGGAGGAGGAAGAGGAGACAGAGAGAGGAAGACAAGGAAAAAAAGCCAGGGAAGGGGAAGGGGGAAGGGAACAGAGGCCACGCCCACCACCAGGCCAAGGCGCCCAGGCACGCACAAGCAAACAGGTACCTTTTTCAGGTTAATCCACTGCTTGAAGTAATCAGCCACTGGCAACCCCAGGTACTGGCACTGCCCAGGCAGCCTGCAAGAGAGCAGAGAGAAGAGGTTAAGAGAGGCCTTCTTCCAAGGCAAGGCAGAAGTAAGGAAGCTGGACACCAGAGACTGACTCTGGGAACCCATCTTGGAGGAGGCCTGGCTCCTGCGTGAGGAGGGGGGTGTGGTGGGCTCAAGGAGGAAGAGATCGTATGGTTCCAAGGAAGGGCTTGAGATGAATCCCCCTGGGAAAGTCAAGCCAGTCAGTGGACTTGGGTCCGGTTGGGGGAAAGACAGGAGCCAATGCCTCAGAAGGGAGGGGAGATGGCTGCATTGCCTTCTACCCTTTCCTTGGGGTCCATCCACTCAAGTTTCAGCCTCCACCCTCCAAGGCCCCATGGAAATGGATGCCTGTTTTCTTTATGGGACAGCAGTGAGAGGGCCCACGTGGGGAGAAGAGTATGTGCAACCACCACGTATTCACCAAGCCATCACCTTCTTGGAGGGGGACTCCTCTTAGAGACCACCAATAATGGGGAGTATACCACTCCTCCTGGGGTTTCCCCTTCCACTTTGGGCCAGTTCTCATTGTCAGAAGTTCTAGATAACCAACCTCAAACTGGCTCTCTGCCATGTCCCACCTCCTACAGCATCTTAGTCAGCCATCCCTCCCAGTGAGGTGTGGTCTACAAAACCTACAGAGCCATCCATGGCTTTATCAAGGTAAGGACACTGTTAAACAGCACAGGGTTGGCTGATCACAGACGCCTGGGGTGCTCCACCAGAGATACCCCACCAAAATGACATGGGGCCGTTCAGGATGACTCAAGTCAGCCATTCAACTAGCTCTGAAACCATGGGACTGAGCTATGGTCTGGCCAATCTCTGTCCATTAAATGCTTTGGTGAGGCCTATTCTAGGTACACTATATCCTGCGGCATTGTCCTGGCCAGAGAAGGAAGCGAGAGTCAGGCTGGCAGGACCCATCCTCGATGAAGCTGGGCTGCTGCCCTTTCCAGCTGTCACCAGGAATCATGGTCAAGCTCCCCGGTCCCGGGCCTGCAGACGTGCTCCTAGTCCCTCTCGGAACCTCCGGCCTTCATTGGCCTTTCTCTGGTCCTGCAGCCCCCGCCATCTTTAAGCTGGCCCTCCCTGAGACTGCCAGTTCTTTCAGGACCAAGGGCTTGGATCCAGGTCATGTGGGCCAGGTAACTTCACCTTTCCCATGAGCCACTGGGTTCTGTCCTTCCCAGTTCAAAGGTCTCTCTCCCGGCTGCCATTGTCCTAGCCTCCCTTAATACCAGTCCCCTTCCTTTCCAGTTGAAAGCTTTTTGCTCCCCTTCTCCCCTCCCCCACAGAGTCCTCATCTCCCTTAAATACAGCTCACATTTCTGTAGAGCTTTCAGATTTGCAGCCTCTTACAGACATCATCTCCTTGGGACTTCCCCAAAACCCCACAAGGGATGCATCCTCATCATTATTACTGTTCCCATTCCAGAGATAAGGGCACTAAGGCTCAGATAAATGAGACGACCTGCCCAGGACAGCCCAGTGCCCTCGGGGACCCCCAGCTGCCTCCCCATGTTGAGATGCCTCTTGCTTGAGGACACTTTCCTTGATCCTATGAACACTCTGCCTCCTCAGAAGTACCTGACATTTAACCATCTGGGCACAAGTCCACCTCACCCAGGAGAGGAGATGTTCTCGGAGGGCAGGGGCCTTTTCATTTTTGACCTTGTGTCCCCAGCACAGTGCCCGGCGCACAGTAGGCTCACTGCCTGGGTTGAGATGCAGGAAGCAGCCGAGTCTGAGTCCTGCCTAGGGGCTGGGTGACCCTGGACCAGTCACTTCTCTTTTTAATGAGCGCCTAGGAAACTCCCTAAAGCAATAAATCGCTAGGAAGTTCCCATCCCTGCAATGACCCAGGCAGCTTCCTCCTCTGGGAGATCCCCGTACCCTGAGATTCCAGGTGCCGGCCCTGCCCTCTCCTTCGCCAGGGGGAAGGACAGAAAGCAAAGGCTCCACAAACTGGAAACTTAGCAAGACCCAAGAGGAGGCAGGAGGGAAGCAGGAGCCCCACCCCAGAGGGGATGTGACTGCCAAGTCACTGCTGACAGTGCAGGGGCCTTCAAAGACCAGAAAGCAGGGCAGGGGCCCCAGGCCCGGAGAAGCGTCCATGTCATCCTGATTTTTTTCAAAATCAGCAAGAATATCCCTGGAAGGCTCTAGGTCAGTGAGCTTGACTCGGATTTCTGGCAAAACTCTAGAACCCGTGATTAAAAGGGCGACTTGGGAGCATTTGGAAAGAAGAGAACCACCTCCCAGAGGCAGCCGGGCTTTGCCAGGAAAGGTCACGCCAATACAGCCTTACTGCCTCTTTGGATGGAGTCAGAGGATTAACAAATGGACGGAACACGACGGACGCTGGATGGGCTGCGTTTCAGCAACGCAGTTAACCTCTTCTCTTGTGCCAACTTCTGGGACATGGCGGCGAGCTCCTCGAGGGCGGGGACTGTTGCCCGCTGTCCTGGCGTCCCCAGCGCTGAACATGCACACAGGGGTTATCTCCCCTTGTCCTCCTATCCCTGGCAGGGGGATGGGGAGGGGGAGGCGTGGGCACAGCATCTGCAGAATGGCCATCTCTCCTGTTCTTCACCCCGCCCCCAGAGGGACGCAAGCCAGGGTATGCTCCTCCTCCTCTAGGCCGGCAGATTGAACCTCAAAGGTATGACCAGCAAGGGGATGGCAGTTAGACCTGCTGCTGACTCTTTACCTAGCTTCCCAGGTCTGTCCTGCCAAGAGTCGGGGAGGCCCAGGCCCCCAGGCAGGTGGGTGCCCCAAGAGGGTGCTATCCACATGGAAACACATGGAGCCACGTACCCTGGCATCCTCCAGCACCAACAGGGCTCCGCCCCGCCCCACCCCCATTCCAGTCATGGTTTACAGGGGCTCAGATTTGCTGGCGGCTGGCATGGCTGGGCCTGTTGTCATCTGGTCATGCTTATTGCTGCCGTCAAATGAAATTTTATACACGCAGCCAACCCACAGGTGCAGGCCGCCCGCCCTCGCTTTACAAGGGCCTTGCATGGCGTCATTGACAGCCAATAGGGAAGGGCCAATTATGCCTAGGCTGTAAAATGGAACCACTTTTCTTGCACACATAACTGGCTTCGCTCCCTGGGCAGGGCCCTTTGGACAACAGTGCCCCACTGCCCACCCGCCTGGCTCCAAAGAGGACCTGGCATGTCACTGCCTTCCTTTGGGGTGGAGGACATCAGAGATCCCAAGGGATAGCCCCCACCCAGCACACAGACCCCAATACAGGGGAGAGAAGCCTGCCTGTCACTGCCACACATTCCCTACACCCTCCCGCCACAAACACACACACACAGAGCCCACTACCAAATGTCTTGGTCTGAGAAGGGAGAGGGCGCACTGGACTTGGTGTCAGAAGACCTGAGTTCCAATCCCCCCTCAGATCCTCACCAGCTGTGTGGCCACTTAAGCAAGCCACTTAACCTCTGTCAGAGAATGTCTGTTTTCTCCTATATAAATTTGCACGCGATAAGAACACTCACACTACTGATCTCAGGATTGTTATGAAACAAAACAAAACCCTCATGACCATGAAGATCTATCTGCAAAGTGTTATACAAATGTGAGTCACATCCTGGTGACGGTGACCCTGTCCTCTCAGGCCTGCAGGCTCACCCCGACCTACCACCCAGAGAGGACCCAGGAGCCTGCCATCCCTCCAGGCTCGCCCTAACACAAGGCCGACGCACGTGGGACACAGGAGTCTGCAGCTGAAGCCACACTGAGGCTGACATGCCACCTCCACGGGATAAAGAATGAGCCCGGGTTCTCGGGTCATGCTCAAGGGTCACTTTTGTATCCGGAAAGGGGCCTCCTTCCCACAAATGTGCTCTCTGTCTTAGGGACATTTCCCTCCCCCACTTAAACATAAGCATCTTTTTCATGTTATTCCTTTAAACTAAAGGAACAGACGGAGTCGCTTCTCTCCCTTTTGAGAGCCTTTGGGCATGGTCATGTACTCAGCAGAGTAGTACAAAGCAGAGGCAGAAAGACACCCCCACCCCTTCCCATCCTCTCCCCAATACCCCGCTCAGAGGCAGAGGAGTCATCTCTGGTGCTGAACAAGCCCATGGCCCCACCTGCCAAGTGGGCTGGGAGCTGCCCTCCCCCCACAGCACTGATGGCAAACAGGTGTGCCAGAGTGAGGGGCTCATTAAATGGGGAATGCGGGGGAACAATCCCCCATGGCCTGCTAGCTAATGGGCCCAGGGAATTGGCAGACCCATCAGGGGAGGGGGCCGTGCTTTGAAAAAGCAGGTTTGGGGGGAGGAGAAGGGAGGGGAAGCAGAGCACCAGACAGAAACCCGCTGGGCTCCTCCAAGACTGTTCGGCTCCGGCTGCAAGCTCCTGAAAAAGCGTGCCTGCTGGGGCCTTCTCCAGGCAAACCCACCCACCACCCGTGCACACAAGACGCCTGGTCACACAGGCCCAGCAGAGCAGCCAGGGTTCCAGCCCTCTCAGTAACAACAGCAATGACATGGGTGCCCACAGGGCACGCAGAGGTAGGTGTGTGATGCGCTTCATATACATCATATGCTGCAATCACAAGAACTCATTAAGAGAGGTGCTAAAATTATCCTCATTTTACGGCAGAAGAAACTGAGGCACAGAGTAGTAAAGTAATGAGCACAAGGTTGCTGGTTCTGAGGTTGGCACTCTAGCCCCTGGCCCAGGCATCCAGAACATATGCACACAGCACAAAGGGGCAGCATCAGACAGACCAGGCGAGGCCCTCAGGGCTGTCCTGGGCTTATCTCTCACTCCCCCTGGCACAAGTACTCAGACATTTCCCCCCACCCCAGCCCCCAAGATTGAGGGCAGAAGCCTAAAGGGCCTGGTCAAAGGGGAACAGGTCGCCAGGTCAGGGTCAGGAACCCCATTTCGCCCGGGCCTCTCTCCTGGGCTGGTCCATGCTAACTCAATTCAAAAAGCTGACCGGTGAGCCAGAAGGGAGTAAGTGCCAACAGATGCCATCTTGGGCCTGTCTCACTGCTGAAGCCCCTGCCCCATGAGAAAGCCTGCCTGAAAAGCTGTATTAGTAAGGCCATAAGACGACCATCAGGGGAGTAAGGGAAAGGGAATGGCACGGCCCTTGGGACCTGGCTGTCACACCAAAGGAGAGGAGGCCAACATTCAGCCCCTCTCACGGCCTGGCCCACCGTGAGCACTTCCTTCTGGGCTGTGCTCTAGAACAGAGGAAGGCACACATGACTCTAGACTCCAGAGGAAAGCCAGGAGACCATGAAGAAACGAGAAGACTTAGAGGGGGGCTTGAGGCGTCCTGGCTGTGTTCTGCTTAGCCTTTGGGGCAGAACCAGAGGCCAGAGAGGGATTCGAGGCTTCCCTGTCCCCAGAGGTACTTCGGCACAGACTCCATGCTGTCCAGTGGAGGGGTCTTTTGGGGGCCTCCCATCCAGGCATTCTGCCTCTCTGTGTCCCGTGAGGAAGGAAGCCCGTGGGGACCCCCCGGGGAGGGAGGGGGCCCGCCCAGCTGGCCCTGCACGGTGGCCCCGCTGATCCCGGCCCACACAGCAGCAGGCAGCAGAACGAGGGAGGCCGGCGGCTCGTCTTTGTCTCCCTGCCTCTGCCGTCCCTGGGAACCAGCAGTTCTCCAACCCTGGAAGAAATCAACAGCCCTGGTGATAAACGGCCCGCTTTCGTTATCACTTTTCCTTAAGTTGAGGAGAGTGGCTGATGATGGATGGGCTGGAGTTTGGTTATCAGGGTGGGCTGTCAGCCAGGGGTGCCTATCTCCTCCCACACCGCGCAGGGCATCATTACAGGATGGCATCGAGGTGAAATATGACCCAGTGAAGGGAAGGAGAGAAAGGATGGGATTAAACCTGCAGCCAATTGAGCAACAATGAGAGAGGAGTGTGGGCTGGGCCCTTATCGGGCTCGTGACACCTTTTATCTCCGCCTGGTTAGAACGCACGGGCACAAATTGGTCCTTCCTCCCCCATTGTATCCTCTTGTACAAACAGAGGCAGATAAAATGTGTCACCACTGAGATAGCATATCAACTTAACCCTAATTATTCAGGGGGTCAAACTAGGAAATAGGGGCCTCATTTCAACAGGTTCTGCGATCTCGGCTCTGAGCGCAAACCACGTGAAGGGAAGGGGGAGGGGAGAGAAAGTAAGGAAGGAAAGGCAAGAGGGATGGGAAGACAGAGAGAAAGTAGGGGGAAGAAGAAAGGAAGAAGGGAAAGAGAGAAGGGAGAACGAGGAGAGAGAAAGAAAGGGGGGAGGCAAAGGCAGGCTCACGCTGCACTTCAGATACACAGGTGGTCTGGTGGACACACAGTTAGCACCCGAACCTCCTACTAACAGGAGGGAAGAGGGGGTACTGTGGCCCTCACCTCACTGGGAGAGGCCCAGCTGAAGCAGGGCTGGTGCTTCCTTGGGGGTCAAACCAAGGTATTCACCCAACACCAAGCAGGCCCTGGGGAGCTCTTCGCCCTAGGGTGCCCTATGTGAGCCACGCCTGAGTTCAACCCTGGTGACCCAGGTGAGAGGGGAAAGGGACAGCTCTCAGCATCCCTCGGTGTGCCGAGATCTTCCGGCAGTTTGCTGCCCTCTGGGATGGTGATGGACTCCTCCACCGGAGGGCTTCCAACACCAAACAGCTGAGTGCCCAGAACTGACGGGGCCATCGCAGGCAGGGCCTGCCCTAGCTACATTTACCATATGGGGCCGGAGGGAAGGGTGTCCACCCAATCCACAGAGCAACAGGGTTGGTTAATGGAGCCAGGGGAGTCCTGGGCCTGGTATCCTAGCTTCTACACATGTGTCTCCCTCCTCCTCCGCTCCCCAGAAGTCTTTGCCACCGCCCTGGTCCTTGCCCTGAGGGAGAGCTGCAGGGTCCCTTTACAACTACAGCCTGCAGAGATGATACACTTGCTGTGGAGTGTGGAGGGTCAGAAGAGAGCACTGTTTTAAATACCAACTTGACAGTCAGCTCCTTGTCTGTCTTCTCCCCCACCACTCCAAACTTGTCATGGTACAAGAAGTCTATAAGCAGCCCATCAGCTTTAAATATCAGTGTTCGTGAAGCAGGAGCACGAGAGCAGGGGAGCGGGAAGGAGACAGTGAGCGCCTCCATCCGCCCGCCCGCCGCCTGCCGTCGGCTGTCAGGGTGCGCTAATGAATCTCCCCAGCAGCAGCCACGCTTCAGATTGGGGGTGGGAGGCAGGGGGCCTGCGCTGAGGAGGAAATCTTCCAGTGAGGGGTCTGCACAGCATTGAAACGTCTTTTTCTGAAGCCCGTCTGTTAATGAATGTCACTGCAGAGCCCAGAGCTGCCTCGCTGGTCTTGGAGGAGGCTACACGAGCCTCCCCCCCTCCCCCCCAACCCACAGACAAAGGAGCAGCCACAGATGGGAAGGGAGGGCAGAAGGGGAAAATCAAAGGCGTGCATGCGCTGTCCAAACTCACCAGCACAAGCAGTGTCAAGTGCCACCAAGATCAGGGGCGAGTCATTTCGTAGCCAAATCTCAGTTTGCTCAATGGCAAAGCCTCCCCTCTTGCACCCCCAGACACCCCTCACAGGGCTGCGGTGATGACCAGCCCACATAGTGCCAGGCACTCTGCAAACAGAGGGTGCACACCCCAAGGACAGCATCATCCCAGCAGAAGAGATGGCTGCCTGGGGGCCCCAGACCCTGACTCTGCTCGATTCCTCAGCCTTCTTTGTCCTTCCAGGAAGGAACAGGCAGATGGAAGGGAGATCTGCCAATGGGCAGACTCAACATTTGACTTGTTGGAAGCATGGAACCTCTGTCTGAAGCCCTGGGGAGGCGAGGGTGCCAGCCTCCCACCCTCGAGACACATAGGGGACCAAGCCCGGCTGCCCTGAGAGCCTGACAAAGAGCAGGGTGCAAAGGTCGCTTGCCATCCTCTCTGTGGGCCTGCTCTCCCCCTAATCTCTGGGGCACTCCTACATGGGAAGGAAGTCAGAGCCCACAGGGGACCCTGAATCCTGATGCTGGACTGTAAATCTAGTCTTAGTGAACACACAGGCTGCAGACCCTTTCCCCCCAAGTCCAGTTCAATAAGCTTTTGTTATGCTCCTACTATGTGCCAGACACTGGGAACACACGACCAAGACAAAAAACAAGCCCCAAAGCACCACTAGTCCTGGCTCTCAAGGACCTTCCATTTTACCTGGGTGTGTGGCTGCTCCCAGAAGGCCTCTCTGACCAGCTCCCCAGGTCCTCTGCAGGGCCCAAGAGGTGCAACCCCAACAACGCCATGACCTGAGGCCCCCAAGGGCAGGATATGGGGTTCCTGACCATTGGATTGGTCTCCCAGCACCACATTCATGAAGGTAATGGGCTGAGGCTTGAGGCGTAAGGGTCAGGGAGACAAGAAGAGACCAGGACTCCCAGCTGAATCTCACCGTTCCCTCAGCGTGTTCTGGCAAGGGCCGTGGACCAAAAAGGATGAAAGATTTTCTACTTATCACCCTCGTGCCCAAATGTTCCTCACTAAAGACCACCACGCCTGGCCCTGGCGGATGGGACACATCAGCCACTGGACAAAGTCAGGCTGGGAAGGCTGAGGATGTGGGCATTCAGCAGGCCTGCTTCTCACCATTCATGAGGTAGGAGAAGTAAACCCACTTAGCAACTTGATGCCTAAAGGAAGGACGCACGAGGGTCTTACCAGGCAGAGAAGATCCAGGCATCAGACCTGGGCCCCTGCAGCACCAGGAGTGCCAGGGCCACCCCTCTCACTGTCTGGTCCTGCATTTCTTCATCTCTAAAACAAGGAGGTGGCCATCTCAAAAGAGGGCCTAGCCAACATTTTGTGGAGATAACGGGACAGCAAGGCTCCTAGCACACTTCCAATTTCTTGGGTCACACTGAACATACACCCTAGTCTCTATCAGCCAATCCTGGCTGTACGCCAGCACACCTGCCTCTTGGGGTCCAGCACCCAGAAGGCACCTACAGACCCCTTCTCAAGCAATTCCTCCCAGCAGTCTGACCAAGCAGCAGGGGCTTGTGCCAGGCTGTCTCACTGTTCAGAGTACGCCTGACCACTCCCCCACCTCTGCCAATGCCACACACCAGAGCTCAGGCAGGTTTGCCCATCCAGGGACCCAGGTGGACTCAAAGTCAGGGTACCCGAGGCTTCCATCCCAGAAGCTGCCACACAAGCAGAAAGCCTGAATGCCCCTACCTCAGCAGGTGGGCAGGTTGGTGGGCTCCAGAAGAAGCCCTGGCCCTGGCATCAAACCCATATCCAGGGAGCAAAGCAAATTTAATTTCCGCTTGGCTCCTAATGGCTGAGATGAAAGGACATCACCTGCGTCAGGGCTGGCAGGCAACGGTTACTCCTGCTGGCATGTGCTGGGCGCTCAGCCAGGCGTGACCTCTTGGGGGAGGGGGCTCTAGTCACACATTCCCCAGAGCGGCCCAAACTGCCCAGGAACTTCTCAAAGCCCATCTTCGCCCTGCTTTAGGAACAAAGTTCCTCTGTCTCTGGAGGGCGCTGGCAAATGAGCAAGCTGCCCCACCTCTGGGCTTTGTTTCCTGGATCAAACTCATCGCGACTTCAGAAACTTGAGCCTGCGCTCCTTCAGAGGCCGCTCGTCCTCTCACCCCAGCTCAGCTGGCCCCTGAGCATTTCCTGAGCGGTGAGATGGCCATCAGTACTGAGGGAGGATGCCCTCTTAATGGGAGGGATCAGGAGGGAAGGTGGGAAGCTCTTGGCCCCCGGCCTCTCCCAACCTATGTCCTTTAGAGGCAGCTGCTATAGCCATCCCTCCCCTCCCCTCCACAGTGGTCCTTGACCTTGACTGTCAGTATTCAGGGTGTGGGGAGGCTATCCTAACAGAGCAGACAGCCTGGGCGGGCAGGTGGGCAGCCCTGCCCCCTCCCCTGCCCCTCAGGGTTAGCAATACTCAGCATTCTCTGGAATAAGGCAGGTCTGCTACAGCTGAGGGCAGCCACACAGGCAGGCGACCTTTGCAAATAGGACCTAGTGATTAAGTGTGTCATCTGCCCCTGATAAATCCTCAAACACAGCACCTGTTGCCATCACTGCTCTCCTAAAGTGTCTCCTGGGACCGGGGCCACATGTCACATTTGGCCCAGCCTGCCAGGTGCCAGTGGAAAGTCTGAAGCAGTCCAAGCCCAGTGCCCATCTCCCTGCAGCTGGTGTGTTGTACTACTGCCTCATTCCCTCTGGATGCTGCTTTAGGGCCTGCCTGGAAGGAAGTGTGCCTCCGCCCTCTCTGGGGCAAAGACACGCAGGCCTCATCCTGGAAGCAAAGGGGCTCTCTCCCTAAGAGGGGCTTATTCCAGCTGTCTGCAGGGGCAAGGGGGGAAATGGCCATTCTGTCTGGTTGTGGGGCCACCAGATGCCACCAAGCAGTCCCATTCTCTGTCCTTTACAGGTAAATCAAATCCAGCCCCAACCCAAAGGTGAGGTCTGGGTCCCCTGGGGCTCGGACCCTCCTCCCCAAACAAGGTTGGGGGTGGCCAGCCACAGGCACTTGTCGCCAGGCCTCCTGAGGGCGCGGAGCTGCCAGACAACGGGAGGGCAAAGGACAGCTGTGGCAATTAGAATGCAGGGCAATTCAGGAACTATTTAGCAGCATGACCCAGAAGGTCACTGCAGCTGACTCCCATCCCTACATAAATATTGTATGAGGCGGGTGTGCGGGCTGAGCCCCCTCAAGTATTTCTCCTGCGCACTCCACCCCCACTTGGCTTGCCAGCAGCCTCCAGCCAGACCCCGAAGCAGTGTTATTTACCGCCTGAGAGTCAGGGAGAGCCCAACGCCAAGCGACAGGGACTGGACAAAGTCCACTTGTCAAAAATCGCCAGGGTAATTCAGCCAGAATAAGAGGGAGAGGTGGGGAGACGCTCTGCCTGCCCCATGGCCTGGGAGGCAGCTTCGGGAAGCTTCCCCAGGAGGGGCTGTGGCTCCTGTCCAAATGCCCGGGCCCCCTCCACTGACCAGGCAACAGCGGCCCCTGGCCTTGAGGCAGGAGGGGGGGGGGGCTGGGGGTGGGCAGGCGGGTGGGGTCCTGCGCCCTCCTCCAGCGCTGCTCCGCTGCACCCTGACAAGCCTCTGAAGCCTGAGAGCTGCTTGCAGTCAGCACCGTGATTTGTTAGTAATTATTTCCACGATGTCACATTGCTGTCACTCTGTTAACAAAGAGACAGGCTGCCTGGGGCTGCCTGCGAGAGGAGCAAGGAGGGCCTGTCAGGCTCCCGGCGGCTCGGGGCTGGCTCCCTTTCTTCCCCAAAGCAGAGCCCTCAGCAGACAGGCGAGGAGAAGCCTTTCAGAAGCCGCTAGGCTCAAGCCCAGACCCTCACATCTCATTATTTGCTGCCCCCCCCCCCACTTCCCTCATTTCCACTTAACCCGACACACCAATCTCAGAGACCACTTGGCGGCCTCTCATCTCCTCCGGCTCTCCCCAAGCTGCCAGAAACTGCCCACGAGAAGACGCCCGGGGTGGGGGTGGGTCAGGGCACCCTCCCTGTCATGTCAGCCACTTAACACAAAGGCAAATTACCCCAGAGAAAACAGGCAACAAAAGCCAACAGAGACCAACTTCCTACTGCTTCTGCAGGGCCCCTGGGGGGTACACATGGTGAGGGGGCAGCTCCCTGGCCGCTGCCTCAACACTAGCTCCCACCCTGGCGGCCAGTGCCCGTGGAGTCAGTGTCACCCACCGGTGTGCACACATGTCTGCGTGTGTATGTGTCTGTGCACACATGTCTCTGTGTGCATGTGTGTGTACATGTGTGTCTAAGATGAAAGGCGCCCACTGGGCCAACCTTCCCCAGCCTCCATCTGCACAAACCAGCTGATTTGCTTTAGAGCAACCTAATGTCTCCATTACCCTGGCTGCGAATTAGAGAGCAGATTGTCAGGGGCTGACAAAACAGGGGTCACTCACCTTGCAGGCATGGGAAGTGGGAGATTAATTCTTTCCTCCACCAGACAGAATCAGCCTCCAGGATGCTCCCAGGGAAGTGCCGACTTGAGAAACCCTTTCCCTACCACACAGCTACAGTCACAGCCCCAGCAGCCCCTGGCAGCAGCAGGTATGCCCAGGGTGGGGGCCTGTGGGGAGAGGGCACTCCCCATCTAAGGCAGCCAGCCTGCGGGGAGAGGGCAGCCCCTTGCCCAGAGAGGGCAGCCTCCCACCCAAAGTGGCCAGCCTGTGGGGAGAGGGCAGCCCCTCGCCCAGAGAGGGCAGCCTCCCACCCAAAGTGGCCAACCTGTGGGGAGAGGGCAGCCCCCTGCCCAGGGAGGTCAGCCTGTGGGGAGAGGGCAGCCCCCCACCCAAGGTGGCCAGCCTGTGAGGAGAGGGCAGCCCCCCACCCAAGGTGGCCAACCTGTGGGGAAAGGGCAGCTCCCTGCCCAGGAAGGCCAGCCTGCAGGGAGAGGGCAGTCCCCACCTAAGGTGGCCAGCCTGTGGGGAGAGGGCAGTCCCCACCCAAGGCGGCCAGCCT
>NW_020954603.1:7411330-7441846 GCF_900497805.2 Vombatus ursinus | reverse complement strand
GGCCAGCCTGTGGGGAGAGGGCAGTCCCCACCCAAGGCGGCCAGCCTGTGGGGAGAGGGCAGCCCCCTGCCCAGACAGGGCAGCCTCCCACCCAAAATGGCCAGCCTGTGGGGAGAGGGCAGCCCCCCACCCAAGGCAGCCAGCCTGTGGGGGCTTATAGGGAGTAGGCCTTGGGGGAGGGCCTGCCCAAGGTGAGCAGAGGGGAGAAGGCAGCTCCCTGCCCAGGGAGGCTGGCCTGAGGAGGTGCCTCTGAGGAGCCATGTCTCCTGAGGAAGGGTCCTCATCAAACCACTCATTCCACTGCCCTTTCTTCCCTAGAGACCTCTGGGGGAACAAGATAAACAGCCCTGGGGGCAGCTAGATGGCACAGTGGATAGAGCACTGGCCCTGGAGTCAGGAGGACCCGAGTTCGAATCTGGCCTCAAACCAAACACTTGACACTTACTAGCTGTGTGACCCTGGGCAAGTCACTTAACCCCAATTGCCTCCAAAAAAAAAAAAAAAAAAAAAAAAAGATAAACAGCCCTAGAATTCATGTGAGCACCGGTGACTGAGCTTGGAATCTCATCCCACTTTTGTTGTTGTTGTTGTTGGGCTGATTTTGCCGTCAAAAGACCCCCATTTAGGTTCCACTTGTGATACACACTAGCAATGACCCTTAGCAAGTCCCTTCATATACCTCCCTACCTCAGCTGCTTCATCTGTGAAATGGGACTAATGGTGCTGGCACATGCTCTGTCACAGAACTTTTGGGAGGACTGTGTTCTGTCACACTGAGCACTCACTCAAGAGATGGGGGCTGCGGGTGTGGCCCCTGAGGCCCGAGAGCCCCTCCCTGCTGAGGGCTGTGCCGTGTCTGGCTCCCAAGGTGGGGCCTGCCTGAGGAGGGCCTTCATAAAATACATCGGCCTGGTTAGTCCAACTTGCACATGGAGGATTAAAATGGTAAATAAAATTAAGCCTGCACATAACTCACAGTTAAGAATTCACTAATGTGAGCTGGCCGCCACCCCCCTAGCCATAAACCCTTCAAGCACCGGCCTGTGCTTTATGGCCGAATCAGACCGAGAGCACTTTGCTTCTACCACAGATGTAACCAGGGAGAACTCGTGGCCAAGTGGTCTCCTGGGCCAGAGCCAGCTCCAGAAGAAGCTGGGCCCCTTCCCACTCCCACCAGGGCCACCGCCCTCCCCTCTGCTCCACAGCCAGCTCACCAGGGGAAAGGGCACCAAAGGGTCCAGTGACAAGGAGCAGGTGTCTGGCCCCAGAGATGGGACAACAGTGCCAGCCATGCACCTTCACGGGCCCCAGGCCAGACTGCTGGGCTCCCTGCCTCTCATCGCTCTCCCTCGTTACCCTGCTCATCACCCTATCTCATTCTGACTAACTAACAGGTCAACTGAGACGAAGAGAGGGGTGGGCCTTGCCCAGGTCTGCACAGGCAGGAGTAGCAGAGCCAGGATTTGAAGCCAGGGCTGCAACACCAGAGCTACCGCCTGCCCCACTGCTTCACAGCCTTCAGAACAGCCAGGCTCCTTTTGTGCATGCATCAGCCAGGTCACTGCTCTCCTGCTCTGCCTAGAGGGTGAAAGGGAAGCTCCTTAGTGTGGCACTCAAGGCCTTCCTCTTCTGGTTCTAATTTCTCTTGCCCTACAAAAGCATCTGGGGGCAGCGGATCAAGGACCAGCCTGGAGTCAGGGAGACCTGACTTCAGATCCCACCTCAGTCATTTACCAGCAAGTTGCTTAACCTCTCCCAGCCTCAGTTTCCTCATCTATAAAATGGAGGTAAGAATGGCACCTACCAACAATAGCCCCTAACCCTGACCCCAGGTTGTTGTAAGGATCAAATGCAATTATCCTGGTAACACAATTTGCAACCCTTGAAGGGCTCTGTCTGCATGAGTTAGGAATATGCGCCATGATCCACTCAGGTCTCCCTCCACACTGCTTCAAGCTCTGCTGGCAATGGGCAAGAGAATGGGGGGAGGGGGCTTCAAGGATGTCCCCCTCGCTCCCTAGACTGGAGGGAGGGGATGAACTGCTGGGTCAAAGACACGTCTAAGGTGCAGAGGGAAAGCAGAGATCCCTGAAGGACTGAGGAGCTAAAATACCCCCTGGGCATTAGCCCCAGGAGCTACTGACCTGCCTGCCTGCCCCTCCTCCCTCCCTGCACCCCCACCGCCAAGAATGCCCTTCATATCCCTATCTTTCTCTGGCACACAGCTTGAATGCCACCTCCTCCATGAAGTCTTCCTTAGCTCATTGGAGACCTCTGTCTCCTCCGATCCCCCCTTGGATGGCCTGGAGCCCATCCAGCCTGGGCACCGCCCCTCTCTTCACTGCCCTGTTAGAGTGGAAGCTCCTGAAGGGAGCACATGTGGCATGGGGAACGAAGGAGGAGGCTGGCGGGGCTCCCTACAAAAGGATGGCTCTCAGTGCAGGCGAGGACACAGAAGGGTGGCGGGAGGCTGGCATTCTCCCTCCTTCCCGGAGCCTGGCTGCCCCAGCCCCAGCCTTCCTGCTGCCAGCTCTAGACCAGAGACAACTGCTGGAAAGCACCGTCTGGGCCCCATCCACTCACCTCCTCCCGGAGGCTGCTCACAGCAGGTGAAATGAATCTTCTCCCTGAGCTCTCACAGGCCTAAGGCCCTGTTAGGCTAACGAGGCCATCTCCCCACTAATGCATTTGAGCCTGGCAGGCCGGCGGCCCCCTTCATCAGCAGCTCCAGGTACCTCTTCTTTAATTAATGCCGCTGCCGAGTCTCCGCAGGGAACGTCACCCACAATGAATGGCTCTCCCTCATTAGAGCTGGGCTGAGCTGATGGATTCAGGATGAGGAGGATGATGCAGGGAGCCACTGCTAACAAGAGACAGCAGCTGCTGCACCCACGACTGGCTGCAGCCGGCTTCTGAGGCCTGCCCAGAGGGCCCCCACACAGGGCAGAGTCAGTAGCTATGATGAAGGGGAGAAGAAGGGGCTGAAATGGAATGGAATCCAGGGACACCCAGAGATCAGGTAAGCGATAGGGCGAGGCCTGCCAAGGGCAGGCTCCATGGGGGCCACTGCCAAGCTATCTAGGACTAGCTGAGGCTGGGCTTCTGCTCAGAGCCTGACACCAGGTGGAAGCCCAGGTGCACAGGCTAAAGCCAGTGTGAACAGGAGGAGGGCCCTGAAATGCTACAAGCAGTGATGAGGGGGAGGGACACAGGTCTCCCCCTGCCCTGGGGGGATTCTCCACTTCCTGAATCCTTATGTGTGCAAGGAGGTGGCAGGTGGGTTGGTCACACAGAGAGACTCACAGAGTCCACGGGAAAGGATTCCCCACAACCTGACCCCAGCTTGGAAGCAGCTTCAGGTGTCCCAGCTGGTCAGCTCCAAGCAGCCCCTTTACACGTAGAAGGAGAGAAAACATGGTGCACCAGGGCTCCACTGTGCAGCCTGTACCCAGGCCCTCATGCAACATGGAAGGAAGGGTCCCTACCAAAGGGGAAGCAGGTTCACCAAAGGGCCCTCCACACAGCCTCACATCCAACCCTCGACGGGACGATGCCTACGATGCCATCCCAACAAGCCTCTGCTTGGAGACCCCCAAGGAGGAGCAAAGGTAGGCACACCATCCCCGAAGGCCATCCAGTCTGCCTGTCGCGGAGTCTGAATCTGCCTTCCTTGACTCCTGGTTCTGCCCTCAGGGGCATTCAGGCAGAACAAGCTCTTCAGATACCCACCCCACCCCCAGGTCCACCACGGAGGGGAGACACCTTAACACAGCAGCACCTGGTGGCTCCAATCAATGTCACGATTTCTTAATGACCTCCCGAGGGCCCTGGCCTGTGCACCTACTATGGGGAAACACATTCAACTTAGTTCAACAAGCACCTACTATGTGAGTGCCAGGCCACGTACAGAGATGTCCAACGACAGTCGTGGTCCTCATGAAGCTTTCAGTCGGACCGCAGAGATAACATATGTACAAGTCAGTGGAATACAGGGAGGACATGAAAAGTGGCAAGGCTCTATCCCTCTGGGGGAGGGGATGGGGGCGGCATCAGCAGAGGCCACACCTCAGTGGGGTCTGGGAAGAAGAGAAAAGATTTCAAGAGATGACAAGATGGGAGCTCGTTCCAGGCACAGGAGGGCAGAGCGCTAAGTGGGGACAGCCAGGCATCCACCATGGCTGGAACATTCAGGGCCCCAAGGAGAAGATGAAATGGGAGGGCTACGACTGCTGACGTCAGGAGCTCCTATTTCCTGCCGCGAATCCAAGAAGCCACCTGCCACCCCTCTCCAAACACCCACAGTACCAGGGATCTCTGCCCAGGCCTGCAGGCCAAGGACCTAAGGACCACTGTCAGAAGCCCAGCAGGGGAGGTGTGCCTGGGCAGAGCAGTCAAAGAACCAGAGGGTTTGGAGGTTGCGGCCAAACGCCTGGCACCAGGTACCAGGCTGAGCCCTGGGGATCCAAGGAATGCCACAAAGTCCCTGTTGTCATGGAATTCACATTCTAACAGAGGAAAAAATGTGTCAATACCTGGGCACAGTCAAAAAGTGGGAGGACCATGTAAGGTCCCCTGTGGAAGGGGGCATTGGAGCATCCTAGGCAGGAGGCACAGCTCAGGAAGAGGCACAGAGGTGGAAGATGGGGTGTTGTGTGTGAGGAAGAGCCAGGAGGCCAGTATGGCTGGAGAGGACTAAAAGATAAGAAGACTGGAAAGGAGAGGCCAGGCTATGGAGAGCCCCACATGCCACATCGGATTTGGAGGGAACAGGAAGCTGCCAGGTGTGGGGAGGGCTGGGGCAAAGTCAGACAAATGGCTTTGGCAGCACAGTCAAGGAGGAAGTGGCCAGGAGACCAGCGAGAAGGCTGCCACGGGGGAGAGGCAGAGTCCCACTGGAGTCTGCCCTAATGCCCATTGGGAACCTGGCACTCAGGGAAGTCAGCTAGAGAACATCCAGGGAAGGGCAACCTGAGAAGTGGTGGGAGATCTGGTGGCTGCGTCAGCTGAAGACCAGTTGAAGGAAATGGGAGGTGGGTCGCCTGGAGTAGGGAAGACCTGGGAGAAGTGATGGCTTGTCTCAGGCCTGGGCTCCCCCTGCATGGGGTCTTCTGACCAGGAAGACTGTCAGAGGCTTCTGGGCTTCTCTGACTGGCTGGAAACGGCCCCCTAACAGAGCCCCAGTGTCAGAGCTGGAGGGGAAGCTGGGGCCCTGGGGTCCAGCCCCCACCCAGTGAGTCCCCACACTAAGAAGAGTGCCAACAAGGACTCTCCCGCCCTGGAACAGCTCTGATTGTTGGGAAGCCTTGAAATGTGGCTCTCTACAGCTGCCCCCGCTGCTCCTGGCTCTGACCCTGCTCCCACTCCACCAATGCATCAGCCTTCTCAGAAAACTAAATATCCCCAGCTCCTTCAACGGAGCCTCATCCAAATGGTCATTGAGAAACCCTTCCTCTTCTGGCTGCCCCCTTCTAGACACTCTCCGGTTCATCTGGCTGAGTCTGCTAGAGCTTGAGGTCCACTCAAACCCCCAGATCCTCTTCAGGACAACTGGTGACTCTCTACGAGTCCTCAATCTTGTATAGGTGGAATTGGTTCTTCTGTACCTAAAGTGAAGCTTCATGACCTAGAAGGCCCTATAGATAGGGGAGGGAGAGGGGGTCTTCCCTACAGGCCCACCAGAGGACAGGTAGAACAACTGATGCTGCATTTACACATGCTGTTTAGGCTCTCAGGCTGCTCCCAGGGCTTGTGTACCTATGGGCCCTCCCCCCCCATAGGGGGCAGGGGCTGTTTGGGAGCACACAGTAAACTGACTGACTAACTGACCTGGCCTCAGACAGCTCCAGGGCCTCAGACCATGGGGCTCAGGCTCCACCCAGAAGCTCTGGCCCTGGCCTGGGATCCCTCCTAGCCTACGGGCAGCAAGGCCTTGCAGGAGCTGCTGCCGCCACCGCCACCTTGCTGCTTTCCACAGACCGTGCTATGCCTAAAAGCTTTTACCAGGAAATCAAATTAGAAAATACTTGTAAAGCACTTAGCACAGGGCCTGGCAAAGAGTAGGTGCTTAATAAATGCTCATTCCCTTCCTTTCTTCTTCCCCTTTAGTGCAATGACAAGCTAGACACAGCCAGAAAACCAGGCTTCTGGTCACAGTTCTGCCCCCCCCGCTCTGAGCCTCACTTAGGTGGCAAAGGAGACAGAGAGAGGGCCTTGGAATCAGGAAGAGCTGAGTGCAAATTCTGCCCGAGACACTTCTTAGCCATGGGACCCTGAGAACCTCCTTTACTTTCTCTCAGCATCAGTTCCCTCATCTGTAGAATGGTTACAAGGACAGCACCCACAGGGTTGTCATAGAGACCCAATGAGACAACATTTACAAGCCTGGAAGGGCTCTAGGTAAGCCACAGGGCTCAATTTCCTCATTTGTGTGGGATGGAGAACAAAGCCTCGCCCTTCCCAAGGCTCCCACCCTGTCCCTTCCAAAGACTCAGACAAATACCAGAGCACAGCCACTTGCACTGGGGGCGCTGCTCTGGCTGTAATGGGACGCAGGCTTGGTGCCACTTTCCAGCCCCTGGTCTGGCCTTTCAGACATCTCAAACTGAACGACCTCCAGACCTCCGCATGTCCCAAACTGAGCTCATCTTCGCTCCCCCAAGCCCCCCCAGCCTTTTCCAAACATCCTTCTTACTGTCCAGGACACCACCATCCTCCCGGGCCCTCACTCGCTCTCTCTTGCCTATGGATCTTGCTTCTACAACAGCTCTCAAATATGTCCCCTTCTCTGACTCTGTCCTCAGCTGCTGGGAGGCCTTCCTGCCACAAGTCTCTTCCCACGTCAGTCTACCCTCCACCCAGCCGCCAGTGATCTTCCTAAAGCCCTGGTCCACGCCATGCCCACACTCGATAAACTCCAGCAGCTCCCTATCACTTTCAGCATCGACAATAAAATCCCATTTGGCGATCAAGCCTTCGTAACCCGGCTCCTTCCTACCTTCCCAGTCTTCTTACACCCTGCCTCCACCTGCCTCCACACATACTCACAGATCTCATCATCTCAGCCTCATCTCCTGACTGGCTGCCCCCATGCATGGAATGTTCTCTGTCCTCATCTCTGCCTCCTCCAAGAAGCCTTTTCTGATTCCTCTTAATGCTGGCGCTTTCCTTCTGTTGCCTCCAACTGCTCCTGCCTCTAGCCTGTGCGTACAGTTATTTGTACATCGTCCCTCCCATTAGACTGTGAGCTCCAGGAGACCAGGGACTGTCTTCTCGCCTTTCTTTGTATGCCTCACCCTTAGCATGGTGCCTGGCACACAGCAGCCACTTAATGCACGCTCACTGACTGAATCTCTGCCTCCTGGTCCCTCTCAAGGCCCCCACTGCAGCTGCTTCCCCATCCCTGTCCCTCCAGGGCCCCTCAGCCCCCTCCAGCCACCCCAGAGCTGCCACCAAGGGGGCCCCACTGTCCCTCCTTGTATCCCCACTTTGTACTGAATTTCTCCCTCACTGTAAGGGAGGACCAGCTTCCATCCCACTCCTTGCCTGCTCAGAAAGAGATGTAGCTCAGTTCCGCTTTGCTAAACCCTATTTGGCAATGTGTCTAAACACATGCAAACTTAATTAGTTCAGGAGGGGAGCCTGGGCGTTTGTGGTGATGGATAAAAGTAATGGGAAATGAGACAAGTCAGGGCTGGCAGGGAGTTCTCACTCACACTTCGTCCCTGGCAGGCCGCTAATCAGAGGTGACTCGCCTCACGGCTGCAGCCAATCAGCAGGCCGCAGGATGACGGGCAGCTCGCTAACAGCCTCCTTCCACGCGCTCAGCAACAGGAGCAGAATCTCCCCCTCAGCCCCAAAGACAAGCGCTCAAGGCTGGCTGTCTCAGAGCCAATACTTGGTGCCATTTCCTTCCATCAAGGCAGAAAGGACGAGCCCAGAAGGCAGCAGCTCGGGAGGTGGCGGAGCTGTGTGTGCCTGCCATGCAGATGAGAGGAGCTCCACACCACTCTCGGGACCCCCTCTGCCACCCCGCAGCAGCCCAGGCCCACACGGAGGCTGTCAGGACCAAAGCAGTCATTGACAGTGGGGGCCGGGGTCAGGAACCCCAACAGCCTCACCACGGCCTGTGTGGCCCGGACACAAGGATTCCCTGGGCCCTAGACTAGGGAACAATCATAGTCCTGTCCCCCTCAAGAGATCTGGGAGTCAAAAGAAAGAAACAAATGAAATCCCCCTGGCCAGGCTGGGGACCTCCCCCAGGAGGCCCAAAGCTCCACCCCAGCTGAGGCATCTTGCCTCTGCCCCAAGACTTTTGGGGTTGGGGTCTGCTTCTCCCTCCCGCTGGGTAGCTTTTCTGGACAATCTGTCACTTCTCACAGCCCTCGCCCTGGGGGAGCAGAGCCCACCACCCTCCCCTTCCACGCCAGGAGCTCACTAGGAGGCCCATCTCTCTTTGAGGAGGGGCATCCTTGCCCACAGAGGCTGCTGGGGAAACTCAGCACACGTGTCTAACCTAAAGCCAGGGAGGACAACACGCAGGAAATTAAGAAAGCAGCTGTGACCCCCGGCTAAGAGGTCAGAGGCTACAGACCCCAAGTAATGAGAGGTAAGCAGGAGGGACTCTCCTGCCCCTGCACATGCCATCACCCCTCCTGGGGCTGGTCCTCTCCTGTCCTTGTGTCCCACCTTTGCAGATAACTCCTGAAACCCCCTCCCACAGGACAAAGGCCCCACCCCAACTGCAGCAACCCGTGCTTCCTGCTGCACCCCCAGAGCCTAGAGCTGGGCTTCAGCCACCCAAACCGGGTAAAATGAACCAGGGCCACACACTCTGTGTCAGCCTGACTCTGGCCAAGGCCCTTCAGTCACCACCTAGCTCCACTCCCAAAAGGCAGGTTCAGAAGGAGACAGTGGGGGCTAGGGGAGTTTAGGTTTGGGTTTGCTTCTCAGCAAGATGAAATGTCTCCCTACTAATGACACTCCAGCTTTCCAGAAGCTAAGACAGGTGCCGGGCACTGCTCTGCAGGCAGGGCCCGGCTCTGATCGGGCTCCCAAAGACCCAGCCCAGCCCCCACCCCTTCTGCGGCTGAGGCTGCCGCCCCACTCCCCACCTGTCTAAGTCTCACTAATCAGCAGACCCTGCGCCTCAGAACACAGATGCCCAGCTCCCAGGGACTGCAGGGGAGAGTCTGAACCACACCACTAACAAGTTATGGATGTCAATTTAGCGGCACATGTGTCAAGCTTGCCTCGCTCTTCTATGTGATAAAAACCCCCTCCGTGAGCCGACGTGGAGACAAGTGGAGACTCAGATGGGCGGTTACGGGAACGCCGCTGCATCGGATGTGTTGTCACGGAGCATGGTGCGGACGTCCGCCTGGGTGGCTTTTATTTTGTTAGACGTTTAATTAAGAGGCTGCCTTCCCAGCAGCTAGCCTGGGTCTGGCTGCTAAGAGGCAGTCAGAGGCCTGCCAGCCCACAAGGCCTCCCCAGCCCATCAGCTTCCTTCCCACACACCTGTCTCCCGGGCAGCCCTGTCTCCCTCTCCCATGCCCAAGCCAGCCCCAGGCTCCCCAACAGATGCCGCTTCCAACCCAGTGCTCACAGCCCCCCCACCCATCCTTCCTTCAGCAAGTTCTATCGCTGCCTATATGACGATCCAGATCTGCGATGCTAGAGCAATACCAGTTAACTCAGTGAGTAATGCTGGCCTGGCCCCGGCAATGGGCCTGTCAAAGAGCTGAGGGCAGAGGGGCAGAAAGGAGGCCTCACACTCATACCGCATCCCCTCTCCCACCCTAAGAAGGGCCACTCTCACAAGAAGAGCTGCAGATGAAGCCAGGTAGCTGGGTGGGCAGAGCACCTGGGCATGCTGGCCGGGTAAGCCCTCCTGGGTTTTCACCACATCTCTAACCCTGGACCGCCCGCCCCCCCCCCCCCCAGCCCCAAGATCCTATGTCCCTCTGCCCTTTCTCCCCCCAATCACTTACTCCGGCAAACCACCCTGAGCCTCCTATCAGCCTCCAACCCTTTTCCCCTCCCCCACAACTATGGCTGTCTGTAGCTCTGAGTATGAGTGTGCAGCTGGGGTGCAGGAAGGGAGGAGTGTGAGCTGGGGGGGTGATAGCAGGAAGTAATTAAGTATAATATGGGGGTCCTAGCCTTCCCCTCAGAGGTTAGCTCTGAAGTTCCATCTTCTGAACTCAATAAACAGGGGAGCCCTGACTCTGAAGTCAGAGGACCTGGGTTCAAATTTCAACTTGGATGCTTACTCCCTGGACAACCTCGATGAACTCACTCGCCCCACCAGAGCCTCAGTTTCCTTATCTGTAAAATGAGGAGGCTGGCCTTGATGGTCCCTTCCGGCTCCGACTCTGTGACCCTAGCACGAAAGGACTGGGGGGGGGCTTAAAGAGAAAATGATGCTGGTCAGCAGTAAGCGAGGCCCTTCCAGTCCTCCCCTCCCCAGGGAGATGCTCTCCACCTTCAGCCACAAATAACATGGAGGGATCAATACTCTCAATCCTCAGCAAACAAGCCCCAGCCCTCCTGCACACCTCCCAACCCCTAAGGCTAGCAGAAGCCTAAGAGCCAGTGAGGACAGAAACCGACTTCCCTCCAGACTCTGGGGCCAAGGTGGGGAGGCAGATGTAAAAGATGGGGAGACATACCTCCTACAGTGCCCCAGGTCATCGAGGATCTGCCTCCAGAAATCTCCCTGTCGTGGACTCGCTTCCCAGAGACTGCACGTGGCAGCAGGGGAGGTAGGGGGACCCCAACCACTCTCAGTCCTTTACCGCTGAACTTCCTAAAAACATGAATTCCACATACCTGGCCCGTCCCCCTGACGACCTGCCAGCAGCAGAGCTTGCCCCAGGGTCAGAAAGAGCCAGGTGGAAAGGCACTGGGCAGAGTGGGCCCAGCCACAACCGAGGGCCTGCTCAGATGCCTCCCTAGAAGCTGCCAACAGTCTCAACGGCTGGGGCCAAGCTGCCCTTGTCATACTCACATCACTTTCAAGTCCCAGTCTCCACAAGTGACGAAGATTGACTTGACGCTTGGATCTAGAAGGCCTTCCTTCGCCATCCACTCATCGACCCTCTGGAAAGAGCACAAGAGAAGAGATTGGCCTCTTTCTTTTCTGAAACAAACAAAAGGCCTGGTAGCCAGAAGCCGATAAGCAGGGAAAAATGGTGTCCTGGGTACTGGGTGACCCTCTGCTCCCCCTGCGTGGACAGGGTGGTTCCCTGGGGCTGGGGCTCCGGAGCTGCCTCTGCGGTTCCCCCTCCCTTCCTCTCAGCCTAGCTGGCATACCACCATAGGCCATCTAAAGCTGAACCAAATAGTGCCAAACAGGGACAGGGACCCCTGATTAAGAACTAATTAGTTCCTCATCAAGCACTAAAGAGGGCAAGGGAAAGAAGTACTTCACAACCCATGTCTTTAAGGCAAAACTCCCATCCCTATTTCCAGGCAGATGTCAAGAAGTCAATCCATCAAGCATTTATTAAGCACCTGCTATGTACCAGTTGCCAAGGATACAAAGACAAAAACTGGGCAATCCCTGGTGCTCCAACCCTACCATCCTGCCAGGAAGGACCATTCTGAGCTTTCCAAGGTGCCGAGGTCCTGCCCTCTCCCCAGGGACGCAGGGAGCCAATGCCCTGGACCCAAGCCTCCAGCAGCATCAAAGTCTGTCTGGTTGTCTGGAAACCAGCCTATCAGGCGTCCCAAAGGTGGGTGCCTAGGGCCCTCTCCCCATGCCAATGCAGCAGCATTTCAGCAGAGAACCAAAGGACTCAAATCTGTGATCCAAGAGTGATCTCAGATCCAGAGCTGGGGGAACCCTGGAAGCCTAGAGTACTAAGGTACTCCAGGTACTAAGTACCTGGTGCCTGAGACAGGCTCAGGTCCCACACCTAGACTGGGGCCAGGCTGCAGCAAGCAAAGCTCTCATTCCAAGACTCTCCAAGCTGGAAGTGCTCTCAGAAGCTGTCTACACTAATGGTGAGCTGACCTAGAATCCTGCTGACAAGACCTTGAGGTCACCTACCTTCTAAAGGATAATTATCATTAAGGCAAGTCAAGGAGTTACTAGCAGCTCTGCTTTAGCGAAAAGCTCCGGGAAATGCCTGCATAACTGAAGTCCCCCATCGGCACCACATCCGGACTCTGTTCCAACTTGGGAGTGATTCCCCAAACTCCTCATCTCTCTTCTCTTTCTGTCCAGGTGGTCTGCGGTCTACACCAATGATAAAATCACTTCTGTTTTTCCCTTCTTTGCTTTGAACTACTGCCTCCCTTATTCCACCTTCCCCTTTACTCTCTCCTCACTTTCCCCTCCTACTTCCCTGGCAAGTAAGATGAAGTCTTGCACCCAACTGTGCACTTGTGTGCCCGAGTCCAGATGAGAGTGAGGTTAGTCACCTGCTCCCCCTACCCGCTCTATTGCATAAATGCTTCCTTACGTACTCCATTTATGTGAGATGATTTTCTCCATCTTTCTTCCATCCCCCTCCACGTCCCAGCACCTTTCATCCCCTGACCCTTCCATTCCTCACAGCGGAATCACACTAGGCTCTTCTTACTAGATTCCCTCTAAGGACCCTGGTAATGATAAGGTTCCAAGGGATTACATGTACTGTCTCCCCATATAAGAATGTAAACAGCTTAACCTTCAGTCCCTTATGGTTCCTCACTCATGCCTACCCTTGAATGCTTCTCTTAGGTCTTGTGTTTATATGTCAAAATTTCTACACAGCTCTGGTCTTTTCATCAGAAATGTTTGAAAGTCTTTCCCTGCGGGATTATACTGAGTTTTGCTGGGTAGGTTATTCTTGGTTGCAAGCCTTTACCTTCTGGAATATTATTCCACACTCTCTGTTCCTTGAAAATTGTGATTTGAGTGCTCTGGATTTTTGCTACACTATTCCTAGGAATTTTCATTTTGAGATTTCTCTCAGGAGGTAACTGTGGAATTCTTTCAATTTCTACCATGCCCTTTGGTTCTAAGAAATCTGGGCAATTTTCTTTGATTATTTCTTGAAATATGATGTCTAGACTTTTTGTTGTTGTTGTTCAAGGCTTTAAATTATCTGTCCTCAATCTCTTCTCCAGGTCAGTTGTTTTCCCTATGAGATATTTCATTTTTTTCTATTTTTTCAAAGTCTTTTAACTTGAAAGGATAGGAACAGGCAGTTTTCAGATGAAGAAATTAAAGCTATCTATAGTCATACGAAAAAAGTGCTCTAAATCACTATTGATTAGAGAAATGCAAATCAAAACAATGCTGAGGTATCACCTCATATCTATCAGATTGGCTAATATGAACAAAAAAGGAAAATGATAAATGTTGGAGAAGATGTGGGAAAATTGGAACCCTAATAAATTGTTGGTGGAGTTGTGAACTGATCCAACCATTCTGGAGAGTAATTTAGAACTATACCCAAAGGACTTTAACACTGCATACCCTTTGATCCAGCAATACCACTACTAGCATCCCAAAGATATCATAAAAAAGGGAAAAGGACCCACATGTACAAAAACATTTATAGCAGCTCTTTTTGTAGTGGCAAAGAATTAGAAATTGAGGAGATGCCCATCAACTGGGGAATGGCTGAACAAGTTATGGTATATGAATGTTATGGAATACTATAGTGCTGTAAGAAATGATGAGCTGGCAGATTTCAGAAAAACCTGGAAAGACTTACATGAACTGATGCTGAGTGAAGTGAGCAGAACCAGAAGGACACTGTACATAGTAACAACAACATTGTGCAATGACCAATTTTGACAGACTTAGCTCTTCTCAGCAATACAATGATCTAAGACAATTCCAAAAGACTCATGGTGGAAAATGCTATCTACATGCTATCCAGAGAAAGAACTATGGAGTCTGAATGCAGATTAAAGTATACCATTTTCTCTTTTTTTTTCCTTTCTCATGGTTTTTCCCTTTTGTTGTGATTCTTCTTTCACAACATGACTAAAGTGGAAATATGTTTGATATGATTGTACATGTATAGCCTATATTAGATTGCATGCCATCTTGGGGAGGGAGAGGGGAAGGAGGGGGAAAAATCTGGAACTCAAAACATCATAAAAGTGAATGTTGAAAACTTAAAATAAATAAATAAAAATTAAAAGTCTTTTGATTTTGTTTTATTATTTCTTGTTTGATGATTTCCCCCCCCCCCCCCAGGAATTCTTGTTGGGTTAGTATCCAAGCTGCATTTTTCTTTGAAGATTTTCTCGTAGATGTTTTCAAGTCATTCTCTTCTGTATTTGTGTCTAGAGGTCCCTGTCACAAAAAGTACTCTTTTTGGTTAGGTTCTTTTTTGTTTTTATTTGTTTTTGCTTGCTCCTTCTTCCAGCTTATAACTTGATTATGGACTGTTATGTTAGTGGTGGGCTCTGCTCACTTCTAACAGGAATGTCTGACCTGAGCTTTTACACATCAGTCTGGGGGAAGGGGGTCTGCAAGTTTTCAGTGCTCTCAAAGAGATGTCATTGGGAAGGAGGTCTGCTCACTGCCCTTCTGGTATAAGTTCTGCAATTTCCTGACTTGGGTCTGAGTCTGTTAGCTTGTGCATTATTGAGTTTCAGGAAACTGTTGCTGGACTCTGTCTCTGTTAGGCAGATGGGAAGTTCTGTAGGTTCAGAGTGACTGAACTCCTGGCTCCTCTTTGGTCTGGGACTCCTGCCCTGGTTATTCTACTGCAGGCTTACGTGTTGAGTTAAAGGCTAGAACTAAGTCTATTCTCTTGGGCTCAGAGCCCTATAACTACATTTCTGCTCAGAACATAGCTAGGCCCACACTGGCTCGGGACCATGCCTTTCCTCCCTAGATCTGTGACCTAGAACTGGGTAATGGGTAAGAGAAGTGCCAGATGGCATAGCTCCTGTACCCAGTGCTAGTTCAGGAATCCCCCAGGATTTCCTGCCCTGGCACCCTGCCTTGGCCTACTCTCAGTCCCTCAGAGCTGGAATGCTCCATGCTGTTGGCACCATGCACACTCTGGGCAACCCCTTCATCCCCACTGTCAGCAGACCTTTCTGTCTGTCTCCTTGAGCTGCCTTGGGCTGAAGAAATGACTCATTGTGACCTTTTCTTGGCTTTCCTGATCAAAATTCAGTCTGGTGCATTTTCTAGGTCATTGTGGAGAAGGTATGCTGGGTAAAACGTTCCTTCTTAGTCTCTGCCTCCAGATGGTGTCTGACTAGCTATGGACTACTGCTGAGGAGGACCATTTGTACTAGACTGACCAAGGAAGACAGACACCTAGTGCAGACCACAATACTGCAAACTGAGGTCGGATCTAGAGGCAGCTCTTCTGATGGTGGTCACAGCTGTCCAGCAGAGGTAGCTATCCTATGGGCTGGGTGAAACTTCCCAAACTCAGCTCTCCTATACACCTGGCTGGGTACCATCAAATCAATGTCATCCAGGATTCTGGCCAGTCAAGACACTAGCTACAGAGTTCCAAATTAACCACATTCTGACAGAAGTCATTCCAACTGGTGGCACCTTCCACTCAGAGCCCTGGCAGCCCTCCACACTGGCAGTGGCTCAATAGTACCACTTGGACCCTCCTGAGCAGGTTACTTCCAGGCCAGCCCTCCCTCCCCCAGGAGTATTCCTACTTAACATACAATGTGGCCTTTCCTGTTTCTTTGAAGTGAAGTACAGCCTTCTAGAGCCATAGTCCAGTCACAGGTCTTAATCTACAATATCTAAGAGATACCTGAGAAGTCAAGGTGGCCAGCTCCCTGAGTTAGGAGCTCTTGTCTGTTGCCCAAACTTTGTGCCTTATACACAGACTTTTGAGGCCACAGACTTTGCTTCTAGAGCCTTTCTTGGATTGAGGCTTCTGTAAACTTCTGGATACTACTTCTTCCTATGTCATGGCTTCTTTATAGTATCTAGTTGGGTGACTAAATGTAGAGTTTTCTCCCTCTCATACCTGAACTGCTAAGAAGCAACAACTCCACTCTGTAACTGCACAAATAATTTTTTGAACCCAATCACAAAACTTTACACTTACCCCTATTAGTTTCATCTTAAACCAACGTCCTCTACTGTTGGGTAGCAGCAGTCCCTCTAACCTTTAGGCCTTCTCCAAATCACACAAACAGACTACTTTCTGCCTTAAACTTAGTCAACGACAACAATGTTGAATATGTCAGGGGCCAGAAATGTGACTTTTCTGACCCAGGATTTTATTCTTCAGCCACCAATCAGCAAGCTTTTATTTAGTGCCTCCTATGTGTCAGGCACGGTGCTAAGCACTGAGGATACCAATACAAAGGATGAACCTTAACTCACTGCAAGATGACCCTATTCTACCCCATTCTCTTCCAGCACACTGCCCCCTCTCTCACTTTAATCTTTTCGTATCTGCTGGGGGATCCCCTGCTGCCTATAAATATGCCCACCCTGGGGGATCTCTCCCCCCTCTTCAAAAAACCCTCATTTGAGCCATCTGTCCCTGCCCGCTATCAGTCCATCTCTCTTCTCCTTCATTGGGCTAAATTCCTAGAGAATGCCATGCGACAGGCCCCTCCACCTCCTCTCCTTTCACTCTCTTTTGTAGTTTGGCCTCTGACCTCATCATTCAATCAAAACTAATGATCTCTTCACCGCCAAATCTAACGACAAGTTCTTAGTCCTCATCCTTCCTGACCTCTCTGCAGCCTCTGCCTCTGCTGACCACCCTCTTCTCCTCGATATTCTGGTCTCTAGATTTGATGACACTGTTACCTCCTGTATCCCCCCTCCCCCCCAGTTCTGACTGTTCCTCCTCAGGTTTCTTTGCTAGACCTTATTCAGATAATCATGTGGATCCTCTGCTGCCATGGACCCCTTCTCTCCTCTCTCTGTAATATTTCCTTTGGCAATCGCATCAGCTCTCATGGTTTCAATTTTCATCTCTATACAGATGACTTGTCCAGCCCTAATCTCCTGACCCCCAATCTCACATCTCATAGTGCCTAGTGGACATCATGAACTGGATGCCCCATAAACTCAATACGTCCAAACCACACTCATTATCCTTCCCCCTCAAACCCTCTCCTCTTCTTTATTTCACGTTCCTGTTGAGGGCATCACCATCCTCCTCGTCACCCAGGCTCCTAACTCCTCATTCCTTCACACCCCAGCTCCATATCGAATCAGCTGCCAAGGCCCGTCTTTTCTACTTCTGTAGCATCTTTCATAGATGCCCCCTTCCCTCCTCTGACAATGCAGACAGCACGGTCTGTCAAGCAGATCTGTAGGCCCTCATTACTTCTTGCCTGGACTATTTCAGTAGCTTGCTGACTGGTCTCAATGCCTCAGTCCTCTCTCCAATCCATCCTCCCCTCAGCTACCAGACTGATCTTCCTAACACCAAGTCTGACCATGCCACCCTGCCCCACTCCCACTCAGGAAGCTCCGGCGGCCCCGGGACCTCCAGGACCAAATATAAAGTACTCTGTTTGGCCCCTTCCTATCTTTCCAGTCTTCTTACCCCTTCTTCCCCTTCAAGTGTTCACTGACCCAGTGACACTGGCCTGTTCACACAAAATACTCCATCTCCTGACTGAACATTTTCTCTGACTATTCCCCAGGCCTGGCCCGCTGTTTCTCTTGGCTTCCCAGGTCTACCCTCCGAGATGACCCCCACTATGTCTTGGTGGTTTGCATGTCGTCTCTCCCATTACACTGCTTTTTGTCTTTTGCTGTATCCTCAGCACTTAGCAGGATGCTACACACAGATGGTGCTTAATAAATGTTAGCTGACTTGATCTGACTTGACTCTCAAGCCATTTTATAGACCAAGAAATTAAGGTGTGGAGTGGTTAGTGACTTGGCCAAATTCCCATAGCAAGAAAACATTGGAGCCAGGAGTCAGATCTAGGTCCTCTGACTCCTGGGCCCGTGTTCTTTTCCCTACACCATGGGCAGTGCACGCACACACACACACACACACACACACACACACACACACACGACTATTTTTAAGAAGCAGAATGCACACATGGGGTGAGTCAAAGATAATCTCATCCCTGACAGCACCCAGGCAGTCCAAACCTAACACAAACCACCCCTGCCTTGAAAGGCCCAAAATCGTTGTCTTCCTCCTCAGAGTTAGGAAGCCCTCATCAGGACGGTAGACACGCTGATGGAGAAGAGGGTGAAGACTAGCTGGGAGGAGAAGGGTGTGACCTATGCCCCAACAGCATGGGCTAGGAAGGGAGCAAAGTTGTTCCCCTTTGAACTTTGGCCATAAACTGACCAAGCTGCCAGGACTGCCCCAGCTTATGCCCAGGGCACATGGGGCTGCCCAGGAAGCTCCCCCACCCCCACTTCAGGTCAAGATCCCCTCAGCCTAGTATTGACACTCCTGGAAGCTGGAGCCGGCCAAGCCTGCCAGGGAGCTCTGTGGGCAGTCCCTCTGTCCACTGACCTCCCACAGGCCAAGGAGAGAACACAGACTGCACTCAGCTGCAGCGATCTGATCATCCTTCCACCACCACTGGGCAGCAGACCCTACCTGGGTGATTGCGAGGGCAGGAGTTGGGGGGGGATCCCTCTTGGGTCTAAATCCCACCTCTCCCTCGAACTAGGTCTGACAGTCTGCACGGGTCACTCTGCATCTCGGTCCGCTCTTCTAAGCTCCCTGCCCATTCTAAGACCGAGACCCCATAACGCTGCTTGTTGAGAGCTGGTAGCATGTACAGGGAATCTTGGTAGAGCTCCTAAGATGTGGGACTGTCCTGAAAGTCAAAGAGCGGGCTGGACTTCATCCTGAAAGAGGAGAAGAGGCTCAGAGACCACTTACTCCTCTAGGTTATCAGGGAGAACCAAGGCCTCCTCCCAAAACGAGGGAGGAGTACTTCAGCAAGAGACAAAGAAGAAGAATCTGGATGGTAAGAAAGGAATCCTTACCAATCAGAGAGCTGGAGGGTAGAATTCAATTCAACGCAACAAGCATTTATCAAGTGCCTACTGTGTGCTAAGCTTGATGGGAGGCAATGAGACACAAAGACAAAATGGAGACAGTCTCTGCCTCCAGGAGCTTCTGGGTACAGACACAGTGATTTATTGGGGGGGGGGGTGTGCAGAAAGGCCTCCTGGGAGTGGCAGCACATGAGCTGAGTCTTGATCAGGTGTCAGGACGCTGAGACACAGAAGTGAGGTGGGGGCCCCTCATGCGCAGGCAGGGAGATGGCAGGTGTCATTTCATGCAAGCAGAACAGGGCAGAAGGATAGGAAGTCTTCTGGAAAGAGAGGCTGGTGCCAGACTGAAGAGAATTCACCCTATGGCATGGGCAGAGTTTGTGTAGCATGAATCCACTGACATCAAATGGCGCTCAGGGACTCTGTCCTGATTTCCCTGGTAGAAGAAGGTCTCACTGGGGGCTGGTGGGGGCAGGGGAAGAGGACGAGAAACCCAGGGCACTAAGTAACAGGTGTAGGTTTTGTCCCGGGTCTCCCCCGACTGAATAGAAGAAGCATCCAGAAGAGCATGAGGACCCCTGGAGAGGGTCTCCTGGCAGCTGGACAACATCCTCAGACTTGTCACACCGGGTGACCGACCCCCGATTCACATGACTCCACTGGGCACCAAAGAGGACTTTTAAGAAGCCCAGCTCAGGATTCAAACACTAAAGTCCACTATACTCGACCTAATGCTGACCACAAGAGAAGTGAGCTCCCACGGTACAAAGGACGGGAGCCCTTCAGGAAATGACAAAGGAAGCTAGGAATTGTCTGACCTGGGCCCAGACTAGGGGAGAGCATGTTTCCAAGGGGAAGGAGAAGCATCCTTCCACAGACCCAGATTCTGTCAGGAAAGTCAGCACAGGAAGGATGGGACCCTCTCAGAGTGAAGTTCATATGGTGCCAAAGGAACTGATTCTGAAGGAGAACAAGAGGCCTCCAAAAGAGACCAGTGTGGAGCCACGGGGAGCTCACTACCCGGCCTGGATTTGGGAAAGACCTAAACATAGGACGGGAGCCAGAGTAGAGCCAGACGCCTACGGAGAACAGGGCATGGAGGACCAAGAAGGATGATGAAGGCCAACCCAGAGGGCTGGGGTTTGGTCTGGTTTGGTTTGAGTTTGAGCCACACTGGAGAAAAGAGGAGGTTCCGAGAAAGGACAGCCCCTCTCAGGTGTGGGAAGGATGCTCACGGGCAAGTGAGGGAGGCAAGATCTTCGCCTTTCCACTGGCAATGCCCCCACCCCATCCGGCTCCTGGCTTCCCTGACGACTCGGCTCCAATCCTGCCTTCCTCAGGAGCTTCTCCTGCTTCCAGCTGCCAGCGCCTTTTCCTCTCAGAGGACCTTGAATGTCCATGACGATGTGCACAGGGTTTCCTGCAGTAGGACGTCAGGCCCATGGGAGTCACAATTGTGTTTCTTGTAGCCCCAGGACTCAGCACGGTGACCGGCAATGACAAACAGGGAAAGCAGAGAAGCCTGGAAGGACTTCCACAAACAGCCATAGAGTGGAAGTAAGTGGGGCCAGGAAAACAAGCGACACCATGACTTCAACAACATCAGTGGGAGAAATATCCACCACCAAGCCACCAAAATGGAGCCCCAAAATGGGGAAATGAGGAAGAGCTGACTTGGCCCCGAGGGGCTCAGTGCTCCGCAGGCGGGGGTCATCAAACCTGCTTTCTCTCCTTTTCCTCATTCTTTCTTTAAAAGAAAAATCTTTATGATGAGGGATGCTCTCTGAGAGGGGGAAGAAGAGGAATGTGGGAAAATCTAGGTGATATAAAAACAAGAGACAGCACTGAAAGTCTACATAGGACATTTTAAGGTGCAGTAAGTACTCAGCAAGACGGCACCGTGTGGTCCTTGATGAGCTCCACTGGCGAAGTCAGCCAGATGAAGGACAGGTCATTGTACTGAGAGAACTGGAAAGGGTGGCCTGGGGGTCAGTGGCAATGGTCAGTGAAAGACTGTACAGAGGAGGAAAGGGAGGGGAGAGACAGCGAGAGAAAGAGAGAGAGACAGAGACAGAGACAGAGACAGAGAGAGAGAAAGAGAGACAGAGACAAAGAAAGAAAGAAAGAAAGAAAGAAAGAAAGAAAGAAAGGGAGGAAGAGAGAGACAGAGAGAATGCATGCAGGAAGTTAGAAAAGGATAAATATCCAAATTTTATTTTAAAAGGGAACAGAAGACAATTTGCAAACCAGAGGCCAGTTAGCATGATTTCCATTCCTGGGAAAATTCTAAAACACAGTATTACAAAGTTGCTAAGTAAATATCTATAAAGGTAAATAATCATTACATTCAGTCAGTCAACAAGCACTCATTAAGTGCCTACTGTGTACCAAGCATAGTACTTAGCACTAGGGATACAAAGAAAGGCAAGGCTACAGCTCCTGCCCCCAAGGAGCTCCCAGTCTAAAGAAGGAGGTACATCAAAGAAGTCTACAGCATAAATGGAAGGGGACCTCAGAGAGAAGGAGCTGACAGGGGTCTGGGGGGGCTGGAAAGGCCTCCAGCAGAAGGGGGAAGGCAGGGCAGGAGGGGCAGCATTCCAGGCAGGGAGGACGCCAGGGAAAGGGCCTGAGCTGGGATATGGAGTGTCTCGTGCCACTGTCCCTCCGCTGTGGACTGCAGTCATGGCAGTCGAGTCTTGGAGGCTGGAAAGGTCAGAAGGGCTCAGCTTGTGACTGGCTTGGGAAGCCCAACAGCCTTTCCCATTTGATCCTCGAGGTAACAGGGAGCCACTGGAGTTTACTGAGGGGAGGTGGGGGTCAGACCAGAGCAGCTGGAGTAGATGATCCCAAAGTGTCAGCCAGCACAGCCTCACCAAGAACAGGTCACCCCAGACTGCTCTATTTCTGACACAGCCACTAGGATGGAACGCTGGTTGACCGCCTGTCCCCAGAGCTGGGGGACCTGCTTGGAAGCTGTGGCCTAGATAATGGCAAAGTCCAAGACGACACAACCTCTTCCTGCTCTTGGCAGGGAGGGAGGGGACTCTGGGTAAGGCCTGTGGCAGAGCCTGTCAGACACAGACCCTGGTTCTGAGGGAGGGTTTGCGGGGGAGGAGATGGGAAGGGGCTGTGGTGTAAAGCAACAAAAGGCCTCCAGACAACTTGAACAAATCCTGCAGGTGGGGAAACCCAGAACTGAACGAATGGCCAGACCCTGAAGCCATGAGCAGTTCTGTCGTCACGAAAGCCTCCCTACCAAGGAAACAATCTTGGGCCAGTAAAGGCAGAGCAGAAATGGCCGATGAACCTGCAAAGACTCCCACGGACTGATGCAGAGTGAAGTGAGCAGAACCAGGAGAACGTTGTACGCAGTAAATGTCACACTGTGCGATGACTGACTTTGACAGACTTAGCTCTTCTCAGCGATGCAAGGATCTAAGACATCTCCAAAGGTCTCCTCATGGAAAATGCTCTCCACATCCAAAGAAACAACTATGGAGTCTGAATGCCGACCGAATGTTTGCACTCTCTTTTTTTTTGTTTCTTCTTTCCTGTAGTTCCTCCTGTTGGTTCTAATTCTTTACAATATGACTAATGTGAAAATACATTTGATAGGAATGTACACATACAGCCTATATCAGATTGTGCACCATCTTAGGGAGGGGGGAAGAGATGGAGGGGGATAAAATTTAAAACTCAAAGTCTTATGGAAGTGAATGTTGAAAACTAAAACTAACTAAATAAATAAATAAATTTTTAAAAAGGGTGATGGATCTGTCTCTGCCCCCCCCCCAGTCCCCCAATCTTTGCTGGGCCTGCACTCAGCTGTGGTGATCTGATCATCCTTCCACCACCACTGTGTAATAGACTGATTTGGAAAACTGTGAAAAGTATATCATTAAGCGCCCACTTTGCACTTAGCTAGGCTAAGAGCCTAGCTGGCCACAGACAGAAACTAGGCAGCATGAGAGAAGGACCTGAGAGCAACCCTGCCTTAGACACCTACTAGCCGTGCAACCCTGGACAAGTTACTCAAACTCTGCCTGCCTCAGTTTTCTTATCTTTAAAATGAGCACGATAATAACAGCACCTCCCTCACATGGGGTAGCAAGGAGTAAGTTAAGATAATGTTTGCAAATCTTAAAAGTGCGGCATGTGCTATCATCATTATTATTATTTTATTGGAACAAACAACATGTCCCAAGCAGGCTAAACAGAAGACACAGAAAGTGTCTCAATCTCACCTTCCCCCACAAAGGTACCACCTCCATGCTCGTGTTCTCTGAAGTCCCCTTCTCGGGTCACCATCCATCTCTGCCCTGCATTCCCAAACCCTGCTCTTATTCCTCATCTGGGCCTCAGCTCTTTCCCAGGCCCTCACCCTACACTGGCCGCACTCTCCTCACATCCCCACGTGAGCCCTGGGGAACCAGCTCCACTGTCCTCTTTTCCTAGGTCCTTTGCCCTCTCATTCTGTTGCCGATCTTGCCCAACCAAGCCGTAGCCTTGGATCACTCCCACCAACCACTGCTATAACCCCTGGTCACGTTCTACTAAACCAATCTAAAAAAAAATAAGGACACCATGCTGACAGGGTCCACCACAAATTTATGCTCCGTCATCTCAACTGGGCTCTCACTGCAGCAAGGTGTAACGGATTATACCTCCTTAATCCATTCACTATCCCATTTACCATAGCAATGCTTCCAAATCTTCATCCCTCCTCAAACCTCCCATGGGTCCCCTGCTTCCCACCTTCTGCCTGCCTCAGTTTTCTCAACTGTAAAATGGGAATAATCACAGCCCTTGCCTCCTACAGTTGTTGTGAAAATCAAATGACATAATACTAGCAAACAGCACGTGGTGCCTAGTGGACTATACGTAAATGCTTACTCCCTTCCCCCAGAGGCGCCTCTGCAGGCCACCTCTATCTGTTGTCTGAGAGGCCCAACAGCACAGTAACTACAGCTCCTTGGTCCCTGAGGGTGAGAAGTCTGGGCCACAGCAACTTGTAGATTCGCCTTTGGGTTCAAAAAGAATCTGCCTCAGCAGTATGAGGGGGGAAGCGTGGCTCTGCTAAGGTCTCTTGAAGAAGAACTGGGGGTTGCAGTGGGCTGCAAGGCCAGTGTGGTTCCACAGCTGAAAAGGGCAGCTGAGAGAGCCTCTAATGCATTCGTGGGGAGTGGCTTATATTGAGGCTGCTCACTGGGGTAGGATCTTTTTGGATGCCAACTGTCTTGCACTGAAGTGTCGGTGCGCTCTAACCTGCCAGTCTGGCACCATCTGTCACGCAGCGACGTGCCTAGATCCCTGGCATACTCTACTCGACCCCTTCTTCTGAGGTTGCCAGGGACCCCTTCACACGCTCCCTGTAGGACCAGTTACACTCTCTCGCCCATTCTGTCAGACACTTCTCCATCCTTTGAACACAGCAAGAAGGACTCCATTCCACGGCTTTCCTAAAGCCCAGACAAACCATGTCTATGTCTAATGATCTTGTCCCAAAAAGGCAGGGGCATTTCCCACCTGCAGTGAGTGGAGCAAATCCCACAGGAATCTCTCTTGCCCAACCTAGATCCAGGTATAAGCCTCATGGGGCCCCCAGGAAGCCAACACCTCAGAGGCTCAGACCAAAAGTAAGACCCACACATCAGGCTATCCCCAGCCTTCTCCCACAAACCCAGGCCACGATCCATCCATGCCCACTGGCAGTCCGGACAATGTGGGAAAGCCTCTCTGAGCCCCCAGGCCCAGGCCTGGCATGATCCATGAAGGAGTGAGGAAGCAGCTTGCCCTTTGGGAGGTGGGGGCTGCCCTTCACCCATATGGCCCCTACTCTCCTCTCTGCATCCACCCCATCCACCAAGAGGTACAAAGGCCACACACAGGGACTGCCTTTGTACTGGGCAGAGGAGCCTTGGCATCGGCCTTGTCGGGGGTCTAGTTTCAGATTTAGGTTTACTGTATTAAGGCCGGGCCAGCTCTCCTTCTTGAGGGAAGAAGAGGCCTGGACAAAAGGACGCGGGAGGCCTGGCGCTCCACCGCTGCCTTGTTCCCCAAAGGATGGAAACACGAGGAAGAGCCGCCTTAACCTTTCCCTGCTCCCTGAGGAGCAAGCCCATCCTAGAAGCGTGGTCTCTGCCAAGGCCTCGAAAGCCTTTAATTTGATTTCCCTCACACAGGCAATTGTTGTAATTATTCTGATTAGGAATCATTACCCAGTGCAGCCTGCACACCCTGACAGGCCCAACGCCTCCCCGGCAGCAGGCAAGCGGCCGGCAGAGGGGGTGCCGTGCCGGCCCGGCCGCCCTCCTGGAGGAGCGGAGAGCAAACAAAGCCAGCCTTGGGGAGGGCACAGGGCTGAGGCTGTGCAGTTAATGAAGTGCTCACATGCCACAAGGAGCCAACATTTACAGCTAAACAAAAACAAAGCCCCAAACCCACTGGGGGCCAAAGGACAGATGTCTGCTCAGCTGGAAGCTCACCTGGAGGAGGGAGGAAGGAAGAGAAGAAGGAAACAGGAATGAGAGGAGGAGGGGGAGGAAAGGAAAGGGAGGAACAGATAGAGGAAAGGGGAGAATGAGAGAAGGGAGGGAGGAAGAAGAGTAAGGTCAGGATAGAGGAGGAAGGGAAGGAGGGGGAGAAAAGGGGGAAGGAGAAAGGAAGGAAGAAGGAGGAGGGGAGCAGAGGAAGGAGCAGGGGATGAAGATGGGGAGGAGGAGGAGTGTTTGGCAGCCAGCAGAGCCACCCCCTCCCTTCTCCCCTAAGGGAGACCCCAGAGGGGCCAAGAGGGGCCAGGAGGGCCCACGGGGGAGTGGTGATCAGGGCCTTGCCTGGCCCGGGTACGGCTTGGCCTCCTGCCACTGAGGGACCCCCTCTCTGACACATGATAGTGGATAACATTCTAGTGAAGCCATACTTGTAATCTCCAGAGGAGAGGAAGGAGGAAGGAGGAAGGGTGGTCAGAGGACAGGAAGGAAGGGTCCCCAGACCTACCTCAAGCACTTGCTGGAGACTCGGCTGGCCGTCCACCATGCCTTGGATGATCCCGGTCAGCTGCAAGGAGAGAAAACACAGCACACTGAACCACCACAGGCCTCCGAGGAGTGCCTTACTTCCTCAAGCACTTGCTGTGGCTCTCCATTGCCTAGGGTATACATTTAGAACTCCAACGAATATCTGAGGCCCTCCCATCCACAATCTGGCAGCAGTCCACCTTGAGACACTCTGCGTTCCACCCAACAAGAACCCTAGCTGTCTTCTAATTCCTGTTCTGCCCATCCCCTTTCGTCCTTCAAAGCCTCACTCAACTGCCACCTCCTCCAGGAAGCCTCCCCCAGCTGAGAGTGCTCTCGCCTCCTCAAGTGTCTAGAGCTCACTCACTTTGCCCCTGGAATGATGACACTTGCAAACACATCCTACCCCACCACGAGACTGTAAACTTGTCTTGGGCAAAGAGCCTGTGGTTTTCTACCCTTGTGTCCATCTCCTCGTGCCCAGGGAGCTCTCAGCCCAAACCCCGGCACAAGCCCTGGTATGGTCCTTCTGTCCTACACGGGAGCTGACTCCACGCACACAGCCCTGTCTACAGAGAGCACCGAGCCAGTGCTGGCAACCACCCACAAGAGAGTGATGGCCTGCCTTCTGTTCCCCCAGGCAACGGGGTATCTGCACACTGGAAGTGCCCGTGCATATGTGTCTATGAGCATGTGTGTATAGTGAGTGAGTGCAGGTCCAGGTACAGAAGTATGGCTCTACTCACTCTACCTTCTTTTTAAAAGTTTTGACATATTTTGTTTTTATATCCTATTTATTTCATTTTTTTGGTGAGGCAGTTGGGGTTAAGTGACTTGCCTATGGTCATACAGCTACTAAGTGTCAAGTGCCTGAGGCCAGATTTGAACTCAGGTCCTCCTGACTCCAAGGCCAGAGCTCTATCCACTGTGCCACCTAGCTGCCCCTATCCCATTTGTTTCTAAATATAATCCATCCTAATCCTCTACCCAAAAAACCATTTTAATAACAAAAAAGGAAAAAAAGGAAAAAGAGTTTAGCTGAGCTAACTAGTGTTTTCAACACTGTGTGCTAACCCACAGTCTCTACTCCTACAAGGAGGGAGGTGTGTTTTCTCATCTATTTGCTAGGGCCAAGCTCTCAGGTTTTTGCATCCTTAGAAATATCCCAAGAACTGCTGCCCCAAGATTAAGGGGCATCCCAAAACTACCCTGGGCTCTAGATAACTGGAATACGAGCCCCAATGGGTCTGCAGTTTCTTCTTTCTACAAACAAATGGAGGTTGGCCTGCTCCCTACCCGCCCCTTCACCCCCATCCCCTCGGTCTTGTGCCTGCACACTCTCAGAAACTGACCCACAAGAAGCCATGGCATAGAGGATGAGGAAGCAGAAGCAAGGTCTCCACAGACAGCAAAAAGGAAGACTTCTAGATGGGGAAACTGAGGCAAGTAGGCCTACAAGGCAGAGGCAAAATGAGGAGCCCTAGCTCGTGCTCAACATCATAGCTTCTGTCTATGGTCCTGCCTCAGCAGCCACTCCCCACGAGCCTGTCCTGACCGTCTCAGGCCAGGCTTGGAGCCACAGCCCCTATGATGTCACCCGGAAGGGACCGGAGCCAGGGAGCGGGGCAGAGAAGTCAAGATCAAATACCAATCAGGCTCTGTGTGCATGTAAAGAACACCAAAGACCTGCCGGGGAGGGCAGAACAGGCTGGGCTTTAAGGGGAGGATTCTTTTGGCGGCGACTGCCGCCCACCATTGTCACCACACTCCTCCAGGTGGGCGCCTAGAGTTCATCAAGTCTTGATTAGGTGGAATCTTAAAGAAGTGGAGGGCCAGGGCCACTCCATTTTATACTCTGGAAACTGTTTTTATATTAATCTGTATTTTAATTGGGTAACAGCGGCTGCCTACAGACTTCCCATGGTCGAACAGGAAAATAAATTAAAAAGATTAACGACACCGTTCTTTTCCTCCATTTTCACCGGCAGCCTGTTCTCACTTCACAAAGTCCCCTCTGCACCCTTTCCTTGCCTGGGAAGCCCAAGCCAGAGGGTCCAGGCCGAAGGCAGGGCTGAGGCTGGAGGACCTAGGGAGAGCCCCAGGGAGGCAGAAGAGGCAATCCCAGGGTCTCCTCACCCAGGGAGCTGGATGAGAGCAGCAGCCACAGCTTCCGTGCCCACAGGCCACACTTCTCTGGGATTCCCAGAGCTCATCTGACACCCGTCATCACAGCCCCCATTTCCTACACTTGGGCCACAATGCTAGTCCCCTTCTCTCCGCACTGCCCCTCTCCCAATTGCTTGGTATTTCCTTCATCTGCTTTTTGAATTTACTTGTCTATTAATAAGAATGTCAGCTCCCTGGAGGCAAGGCCTGCTCCTCTGTGTCCCTGTTTCCCCAGCACAGGGCCTGACAGAGGAGGAGATGCCTGATAAAGGCCAGTCAGGTGATGGTGTCAATGGTGGGCACCCCATCCCACTGGTCAATGGTTAGGGACCCACAGGACCGTAAGACTAATGGTTCCCCCTGACCTTGTCGTAGTACCCCACAGCTGGGCTGCCAGTTAGTCTAGGCTGGGGCTGGCCACCACGGCTTCTTCCTTCCTGACTCTACTAGTCAGTCAAACATGGATTAAGCACTGACTATGCGCCAGTCACTGTGCTAAGTGCTGTAGATACAAAGAAGGGTAGAAGACAGTCTGCCCTCGAGGAGCTCACAGTATAACGGTGGAGACACGTGCACATGAGAAGTATACAGGACAGGGAAAAAAGGGGGTAATCAACAGAGGGAGGGCGCTAGCAGCAGGGGAGACAGGGGAGGGCTTCCTGTAGGTATCATTTTAACAGGGACATGAAGGCAGATGGGGAAGCCCGTGGCCAAGGCGAGGAGGGCAGACGGTGAAAGTACCCAGAGCTGGGAGACAGACGCCGGGTGTTCTTGGACCACAGACTTCGTGAGGGGTAGAAAGGGGGAAGGGGGAGGGATGCAGCTTACCAAGGGCTTTTATGTCACACGCTGGAGGTGCTGAGTACAGAAGGGGATGACATCTCTCCTGGGCAGTGCTAGAGATGTCCCTAGATGAGGGACCCTAGGCCTGAGCCACAGCCCAAGCCAGGGAAGGGGAGCTGCTGGCCCTGATCAGAGTAATTCTCAGCATTGGAACCAAGCAGGTCTGAGTTCCTGTCATCCATTCTCCTACAAGGGCCCTAGGGGGTCAGGTGGGACCACTGCATGATCCAAATAAGGAAACTGTGGCCCAGAGAGGTGAAGAACAGCAGGAAGGACCAGGAGGTACCTTTCTGAGAGGGGGCTGGGAGGAAAAGGCTGGCCTCCTTGGGACAGGCAAGGAGACAAAGAAGCTCTGGTTTCTGTAGGTACTTGGGGAGGGGTCCCAGGGGAGAAGCATAGCTTCCTAGGGCCCAGCCAAAGCCCAGGTGGAGAGGTACTCAGAGGGAGGAGGAGTGGGAGAGGCCACAGCAGGCCCCTCCAAGACAGCCCTGAGCGCAATGAGGAAGGCAGCCCCTCGGCTCTGATGCTCCAAGGCTGATGTATGTCCGCCTGGTGTGAATGCAGTGCCTGAGGAAGGTGGGAGAAGAATGGGGCCCCACGGTCTCCCCAGGAGGTTCCCAGGCCAGGACCTGCTCACCCTGGTAGAGGGCAGAAAGATCCCACCTCTGACACTTAGGAGCTGTGTAAGGGACCACAAGCCCCAGTTTCCTCACCTGTAAAATGTCTAGCACCTGATCCTAAGGTTGCTGGGAGGTCGATCTCAATGGGATTGCACCTATTGAGAGCTCCATGAGGTCACTGACTATTATTACTATTACTACAAATAGCAAGAGCTATTCGAATTACTACAAATTTCTAGAGCACTGTAAAGTTTGCAAATCACTTTGCAAAGATCTCATTTTGTCCTTACAACAACCACAGGAGATAGATGCTATTACTACCCCCATTTCACAGAAGAGAAATTAAGGGTGAGAGAGACTGGCTCAGGGCCATGTCTGGTGCTCAATCCACTGGGTCCCCTAGCTTATGGCCTCGCCTTACATCCCTCTCCCTGCTGCTGAGCCTGCTCCCTCTCGTCTGGATGAAGGGCATGGGAGCCGAGAAGCGGGCCCCAGACTTGGCCACCTCGGAGCAGAGCCTGCCTGCCCAGCCTCCCGGGGTCATGGTGGGGGCTCCCGAGGACTGCTCCAGAGCCTGCCGCAGAACCTCAGTCCCAGGCCCTGGGACTCAGAGCAGAGGCAGCGGGCAGCAGCCACCGGAGCCCAGCCTCACTGCCAGCATCATGGCAGCGCGCTGGGCTTTCTCCTTGCAGAGTTTATCTCCAGCACCATCGTATTCTGCCGGCAACAGGGAGACAGTTTGCTGATTATATAAGCACTTGTCTCTGCTGTACAATCTGACAATCAGGCCTGCTCTTTATTCCCAGACAAAGAGACCAATAAATCTCCCCCTTCCTAAGTACAGGTGTGAGAGACAAAACCCTTTACTGGCATTTAACAGAATGGACACACACACACACACACACACACACACACACACACACACACACAC
>NW_020954603.1:7388144-7411320 GCF_900497805.2 Vombatus ursinus | reverse complement strand
ACACACACACACACACACACACACACACACACACACACACACACACACCCCCCCAGCATCTGGGGGAGAAGGGGAGTGGGCAGAAGGCACCAGGAGGAACAAGCCCAACCCATCTGATCTCTCTCCAAGCCACATCCTGGGCCTGGAGCACAGGCTGATGACAGAGGCTTGGGAAAGAGCTGTTCATTCACCAAGCCCAGGGCTACTGCTCCCAGGAAGAAGGGAGGCCTGAAGGGAGCGGGCCAGGCTTCAGCCTCCCTCCCCCAGTGGGCTCCATACATAGGTGTTCCTTTCCTATGTTTCAACCCTCCTGGCACAGGGGCTGGTGGGACACAAGCTGTACCAGGGGGCTGGGAGGGAGAGAGGGAAGGTCCTGGTGTGGGGAGAAACCCAAGGAGACCAGGGTCCCCCTGGCGGCCCCAGGCCCCAGTAGCCCTGATGACATGGCATAAGTGTACCCCACTATTCTCTCACTCTCTCTTTCTCCTCTTTTTCTCTCTCCTTTTCTCCTTCTCTTTCTCCCTTTCTTTCTCCTTTCTCTCCCTCCCTTTCTCTTTCTCCTTCTCTCTCCCTTTCTCCTCTTTCTCCCTTTCTCTTTCTCCTTTCTTTCTCTCCCTCCCTTTCTCTTTCTCTCTCCCTCCCTCTCTTTCTCCTTCTCTCTCTCTTCCCCTCCTTTTCTTTCTGTTTTTATTTCTGTCAGTCTCTCCCTCCACTTTCTCCCTCCCTTTCTCTATCTCCCTCCTTTTTTCTGTTTCTATCTGCGTCTGTCACACACACACACACACACCCCTCCCACATTCAGTCCAGATTTTCCACCGCTGTCCTGTGCCATCACAGACTAAATGCCTTCCTGTGGTTGAACTCAGCTCCTGGGGTGTCAAGCCCTTCCCGGAAGCCCGGTCTGCTCTATTCAGGGCTCAGAAAAGAAAGTGCCACAGAGAGGGGCGGGGTGGAATAAGGGTGCTGGAAAGGGAGGGAGATGAGAAAATGACGGCCAAGAAAGGCCTCTGGGAAGTCCAGGAGGGCTCATAAGTGATCTCACTTGCTGACTCAGAGTTCTCTTCTGTGCAGATGCCATCTAGGGGACCCATTAAAAACTTTCTGGAAAGATCCCACATTCTTCAGAGGACCTTGTGTCAGGATCTCATCGGACCATCCCCAAATCCCTCCCCTCCCCACAAGTCCCCAAACATTTCCTTCCCGTCCACTGCCCCGCAGAGTCCAGGGGAGGGCCAGCCCTGGGGCGGCTGCCCGCCCCTCCCCAGCTGGCTCCCTGCTCTGCTATCCTGAAGACAGAGCATTATGGAGAGGCTGGGCTGAACACTGCCATGGTGGGGGTTCCCACCCCAAGGGAGGGTCCTAGGGGAGGCACTGTGTGATTGGCTGGCCTGATGAGGACCTGCTGAGAGGGGCTGATGGCACTGGCAGCTGGAGAGAAGGGAGGGGAGGGGAAGAGGACAAAGTAGAGGACAAGGGAGGGGGGAGGGGAGGAGGGAATAAGCTCCAGGGAGTTAGACGAAGTAAGAACCACCTACCCCTCAGGAGTGTTGTAAGGCTCAGCTACAATACTCTTTTTAAGTGCTTGGCTTAGCCCAGTGCCTGGCACACAGTAGGCACTATACAAATGTTAGCTATTCTTCTGAGCCCCAGGCCTGTAGGGGGAGAGGAGCTGGGGCAGGGAGAGCCACCCCAGGACAGCAGGGGGCACCTGGCCGAGCTGTCTCCCTCAGCTCCCCAGCCCCAAGAGGAGGCGACGGAGGGGCCTCAGCAGCTCTGCTCGTGCCTGGCCGTCTTCTACATAGCAGGAATGTCATTTTCTGGTTGGTTAGGCGCTGTTTGCGCCCTGTCTCTTTCATTTATATGGATGTGGGAGAAGGTGACTGTCCAAAAGAGGGCAATTTTTCTTACTGACATTAGTGGGGCGGCAATATTAGAGATTCTCGGGGAGACAAAGCTCCAGGAAGCCTGACATCTTCCACTCTTGGAAGACTGGGAAAATAACAGCTTGTTTCCAGGACCCCTGGGCCACCTGGCCCTGCAGCCAAGAATTTCTGAGGCTCACTCTCTTCTTACAGACCAGCCGGTAGAGAGAGGCCTGCCCACCCAGCTGCATTGGGAGTTAGAGGCACAGTGCTCCCCACTCCAGGCCAGACCACTCCAGCACTGTGCAGGGCAAACCAGAGACAGGGCTGCCCTCAGGAAGATCAGGATCCATCACGCCCCCCAAGATGCCCTATAAAGGACTGCCAAGGGTGGAAGTCCCTAAGAGAAAGGGAACCAGGAAAACTACGCAGGTGGCATCCTCTACGTCCTCTATGCTTGCCAGTCAGACTCAGCCTCCAGCCCCACAAGCCTGCCTGAGGACTCTGGTTCTCATAAAGCCTGACTAAAGCCCCTCATCCTGCCCTCATCTGTACCATACCAGTGTCCCTGGGCCCAAAGCTCCCTCCTCCCCAGACCCCCTCCCAGGACCATGCTCTTTACCTCTGTACAGAAGGGGGTCAGCTGAGGGTGGACAGCCGGCTGCACATACATGTGAAACGTGGACTCAATTTCCATCGTCTGACCGTTTAACTTCAGAATGGGGAATTCGATGATTTCCTACACAGAGGGAAAGAGGGAAGGGATAGAGAGACAGAGAGGGAGAGAAGGAGGAAGGAAGGGAGAGGGAGGGAGGGAGAGAGCAAGAGGTAGGAAGACAGAAGAGAAAGGAGAGTAAAAAGAGAGGAAGAGAAACAGGAGAAAGGAAAGAAAGAAAAAGACAGAGAAGAGAGAGAGTCTTTAGAACGATCAGTTTCAATTCAACAAACATTGATTAAGCAGTTAATATGTGAAAGGCAAGTTGAAGCCTGAAACAGAGGAAAGGGAAGCCAGGCCTTGCAGTCAGGAGGGCCTTGGCTCTGGGCCTGCCACTGACTCATACTGACTGTGTGACCTTGGCCAAGTCACTCACCCCCCTCGGTGCCCCAAGCCACTCTCTAAGACACCCACCCGGGTAGACCCTGTCTCCTCACTACAAATTCCCTAGACAGTGAAATCACAGATCTGGACCAAAAAGAGAATGTGTCCAGCACTAGGGAGATGAAGGCCAAATGAAAAGGTCCCTGCCCTCCGGCATCTGTCATTCCATGTCAGCAGTGAAAGTCAAATGGGTTGAGGAGGCAGAGAAGGCTAATGGCTGAGAAAAGGCTTCAGGTACAAAGGGGTGCTGAGCTGGGCTGGAGCTTCTGACAGAGCATCCACCAGAGGGCTGGGTGCAGGAGATGGGACGCTGAGTTTAGTGACCTGCTGGGAGGCCAGTTTGGCTGGAATATATGTAAAAGGGACTAAAAATGAACTAAGTCTGGAAAAGCAGACTGACTCCAGAACGGCTGGCTGAGTTTAGATTTTATCTCAGATCCCAAAGGGCCCCATTGATACTTCTTGACCTGGGGAGCCAGAAGCGGCATACTCACACCTGGGCTTCAGAAAACGCCCTCTGGCAGCTAAGAGAAGGCCAGGAGGCCTGGGTGGAGTTTATACCATCATGTAGTCCAGGCGTGTGGGGATGGGGGGGGGGTGGGGGTCCATGACACAGAAAAGCTGAAGAAGCCCTGTTCCATGCTGTCTTGCTTGGTGATCCCTCTGGTTCCCAGGGGGTCCAGTTCTCATCTCTGTACAGAGGACTCCCAGATCTTTATACCCAGCCTTAGTCTCTCTCCTGAGCTCCAGTCCCTATCACCAACTCCCTCTGGGACTTGTTGAAGTGCTGGCCGTGAGAACTGAGAGATCTCCACCAACTGAAAACGTTCCCTCTCCTCCTCCCCTCCCTCCTCTCCCACCTTTGCTCTCCCTCTTTCTCCTTCTCCGCTTCCTCCCTCCTCCTCTTCCTCATTATTTATTCCCTAGAAGCCAGTTCCTGTTCTGAGCTCAGAGCTCAAGATTCCTAAAATGGGCAAGGCCAAGTGGAGTGCACCAGAATCCCCAAGCACTAGCAGGCTCCCCTCTTTCCTGGCCAGGCCTGGGTCCACCACTCTCTCACTAGCTCAGTGACTTTGGGCAAGTAAATACATTATGTCACCTTTCTGGGTGTCAATTTTCTTATGCAGAATCAACTGACAAGCACTTATTAAGCACTTACTGTGTACCACCAAGCACTAAGTACTGAGGACAGAAAGAATAAGCAAAAACCATCCCTGTCCTCAAGGAGCTTACACTCTAACAAGGGAAACAACACGCACATACAAGATGCATACAAGCTACAAACAGAGTGGCCAGAAGCAAATCTTAGCAGGGAAAGCTCAAGCACTTGGGAGGCTAGAGAAGTTCTGCTGAAGGGGACATTTGAGCTGACCCCCCAAGGAAGCTGGGGATTCTGAGAGGTAGCTATAAGGCAGGAAAGCATGGCAGGCCCGGAGGACAGCTAACGCAAAGACATGCAGAAGGGAAATGAGGGGGTAGGCCCACATGACGGGGGGGGAGGCCGCCCCAAAAAAAAAGAAAAGGGGGGGGGGGGGGGGGGGGGGGGTAGAAATGTCTTCGTTTCTAGAAATGTGCTGAGTTTGAGATACCTATAGGACATCCACTTTAACATGCCCCAGCGGGAGTTGGTGATAGGGACTGGAGCTCAGGAGAGAGACTAAGGCTGGGTATAAAGATCTGGGAGTCCTCTGCACAGAGATGAGAACTGGACCCCCTGGGAACCAGAGCGATCACCAAGCAAGACAGAATGGAGCAGGGCTTCTTCAGCTTTTCTGTGTCATGGACCCCCACCCCCACCCCCACCCCTACCCAGCCTGCTGACGTCTACCGACCCTACTAAATATATAAAAGAAACCGATTATAACGAAACACAATCGTCAAAATGTTTTTCAAAACAAGTTCAAAGACCTTAGGTTGAGAACCTCTGCTATAGAGGGAGAAGAGAAGACACAGGAGAGAATCTTGTGGGATAACCCCAATTAGTGAGCGTGATTTGGATGGTGAACCAGCAAAGGAGGGATGGAGGGAGGGAAGGAAGGAAGGGAAGGGAGGAAGGAAGGAAAGGGAGGGAGGGAGGGAGGGAGGAAGGAAGGGAGGAAGGAAGGAAAGAAGGAAGGGAAGGGAGGGAGGAAGGAAGGAAAGGAGGAAGGAAGGAAAGGGAGGAAGGGAGGAAGGGAGGAAGGAAGGAAGGAGGGAAGGAAGGGAGGAAGGGAGGGAGGATGGAAGGGAGGAAGGAAGGGAGGGAGGAAGGAAGGAAGGGAGGGAGGAAGGAAGGAAGGGAGGGAGGGAGGGAGGGAGGGAGGAAGGGAGGAAGGAAGGGAGGAAGGGGGAAAGGCACCTATTATGCGCCAGGCACTGTGCTAAGCACTTAACAAATATCACATTTGATTCTCATAACAATCCTGGTGTCATCCCCATTATTATTAATGTGGATACTATTAATTATGATTATCCCCATTTCACAGTTGAGGAGACTAAGGCAGAGAGAGGTTTAGTGACTTGCCCAGGGTCATACAGCTAGTAAGTATCAGAGGTCAGATTTGAACTCGGCTCTTCCTGAGACACCAGCTGCATCCTGAGTAGTCAGTCAGGTAGACAGTGAACCAGCAGAGAATAGTGTCACAAAAACCGAGAGGAGAGGATAATCAATAGCATCGAGGAGTCCGAGAAGGATCAACACTGAGAGAAGACCAGTAGACTTGGCAACTAAGAGAACACTGTTAATTTTGGACAGAGTGGTTTCCCCTGAATGATGTACTCAGAAGCTACACTGCAGGGGGATCAGAAATGAGCAGGAGGTGAGAAGTGTAGACACCCCGTATAGATAGATGGCCTTCTCATGGAATTTAGATGAAAAAAGGTGATCCCTAGGATGGAAGGATCACAAAAGGGCCTTCTGAGGATGGGGAAGCCACACACGTGCAGGCCGTCAGGAAGCAGCCAGAGATAGGGAGAAAGTGAGACGTGAGAGGGGGCGATCTGCTGGAGGACGTGGTAGGGAACGGGACTGAAGACCCAGTCATGCTTTGGAGCGGAGGCAGGAGGCCACCACCTGGAGCCTACCTAACCTACCTGTCATCCTCAATATGCCCAGCCCTATCTGCCGCTCGGAAGTTGATGTTAATGTTAATTTTAAAATGAATCTTTTTTTAAAGGTGTGGAGGGGGGCTCCTTCTGCCCCCTCACCCCATATCCCAGAACCACTGCCCTGTTCGGGGGACGGGAATGCCGATAGTCCCCTCTTCCCATGCCCAAACGCCAGCCCCCGCCTGCCAGCCTGCCCATGTGTCTCTGCTTGCAGCAGGCAGGGGAACCAGAAAGCAGTGATTCATCAACAGGACCGCCAAGGATACAAATGACCCGCCATCAGAAATGGGCACTGATCTGTTCATAGAAAGTTCACACTATGCCAGGGAGATGGGCTCCTTAATTATTTCTTCAAAAAAATGAAAAAGTCTGAAGCCAAAAAGGAGAAAGAAGAGAGTGGATAAAAACCAGTAAGAGCCACCTCCCCCCGCCCCCGCACCCCCCTCCACAAGCCCAGGAACTTAATGGAGGAGGAGGAGGAGCAGGAGGGACAATTTGTTTGGTGTCTCCAAGATTAATTTGTCTCCGTTATTTAATAGAGATGCACAGCACCAAGGTTCTGGCGTGCAAATGAGCCAGTGGAGTGATGGCTCCTGGAGCTGCCTGCCTCCCCAACCACTCCCGGAGAAGGGAAGCGCCAAAGTGGGGCGGGGGGCGAGGGGGAGGGAGGGGAGAGTGGGGGGAGGGGAGAGAATAAAAAAAATTATTGCTTTTTAATATTCAAAAACAGTTTGCAAAATTTAATCAAAACAGAGGAAAAGCTAACATTTTTACCACTTTGACATTTTTATTAGCGCTTTCATAAATTTTTAAAACATGAATGGAATTAGTTTACAACAAAAAAAAAAAAACTGCCCTGAAAACATCTGGAAGAGACAAATAGGAAATAATAAAAAAATAAATAAAAGCAAACTCCTCCGAGTAAAATTAGCATGTGGAAAAGGCAGCCACTGCAGAGAGGGGACGGCACAGCTCTGGGCCTGGAGGGCGGTCTGGCAGCCTTGACGGGTATCAGAGCTTCCTCGGTGCCCCCCCCTCCACCCCAACAACCACACACACCAACGCTAGCCCAGCAAAAGCTCTGCCTAAGGTTCCCCCTCCTGTGCCCAGCAGCCACGGAGCCCCCTCCCTGCCAGCGCTACACGGGGGGGGGGGGGGGCAGGGTCTCTTTCCCCCCTGCCCCCCACTCCCGGAGCCCCCCCAAAGCGGGCCGAGGGGGGGGGAGGGGGGGAGGGGGGGGGGGGGGGGGGGGGGGGGGGGGGAGTGGAAGGTAGGTGGGCTTCCTTCCAGTCTTGGCAACAGATATTGCCCAGGGGGAGTTCTGGGCCCACCTGGTTTTCCAACAAAGCAACACCTAGCTAACCTGCAGGGGCTGATGCTCTCCAAGATACCTGGCCCAGGAGCCAATCTCATGGGGTTGGGAGGCCCCCCAGGGGCTGGCCTGTCTCTGCACCCTGCCCCCCTCCATACCAGACAGCATTTCTCCTCCCTGCCTGTGTGACAGGCCTTGCCGCCCTGGTATCTAAGGCAACTCTTCACTAACCATGTTAGCCAGAGCCACAATGAAATTTAACCTGTGACACAGCGGTACTTTTCATTTAAACTTTCATTTGGAGGGAAGCGGTGTTTGGAGACCTGCAGTTTGTCCTGCTAATAAAGACAAGTGTTGGGACCTTTCAGGGTGCCATTCATCTTTGGCCTTTATTAAATTCAATTTTCTTAAGCCTATGATACATTATGAAATTAGGAGTTGACATTCCTCTGGAAACAAAAATATCTATCAAACATAAATAAAAGGGAAAAACCCGCTATTACCAAGAATTTATGGTTTAAAGTTGATCTCTTTCCACTTTGGTACAAGCACATGGCTTGTTTCAGAGATCCAGAATGCTATTACAGATCTAGAATTTCATTAGTATTTCTTATGAAATGCTAAGCACTTCAGCTCCGAGGCTCCTGGTCATGGTCACTGTCATTGCTTCCCCTGGGCCAAAGGGAAGAGACACTGTCCAGCAACCCAGAGTCTTCTCTCCCTCTGTCCCAGGAAACCCTGGTCAAACCCTAAAGGGAAGGGGCAGGGGGAAAAAGAAATAACCCAGGAAAACACAGTGTTCCAGAAGCCTCCTGGGCCCCCACATCCCCAAAGAGAGAAGGGGCTGTCAGAGCCCTTCTGCCAGGGTTAGGCAGCTCACAGTCTAGGAGGGGGGTGGAGGCTCCAGCAGAAGTAAGAGGGAGAGAACAGAGAACAGTTTAGGTGCATGCCCAGTGAGGTCTGCAAGCCCGAGGGAAGGCACACCCAGTGAGCAGCTGGAAGGACCAACACAGAGCTGTCAAGCTTGGCAGGCACACAGAGCATTAGCAGATAAACCTGGAAAGGAAGGAGACCAGATCACACAGGGCCTGGAAGGCCGGGCACAGGAGTGTGAACTTTACCGGGGGAAGCAGGGAGCCACTGAAGGTTTCTGAGCCCAAGAATGTGGCAGCCGCACCTGTGCATCAGGAAGAGGATTCTGGCACCTGGGCGAAGGATGGAGTGGGAGGTGACAGGCTAGAAGCAGCCCCAAGCCCAGCACAGAGCAGGTATTTAATAAAGGCCTGTGGACTAAGCCCCGGCAGGTGAGCCTAGGCTGTACTAGGAGGTGGCAGAGAAGACAGATGCGGGGTGGATGGAGGGTAGGCTGTGACGGGAACAAGAGAGAGAGATACACAGATTCCCCCCAACCTTGCACTCCCCTTCCCAGAACAACGTTCTTCAGACAAGCTGCCTGGGCCACCTGGCTAAAATGTCCACTAGGATGTAACAAGATCCACAGAGAATGCAAAAATCCAGGCACAGGGGAGAACCCAAAGATGGATGGGTGGAGAGAGCATTTACTAAGCACTTACGTATGCCAGGCACTGGGGATAAAAATCCAAGCAAGACAATCCCTGCCCTCAAGAAGCGTGTGTTTTAACAGGAGATAACACACAAAGGGGAGGTGGGAAGGAAGGGAGATTGAGGAGGAATAGGGGCACCATGGTGAGATGGTGTGTGCCAGGAAATGGCATGAGGCTTGACTAGGGACAAGATGGGGTAAAAGCTTCCCTCCTGGAGCCCAGTGTTCCAGGGGTGAAGTACTAGTTGAGGGGAGGAGGAAGGGAGAGATGAGAATGGTGACTGAGTACAGGCAGCATGGGGCGGCGATGGGAAGTGACCAAAGGTTTCCAGATCAAGCTTCCATTGTGCCTCCTGTGGGAGACTCCAGAACGGAAGCAAGAGCTGGTAGCCACGACCTGGCACCAACAAAGATTGCCCAGGAGCCTGTCAAGCCCCCAGGGTCCATCCAAGTGGAGCCATCCAAGCAGCCGGCCAGCAAATCCCCATCTGCTTGCTGCCCCCTTTGACTACAAGCACATTTCAGATGTAAGCTCCTTGAGGGCAGAGTCTTTTGTCTCTTTGTATCCCCAGCACTTAGCACAGTGCCTGGCACATAGTAGGTACGTAATAAATAAATGCTTACTGACTGACAAGCACAGAATGCAAGACTATCTGAAGAGGGTGTCCTTGGGAAGACCATGGGACTTGGGGTCAGAGGGGTTTGGCTTTGAGTTCTGGCACTGCTATCGTCCATCTGACCTTGAACGCTACAAGTCCTTCCCCTTCTCTGGGCTGAAGACTCTTCTCTGTAAAAGGCAGGGTTGGGGAGAGGATATGGAGGCCACACCAAATGATCTCAAAGGGCCCTTCTGGTACCGAATCCAGTGTTCCTACAACTAGGCATGCTGCTTTGCCTAAAATGTCTGGTGGCCCAGGTCCTCTCCCAGCCAGGCACAGTCCTCTCCTCTGCTAAAAACAGCCTTCATCCCAAAGGGAAAAGGCTGCCTGGCCAGCACAGCCCAGAACTGAATTTCTTAAAAATAGCATTTGTTACACAAATCAGTCACTCACCACATCACTCCCCCAAGCACCTCAAACTGACGTGAACAGCCAGGCCCAGGTTGCAGGAGACACAACTTTCTGTCTACTCCTGAGCACGCCTAGAATCCACGTCAATGGCAGCATCTACCCAGCTTGCCCCATTCTGAACATCCCCCATTGCCTGCTTTCCCCTGCTAACCCCAATGCCAGCAGACATTCCCAATAATCTTTTGGTGACTCTTCCTAAGGCAAGGAGCTGGCCTGCTCCTTCCCTGACTCTAGCATAAAACAGAAACTCCTCAGGTGAGCCCAGTCTGGCTTGGGCCCACTGTGCAGGATTGCAAGGACTGACCCAGTCCTTGTTCCAGCCACACTAGACTGGCCCTGGCACTTGCCACTCCATTGTCTACCTCCACGTGTTTGCTCAAGCCACCCCCAATGTCCAGGAGGCCCTCCCCCTCTCCCCTCTACCTACTGCCTATCCTGGCAGGCTAGATAGGGTGAAGTTTAAGGGGGCAAGTAAAACATCTTCTTGGGATACAGATATCAACTTCACAGGGACAAAATGGGGATGAAGCAGTTTGCTGAAAGTGAGCTGGGGGGAGGGGGAAGGGTTAGTGTAAGATCAATATGAGTCAACATTGTGGCAGACAGTAATATCTCAAAGATTACGGAAAACAGGACAGGGACCACAAGGCTAGAGAAGGGAAATTAGGTCCTGATTTTCAAAAAAAGAAGAGAACAGTCTACAAACCCAATGAGCTCAACTTGTATTCCTGGAAAAATTCATTAAAGAGACGGTTGGCAAAGGGAAGAAAAGGAAGCAGTGACTACCATGAGCCAGACTGGCTTCATCGAGGACAGGTCTTGCCAAACCAACCTCATGTCCATGTTGACTCAGTTGCTAAACTGGTAGACCAGAGGAATGCTAGAGATATAACTAACCTAAATTTTTACCAAGCATTTGATAAAATATCTCAGGTTATTCTTGTGGAGAAGATAGAGAGAGATGTAAACTAGATGATGACACAATTAGATGTATTCAGAACTGGCTAAATGGCCAAATTCAGAAAATAATATTTGTTTTTTTTTTTAATTCTGAACTAAACAGACATAAAATAAAATGGGCATTTCCACATATGTAGTTGAACAGAAAAAGAGGATTGCACATGAAATTGTAAGTTCCTATTATGCACAGTTTGCTTTTCTTTTGAAGCACACATTTAGTTCAACCTGTCCTGCTTGTCTGTGCTTCTATCTGACCTTCCTTCCCTCTTTTCTACTCTTAAAAAAAAAAAAAGGCTGCCTCAACGACCCTCTTTTCTCTCTCTCTCTCTCTCTTTTTTTGGCTACTTTTTCTCTATTCCCTTTCATCTGTTCACCCAGCCTCTTTTGGAAAAAGAAAAGAAAACAAAGTCCTTGTAACAAATATGCAGAGTCAAGCAAAATGAATTCCCACTTTGGCTGTGTCTGAAAATGTCTGATTGTGCATCTCGAGTCCATCAGCTCTCTGTCAGAAGGTTGCAGAAGTATTTTGGAATCACAGCTGATCACTGCATTGATCACTGGTCTTAAGTCTCAAAGAGCAGTTTTTAATGGCTCAATGTCAATGTGGTAGGAAGTCTCCAGTGGAGTACCCCAGGGATTGGTGCTTGGCCCTGGGCTATTTATTTAACATTTCATCCATGACAAGGATACAGGCAGAGCTGGCATGCAACCAAATCTACACAGGGCACAAACCAGGAGCAGCGGGGAGAGTCAGGAGCCTAAAGGATCTTGACAGGCTAGAATATGAGGCTGAAACTAATAAGATGAAATTTAATAGGAAGCGATGGAAAGCCTCATCCTTGACTTGGACTTCACGGATTTCTACACCAAGGGGGTGTGTGTGTGTTCTACCTGCACTTGTTCAGAGTGAGTGAGTGTGTGTGTGTGTGTGTGTGTGTGTATACCTGCACTTGTTCAGTTCCTATGGAAGTGAGGTTCATGGGATGCCTGTCCTTCATCTTATGCACATTGATTATGTGAGATAGTATGTTTTCCTTCCCTTCCACCACCTCTCCCCCTGAACCCCCAGCATATTCTCATTTCTTGCTTCTCCTTCAGATCATCAAAACCAAACAGGGCCACCTCAGGCCCACTATCTGTCTTATTTAACTCTCTGTGGCCCCTGAAGACATTGAGGGTCTGAGAGCATACCTGTTTCTTCTCCTATTAGAACATAAACAAATGATCAGTCAGTCAGTTCCTGCCAAATGATGAATACTGTTCGATGTTTCCCTTGACTCCTGTGCTGGCATTTCAGAGTGTCTACTCCATCTGGCCTTATCATCAACAGAGCTTGGAAATCCTCTTCTTTACCAATGGTCCATGTTGGCCCCTGCAGGGTCACTCTCAGTTTTGCTGAACGGGTTATTTCTGGTGGAAAGTCTTTCTCTTTTGCCTTTTAGAACACAACAGTCTAAGTTCTTTCCTTGACAGTGGCAGCTGCTGGATTTTTTGTGATCCAGATTGCAGCTCCTTGGTGCTTGAATTCTTTCTCCCTGGTTGCTGGCAATACTTCCTCTTTGACCTAGAAGCTCTAGACTTTGACTAGAATGTTCCTGGGAGCTTGCATTCTGAGGTTTCTTTCAGAAGGGTTGGTTAATAGATTCTTTCTCATTTACTTCATCCACTGTTCCAAGAGATCGGGGAAGTTTTCGTTTTTGATTTCTTGAAATATAACCAGCCTTTGGGGAAGAGGGTATGATCTTCATAAACTTTTCCATCTAGTGCAGGGTTGTACAAAATGTCTATTGCAAGTCTGCAGAAACTCTAAGTAAAGACAAGCAAGAGGAGGCTGAAGGCAAGTGTTGCACGCAGTGTGGACAAGGAGCAGTCACAAACACTCCCGCAGTGGGCCAGGGCAGGCCCCTAGCAGCATGGGGCCCACGCCTGCTCCCACAAGGCCCAGGAGCCCGAGATTCTGTCTCCTAGACCTGTTTTCTAGGTCAATTGCTTTTGATAGCACGTACCTTATGCTTTCTTCCGGTTTTTCAATCTGTTCATTTTCTAAAAAGGTTTCTTGTCTCGTGGAGTTGCTACTTTCTAGTTGGCCTATTCTAGTTTTCAAGGAGTTTAGTGCTTGGGTACTGTTTATCACCAGAAGTTCTTCATTCTCCTTGACCTCCCTTCCTCCTGCGCTGCTGTTTCCTTTAACATTCCACTTCTGATCACATGTCTCACTTCTTCCAGGTGATCAGGCACCTGGTGGCCAGGATGCTTTTTCTCTGAGGCTCTATCTGGACCTCTGATGGAGGTACTCTCTCCTTCTAGGTCTCTCTTGGGATTCTCTCAGTCCACAATATTTCTTTGTTGTGTTAGGAATTTTCTTCTGTTTATTTCTATCTCTAGCCTTGGTTTTTGGCTGGGGGCTTTGTGTGTGGGTCAGACTTGGCTCTCTTTCGCATCTTGGATGGCGTGGGCATGCCCTGCGTGGTCTCTGGTCTTAGCAACAGCTAAATCCTTGTGCTCTGCAGGAATCCCTAGGTTTTGGCTCATTCTTCTGGTAGTTTAACTTAAGTTTTGGTCTTGGCTACTTCTGTTTCCTCCTTGTTGTACAATTCCTTCCTGTGACCCTGACAGGTCCCAACCAGAAGTTACTGCCTGTGCAGGTGGCGGCATCCTGCAAGAATTTAGGTGCTCCTGGCCCTCTGATCCGCTCACTGTGGCTCGGCTGCAACTTGAATGGGGCTCTCTCTGGCCGTCTCCCGCAGAGGTATGAGGAGGTCTGCCTGAGCCCTCCTGCCTTGTCTCCCACATTCAATACCTGGGCAGGACTCTGAACCATAGGCTTTGTCCTGGAATGGAGGAGTTTACAGCTGCTTCTCTTTGTTCTCCTCATCACTGTCCTTCGGGTTCGTTTTCAGAGATTTGCTGGGGTGTCAGTGCAGAATCAGGGCTCCTCTAGGTCCTAACATGTCGCCACCTCCAGTCTCACAGCCATGCCCCAGTTCTTTGCGTCCAGACCCTTCCTGGGTTATTCCATCTCCTCCTTGGTCTCCCTACCCCAAGTATCCTGCTGACCCACACCCCCCCCACCACCTCAGCACATTTCTATGTTTTACATAAAGGGATTTTCCCTAAGTGGAGGCCTTCCTCCTCCTCCTTCTCAGAGACTGCCAGGGCTTCCCTATTGCCTCTACAATACAAGACAAACTGATTCAGTTTTTAAAGCCCTTCACAAACAGGCTCCAACTTATCTTTCCAGCAGGACTGGACATTACTCTCTTGATTTTTATCTGTCCATCACAAACAATGGAGAAGCCCTTCCCCTCCAGCCTCTCTGTCCCCAGGGCCTGGAATGCCCTTACTCCTCACCTCTGCCCCCCAGTGCCCTTCTTCCTTCCAGCTCCTGCACGAAGTCTTTCTTGATCTCCCCTCCCAAGTTACCTTGTCTTTAACTTTTAATTTGTATTTATTTTCTTTATGTGTAGTCTGTTATATTTACATGAGTCCTTGCTGCCTTACCCACTGGAGTGCAGGCTCCTTGTGAGCAGCTATTGCTCCACTGACTCTAAGCAAACGGACAGTGCTGGGCAGCTGACGGACCGATGAGGAGAACTCACGACTGAATGACTGCAGTTAATAACTGGATGCTCAGCCACGTGCCGTGAGGGGCCGCAGCCACCTCGTGGGAAGGAGGCCGAGCAGCAGAAAAGGCCTGACCTGGACAATCAGGAAGGGGAAGAGCAGACTGACAGCCTCTGACGGGGGAGCAACAGCTCTGGCTTTTGTCCTGAAGGGATAGGAAAGGGCCAAGGGAAGGAGTCGAGGGTCAACCCAAGAGAGAAGGAGCCTTGGCAGGAAGGCTGGGCTCCCAGGCTCCCATTTCTTCCGCCGAGAAGTTCCAAAAGCTACTGTGATCTTAGACTGCATTAAGAGAACCACAGCTTTTAGGAATAAGGAAGCAACGATTCCTCCGTACTCTGCCCTGGTCAGACCATGTCTGCAGTACAGTATTCAGTTCTGGGTGCTACAACTTAAGTCGACAAGCATTTATTAAGTGTCTATTATTAAGTGTTCAGATTAAGCACTAGGGATACAAAGAAAGGCAAAGACACAGCTCCTGCCCTCAAGGAGCTCCCAGTCTAAAGAAGGAGGTACATCAAAGAAGTCTACAGCATAAATGGAAGGGGACCTCAGAGAGAAGGAGCTGACAGGGGTCTGGGGGGGCTGGAAAGGCCTCCAGCAGAAGGGGGAAGGCAGGGCAGGAGGGGCAGCATTCCAGGCAGGGAGGACGCCAGGGAAAGGGCCTGAGCTGGGATATGGAGTGTCTCGTGCCACTGTCCCTCCGCTGTGGACTGCAGTCATGGCAGTCGAGTCTTGGAGGCTGGAAAGGTCAGAAGGGCTCAGCTTGTGACTGGCTTGGGAAGCCCAACAGCCTTTCCCATTTGATCCTCGAGGTAACAGGGAGCCACTGGAGTTTACTGAGGGGAGGTGGGGGTCAGACCAGAGCAGCTGGAGTAGATGATCCCAAAGTGTCAGCCAGCACAGCCTCACCAAGAACAGGTCACCCCAGACTGCTCTATTTCTGACACAGCCACTAGATGGAACACTGGTTGACTGCCTGTCCCTAGAGCTGGGGGACCTGCTGGGAAGCTGTGGCCTAGATAATGGCAAAGTCCAAGATGACACAACCCCTTCCTGCTCTTGGCAGGGAGGGAGGGGACTCTGGGTAAGGCCTGTGGCAGAGCCTGTCAGACACAGACCCCACACTTGAAAAATGAAAATGATGCTAACAGCCACTACCTCATGGGGCTGTTGTGAGAATTTAATGAGATAACATGTGTAAGATGCTTTACAAACCTGATGATACAGATGATGGCTATCATTATTATTAACATCCACCACCACCACCACCATCATCATCATCATTCATCGGGGGCAAATAGCACATCCAAAGATACAAACAATCTGGCTCCTAATCTTGCCCTTACCCACAAGGGCTCCACGAGCATGCTCTATCTGATCATCGTCTTTTCCCGTTCCATCCCTCCCTCTGCTTTACAACCCCAAACCTTGTTCTTCATCCTCACTGTGACCTCTAATCCCTCCACCCCTTGGTTCTTTCCCAAGCCATCCTCCCTCCTCCCTCAGTCCTGGCTACACTTTCCTCCTTTTCTTATCCTGATCCCTTGGTAAATGAATTCAGTTACACTTTCTTCTGTGTTGGAATCTCTTGTCCCCTTATTCTATCAGCAACCTCACCCTGCCAAACCCCACCCTCGGATTGCTCCCATCATCTGCCACCTTCGCTCCTATTCATGTGCTGGGGAAAATCACAAACTGCGCAAAATGGGTCTACTACAAATTTACATTATATAACTGGAACCAAGCCCTCACTGCAGCAAGGCAATCCTTTACAATCCTAATCAATTCACCATCCCACTCATCACACCTGTTTATCCTTCCTCAAGTCCCCTTCCCCCATCCTATAAGCCAAGGACCTCCCCAAGAGCTTGCTCTTATCTCTCCTCCTGTTCCTCTGAAAATACTCAAGCATCCCTCTTCCACTATGTCCTCCTTCATCACTGTGTCTCACTTGGAGGTGGCCCTTCTCTTTAAAAGGCAAACTCATCTACAAGCACCCCCAACTTCATCCCCTCCCACAGCAGGGAATAACTAGAACTTACTCAGCAGAAGGTGGTAACACCATCAGACCTACTCTTTAAGAAAATAACCCAGGCAGTGGAATGGGGGAGAGGCTGAAGGCAAGCAGACAACCATAAGACTAGTGGAAAAGTCTGGGTAAGGACTGATGAAGGCTTGAGCCAGGGTGATGATTGTGTCGTTGGAGGTGAGAAACGTAAAGTAGCAATGACAAGATCTGGCAATAGACTGGATGTGCAGAGTGAGTTTTAGGTGAGGAATCAAGGATGACGCCAACATTGAGAGCAAGGAGATACGGGAATGTTCAGAACAGCTGCAGAGACTGGGATAAGTGAATCCATTTGGGAGGTGTAGAAAGAGTGCCTTACTGCAGTGAGGGCCCAGCCTGGAAAAAAATCACGGGTTGTTGTTTTGGACATGTCAGGTTGGAGATGTCTACACGACATCCCGTTCAAGAAGTACAAAAGGTAGTTGGTGTTACAGGGCAGAAGTTCAGGAGAGGCTGAATACAGAGACCTGGGAATCATTTGCATAGAAATGATAAATGAACCCATAAGAGTTAATCACCAAATGAGACAGAGTGGAAAAAGCCTTGGGAGACTCAGTGGGCAATGCTTATGGGGTGTGATCTGGATGAAGATCCTACAAAGGAAATGGACATGGACACATCAGGCAGGTAAAAGGAGAACCAGGGAATGGCAGAATCACAAACATTTACAGGGAAGACTCTCCTGGAGAAGAGAGTGATCAACAGTGTCAAAGGCTGCAAAGAGATCAAGAAGGATGAAGGGGGAGAAAACGCCATTAGGTTTGGTAATTAAGAGATCATTGGGAGCTTCACAGGGAGCGGCTTCAGTTGAATGACGAGGTTAGAAGCCAGACTGCAGAGAACTGAGGAGAAAGAAGGAGAGGGAGAGGCATCAGCTACAGACGGCTTTCTTAAGTTTAGTCAAGAAGGAAAGGCAAGATATAGGACGATAGTTAGTGGAGATGGTCAGGTCGAGGGAGAGCTTTTTAAGGATATGGTGCGCTTGTAGACAGTAGGAAAGGAGCCAGTGGAGAGGGAGAGACCAAACAGGGCAGAGTGGGAATGACAATGGGGGCTCAGAGAAGAAGGGCCTGAGATAGGATCAAGCGTGCACGTGGAGGAGAAAGGCCAACCCCCTCATGTGAGAAAGGGCGATAGGAAGAGGTGTATGAACGATGAGAGATGAGGGGAGAAAGAAGAGTTTGTGGTAAATGGCCTGTTTCGCCAGTGAAGTTTGTGGGGAGGCTCGGGATGCTGTCAGAGCCTCAAGGAGATGCAGGAATGTCAGAACAGCTGCAGAGATTGGGATAAGTGAATCCATTTGGGAGGTGCAGAAAGAGTGCCTTACTGCAGTGAGGGCCCAGCTGAGGTTGTATAATAACATCAGTTTGTAGTGGACCGAGTTGGCATAGTTTTTTACTTTCTCCAGCTCTGTTCAGTGGCATGTGAGTAGGAGGTGGAAGAGGATGTGAATAACCCAGGGAGTAATCAGTGATAGGTAAAAGAGGCGAGGGGTCAGAATATAGAGAACACAGTAGAATTGAGCTGAGTGAAACACGAGGGCATCAAGACAGGGGGAAAGAACTGATGATAACAGCAGCTAGGTCTTATATAGCGCTTTAAAGTTTGCAAAGGGCTTTTAAAATACTACTGTGTTTCATCTACACAAAACTGTGAGAGATAGGTGCTATTATCATCCCCATTTTACTGATAAGGAAACTGAGGACGAAGATTAAAGTGACTTGCCCAAGGTTACACAGCTTATAAGTGTCTGAGGCCAAATTTGAACTCAGGCCTTGCAGACTTCAGGTCTACTGCACCATCTAGCAGTGAGGATATAGAACAGGATTAGGGATCATAAGGCATAGAAATAGATGAAATGACAAAAGATTGTGATCACATAAAAGAATTATGGAGTTCATGAACATGGAAATGGGACACCTGTGGGTAACAGCAAGATTAAGGTGATGGCATAACTGTCCTTATGGAACAGAGAAGTGAGTCACTGGAACTGGGAGGGAGTGGGAGATGTGGGCCACAAACATGTATACTGAAGGCAGATGGGGAAGAAGGGAAGGTGGTGAGCCAAGCCCTGATCTCCCCAAGAAATGAGGGGAGCCATCCTGAAGTCAGTCGATAAATGGCCACCAGCATCTGGATCGGGTAATCAATCTGGATTTAAAGAACCTCCACAGAGGAGGGATTGCTGACACTGCCATCAGCGATGGCAGCAGAGAGAGAGCCTGGAAGTGACATGAGGAACAATGACCAGTCAGTGCTGGAAAGGGTGGCCAGGGAGGTTGCGTCATCAGGGGGGAGCCAGGTCTCAGTGGCAGCCAAAAGATGGAAGGGGTGGGAGAGGAGAAGTTTTAAAGTGAAAGCAAGTTTGTTAACTATGGAACAGGTATTCCAGAGGACACAGTGGAAGGAGTGTCTAGAGCAGAAGAATCAGGATATTGAAGGATCTTGAGCTCGTGACATATGAGGGTCTACTGAAGAAACTAAGCATGTTTAGCCTGGAGATGAGAAAACTCAGAGGGGAAGATAATAAGTTTTCAAGTATTTATCTGAAAGGCTGTCACCGAGAAGGAAAACGAGGTTTGTTTGGCTTGGCCTCAGAAGGAAGAACTAGGAGCAATGAGCGAAAGCTGAAAAGAAGTAAACTGAGGCTCAGTGAGGGGAAAATCCCCTTGCTCTGAACTGCCTTGTGTTATTTCTGTATCTGTATCTTCAGTCCCTGACACCGTGCTTTGCATACAGGAGGCACTCAATAAATGTCTGCTGAATTGAATCAGAGGTCAGGGAAAAGGTGATGAAGTAACAGCACGTGGACTTGTCTTTCAAGTGGGCAGGGGCTTGGGAAAAGCTTAACCTGGCTCGGCCACCTCACACAATTCTGCCCAGCGCAGCAGCCACACAAAATAAAGTTGAATGACCACAACATACAGAACACAGAAAGCACCGTCGGCACTAAGAAAGGACAAAAGCAACCCCATTCTGAGATACCACACAGGGGACATAAGTTAGATTAGAAGCAGTGCCAAATGAGGGTATCCAACACTGCAGAATCTATTCACAGCCATCTTTAGAAATAAAATACATTGGCCTCTGACTGGTGGAGGTAGGGAACAGAATAGATTCGCAAGGTCCTGGCCCATCCTAGAACCCAATAAGTTTATGTTGTGGAAGGGGCTGGTATTTGTCCAATAGGAGACCACTCACTCTTCCCCCCAAAGAAGAGGCTCCCATCATGGCCAGGAGTATGGGGGTTTCTAGAAGCAGCCTTGAAAGCCCAGAGAACCCAAACACAGCTCTGGGGAAAAGGTCCTGGCACTTGGCACAGGGGAGGGTCCCTTAGTTTGGGGTGAGGGAGTGTATCCTGGGAGCTAGACTCTGAATGGGACAGGGTGGCAAAGGGTGTATGTCTTGGAGCAAGGTTCTGTGGGGTGTGATGGGGGCAGATCCCTCAGTGGGGGAGAGGGTCTTGAGAGCCAGTTTCTGCAGGAGAGAGGTCTCAGGTTTGGGGGAAGGTGTCCTGAGAGGCAGGCACTGGACAGAGTGGGATCCCTCAGGGGGGAATGGGGTAGGGGAAGAAGGGGTATGTTGGGGGGCCAGGCTCTGCACGGGTGTAGTCACTCAGTATATACAAGGCAGCCAGAAAGATGAGGGAGTCAGCCGGTGCAAAGGATGAGTTCTCAGTACCTGAGGAATCCAGGTGCCACACTCTGCACTGGGCAGGAGCCACACAGTTTGCTTCAGTTTCTCTGGTTTGTATTTTTTTTAAAGTCATTTTATGCACAAGGAGCTTATTTCTTAAACAAACACTCGTGGTTTTGATTTACACCGAAGACGGCTCCTAAATAATTTATGGCGGGTTAAATTTATTGCAGAGCCCTGGCTGGCTGCAAATTCGAATTGCCAAATAATTAGATTTTAGGGCCAAGCTTATAAATTATCCGTCGATTTGTCCGGACTTGTTTGTCAGCTGCTTTGTGCTCCAGGTCATCTTTGGCATTGGGCTATTTGTGTTTTAATTGTTGATTTGCACTTTGACAGATGAGAGCGGACGCCTCCAAGTTTCAGGGGGAGGATGGTGGGGAAATCAGGGCTTGAAAAGGCTTATTTTTTCCTCCCTCCCTCTCCCCTCTTCCCATGTCAACCTCAAGGCCATTAAAATAGAAAAGAGCTTGAACACAGACAACTAGCTGTGTGTGTGTGTGTGTGTGTGTGTGTGTGTATGTGTGTCTGTGTGTGTACATGTACCATTTACTTTCACTCAACCTGAGTTTTAAGAAAACGGATAACGCTACAAGTCACAAATAACATCCAATAATCACAGCTCTCTGGAAAAATGCACCACCCGTGAATGCCATATATGTGTGGAGGTGGACGTATGTGCCTGAACTCACACCCCCCTAAAGCATGGCCAGCCCTGCCTGAAGTGCTGAGATACTGGTAGCCTCTGCTAAGTCGATCCTTCAGGGCAGAAGCTGGCACCAAATGATTTCTGTGGAGCTGCCTGTATGCATACATTTATCTGGTGCCACTGAGGCAGGGAGTGGTCGTGGTTGTAGGCAATGCCCCCTCTGAGGCAGGGAGAGGACCCAGTCAAATCCAAGAGCAAACTCACCTGACAAGGACATGTCTGTCAGCTGTAGGCCCTTTCCTCACTCCTACCTCCCTTCCCCTCTCTCTCCCCAAAGGGAGGGCCCTATATATATACTGCCTCAAAGAGAAGGCACAGACCAGGAAGGCTCAGTTAGCAAAGGGTCACCAAGAATTCCCCTCCCCTGGGGGGTCCAGAGGCCATAATCCTGTCCCCAATGCACATGACCCACAATGCACTACTCCTAATCAGCCAATTTCCCAACAAAGTGGATTGATATGCCCAGAGGTCAAGTGACTTGCCTAGGGTCACACAGTAAGTGAATGATTTGGTTGCTGAGGTACCAGGGGAGCCCTGAGGGATCTCAAACAACTGTTTCATTAACCAGACAACCAGCTGTAGTGTTGGGAGAATGGGGCAGGGTGTGGATGCTTTGGAGTACACTGGCATGCTGCCCTCAATGGTCAGTGCTGGGTCCCCAGGAGTGCACAAGGCTAGTGACAGAAGACAGTCACCACAACATTAAGCCTCAGGGCAGCAGCATGGCAGCTTTCCCCACTGCTTCTCTGGGAGGCAGGGGGTGAGGGGACAGAGAGGCGGGGTGGGGAGGCCTACAAGGGGACAGGGAGGGGGGAAGGTCAGGAAGGCAGGGGGTAAGGGGACAGTGAGGTGGGGGGGGCCCTGCAAGGAGACAGAGAGGTGGGGGGGGGTAAGGAGACAGGGCGGCAGGCTGGTGAGGGGCAAGGGGACAGGGAAGCAGGGGGATAGGGAGGCAGGTGGTGAGGAGACAGGGAAGCAGGGGGACAGGGAGGCAGGGGGATCTAGGGGACAGAGAGGCGGGGGGGCAAGAGGACAGGGAGGTAGGGGGATGAGGGGACAGGGAAGTGGTGAAAGGGCAAGGGTACAGTGAGGCGGGGGGGGCAAGGGGACAGGGAGGCAGGAGCACAAGGAGACAGGTTTGTGCTTGGAGCACCCACAGCCCCCCAAAGTATCTGTTCACAGCTGCATCAGCTCCTGTGCCACACGAAGCCCACGTGTGTCCTCACTTGTGGAAAGCTTGGTCCTGGCTGTGTCTCAGCCTACATGCAACCCAGAGGACACAGTGCTGACAGACATGATGCCCTCCCACCTACCTCTGGTCATCTGTCAGGTACTCGGTGTCTATATCCTCTCCCTTTCCTTAATCCTAGTAAATAAGGCTGACTAAGGTGAGCTTCTCAGAAGAGCTATTCTAGGAATAGGAACTGGATCTGCTGGCTTCAGCCCTCTCCAAACAGGGAGGGACAGACGGAGGTGGGATGGCAGGAAGAGATGCAGCTGCCCCATGAAGGTGGCTCCATGTGAGGGATGGGATCCAGGGGCTTCCCGCTCAGGGCCTGACTGCCCCAGCTCCCTAGAGCAGCCCTAAGATTCTGCCAATGCGCTTCTCTCCTACCATCCTCCGTCTGCTCCTCCACCACCTCACCTGGCACACGGTTTTCAGCCCTCTAACGAGCAGGTACGTAACCCAACAGGACACCAGGGCAGGCCCATGAACCTACAACAGGGCCTTTGAAAGCCACTTCAGGGTCCTGGTGCCACTGGCTCATTAGCTAGGGTCTCACAGAGCAAGCAGGGTCCCCTTGCCCTTACAGGGCCAACTGTCCAGCCATAAGGCACAGCAGGGCTCAGGAGCAACCTGCAGCACCTCCCCAACTCCTTTATCTGATCCTTTCTTCTCCCATTCCATCGTTCTCTCTGGCCTATGACCCCTAACCCTGTTCTTTATCCTCACTGTGACTGTCAATCTCTCAGTTCTTTCCAAAGCTAGCCCTCCTGCCCCGGCCTCTCTTACCCCTTCCACATTCTGACCTCTTGGAGAATCAGTTCTCTTCTGAGTCCCTTGCCCCTTAATCCTATCACTGATCTTGCCCTGCCAAGCCTCAGCCTAGAGTGACTCTCACCA
>NW_020954603.1:7379292-7388134 GCF_900497805.2 Vombatus ursinus | reverse complement strand
CACTATCGCAGGGCAATCCTCCCACTCCTCCCCGATCAATTCACTTTTCCAATGACCACAGTATCTCTTCCAAACCTTTTCCTCAATCCTCTAACCTCCCATAATACTCCCTTGTGCCAATCTCCTAGCTCAGAACCTTGCCTGAAAAGAGTGAGGCCATTTGCCCAGAGTGCCCTCTTCTCCCCTCCTCCACTTCTCTCATCACCCAGAGGCCTTCTGCCACCCTTCTCAGGGCCAAGGCTCAGCCCTCTACATGCACAAGTAACCCTCTACCATTCCTTCTCCAGTAATTGCCCACCCCATCACCCCCACTTCCCATCATTCTCTCCCCGTCTCCTGGCACGCCCATGTCTCTCTGATGCTCATTTGATGTCCTCTTCCCTGCCAGTTACCTTACTCCATCTGTCCTCCCCTTGTGGGCTGGCACTTGAGAAGGCTGTCTGCATTGGTGCCTCTACTTTCTTTCCTCTCACCCTCTTCCGAGGTCTGTGCACCATCCACCTGAAAACATCCTCTCTAAAGCTGCCAGTGTTCTTTTAGCGCCCAAATGCAACAGCCTCTTCTCCGCCCTCCTCTTTCCTGACCTCTCTGAGGCCTCTGACACTGTCCATCACCTTCTTCCCTTGACACTCTCTTCTCCCCAGGTTTTTGTGACGCTACTTCCACCTGGCTCTCCTATCTGTTAGGCCACTCCTCAGTTTCTTTTGATGGTTTTTCCTCTAGCTCCCCAAGGCTCTGTCCTGGGCTCTCTTCTCTTCTTTCTCTATACGAGGAGCAGGCAACCTGTGGCCTCGAGGCCACATTTGGCCATCTAGGTCCTCAAGTGCAGCCCTCTGACTAAATCCAAACCTGGATTCCCCACCCTTGCATACTATTTCTCTTGGTGACCCAACCCACCAGCTCCAAGGATTCCGATGATGCTCAGGTCTATTTTTCCAGCCTTAACCTCTCTGCTGACTTCCAGTCTCTCATCCCATGAGATGCCCACAGGACATCTCAAACTAGATGTCAAACAGACATCTTACATTCAACTTGTCTAAAACTGAACTCGTTCTCTTCACCCTGCCCCCAAGCCTTCCCCTCTGTTGAACTTTCCTGTTACTGGAGAGGGCACCACCATCCTTCAGTCAGCCAGCCAGGCTCGAACCCTGGGTGTCGTTCTCAACTTCTTTCTCCCCCTCCCCCCACACGTAATCAGTAAGCAGGGCCTATCATTTCTACTTTTCTAACATTGATCACACACGCCTCAAGCCTCTCCTCACTAGACCAGGGCTAGATATTTGGGTGTGGGCAACGTCTGCATCGAGATGATAATGGAATCCTTGGGAGCTGAGGGTAAGGAGAGAGAAGAGAAGAGAAGAGAAGAGAAGAGAAGAGAAGAGAAGAGAAGAGAAGAGAAGAGAAGAGAAGAGAAGAGAAGAGAAGAGGGCTCTGTGCCTAATCAAGGAGAGCACAGCGAAGGAGCCAGCAAGGGAGACTCGGCATGAGCAGCACAGGTAGGAGGAGCATCAGGAGAGAGCAGAATCCAGGAGGGCGGCTGGCTGGCAGCACCCAAAGCCAACACCTCTGGGCTGCACTCACTAGGGCAAGGCCCAGAAGCAGGAGCCGGTGTTGAGTGCGAGTGCAACCCAAACCCTGAGCACACTTCCCATTGTTTAATTCCCCCTCCCACTTCCTCAGGGCTATTTTCCTCCAGCAGTTCTGGTCTGGCTGAAAATAAAGGCAGATTGCAGTTCGGAGAAAGCCAACACATCTATCCCACTCCCTGAGCCCACAAGGCACACACCAAACACCCAGGAGGCAGCTCCCATGAGGATGCCAGAATCCAAGCCAAAGAACAAACAGGTTTTCCTTTCCCACACCTCTGAACCCCCAAGGGGTGCCCAGGTCATCAGACAATGAGAAAAACCACAGAGAGCCAACGAAGAGCCTGACTGTCTTTGGGGAGCTAATGGTGAAGAAGGAAATGAAGCAGGAACGAAGGCTTCCCTGAGCAGGGAGGCCCGGAGGCCCACTCACAGAGCTCTCCCACCCATCATTCAGCCCTGCTCATCTGGCAGACAGCGCCAGCTTTAATGCCATAACATATAACCCCTCCACGCTAACAGGAAATACGGCATGCGCCAGGGGAGCCTGAGTTATCGAGGCTGTGCTGAGCATAACTTTGAATTTCCTGATTTGGGTGCATTTAATCTCCACCATAATGTTACATTAATGTCAGTTTTGCATTTCATTTCCCAGCTTAAAAGAAGCACGCCAGGGCCTTCCCTGTGGACACACAGCCAGGCACAATGATTCCAGGAGGTGCTCAAAGCCCAGAGGGGCCGCAGGGCAGTCAGGCCTTCTTTAGGCCCTCTTTACAGCCCTCAAAGGGACTCCAAAGCAGAACTGGGCAAAGGGCAGGGGCTGGGGCCTCAGGGCAGGAACACTCAAAGGAGGAGGCACGGTTTAATTGAGGCTAGGAGGGAGGCCAGGGTGTGGAGAGCAGAATCTTAAATTTCCTTCAACTTTTCCAAAATACTTTCCTTCCTTCCTCATGGAGGATTGCCAGGATGCCCATGTCTAACACATCTGAAATCTCAACTGTTCTGGAAGCTTCCAATTGCCCACCCCCTTCTCCATGCCTCTGCCCCCCACCCCTAAAAACAGCATCTGAATGGTTCTCTTTATAAGCAAAAGCAAAAGTCATTTACTGGCTGGTTAACTTGAAATGCAGATGGAGTTTCTGCAAACTTTCCTAAGGAAAGAAATCCCCATTGGACTCAGACCAAACATTAGGAAACCTCTATCCCAGAGGTCATTTTTCTCCAAAGTTACGGACCCTGGAATACAGAACAGAGTGGAGATAGCTTTCCCAGTAGTTGGGCGGGCAAGAAAATCTGAGGGCCAGAGAAGGACCAACAAGAGCAGGCTGGACCTCCTCCTCACAGAGCCAGGCCAGGGCCGCTGGCTTCTTCACACACAGCTTCCCTCCAGCTCACACACCAACAGTGCTGGGGGAGACCCAGCCCAGCCAAAGGCACCGGGCAGGATAAACTACAAACCTCTAGAAACACACAGAGGACCTAATTTTCCATCCACTGGAGTGGAACAAGAAGAGTTTTAGGCCTCATATTTAGAGGAAGTAAAAAGGCATTCTGAAAAATCTAAGTTAACCATCTTCTGTGAAAAAAGCCCTCCCTGGCCATCAGGACTCCCCTCCCCCAAAGGGGAGCTCAAGTCCGTGGTCAAGCAACAACACTCCCCCCGCCGGCTGCCACCACCACCACATATCTGGCTACACAATGAGCCCGTGCCTGTGGATTAATCAGGGATGGGGGAGCTGAGGCTGGGCCCTGTCCTCATCAGATCAACGGAGGACTCTCCAGGCCCCCAAGGCCTGGGTCAGCATCCTCCATCCTTCCCTTCCTTTCTGCAGGCCCCAGTGTTCTTAAAGGATGGGGGGAGGGGCAGGGGGCTCCTGAAACCCAACAAGGTCTGGAGACAAAAAGAGCTCCCTCAACATCCTACTCTTCTCCTAAGGCTCGCTCTCCCTCTCTTCTCCAGGACAGGCCTCAGAGCGCTGAGATCCAGGACCATGAAGACCCCAATGGGAAACTGAGGCCTACATGTGGCTGAACTGTTCCTTCCACCTGCCAATCCAGGGAGCACAAACTCCAGCAGGAGGCCAGAGAGCACAGACACGGCAGGATACACTGACTGGCTTCAAGGACTCCTGGCTCTGCTTTCTACCTGAGTGGGGGATCCCCTCTACCCTCCTGTCTTAGACTCAATTTCCTCATCTACAAACTGAGAATAACCACACTGGTAGGACCTAGCCCTCAGTCAAGTTCCCTGAATCAGAGACACCTTCCCAGGATGCTGAGAAAGACACTGGGCTTAGGGGAGCGCAGGTCGTCACTGGGATCTCCTCAGCCTCATCACAGTGGCACAAAAAGCCAGGAGGCTGATCTACATGGGTCTGCACTGACCCAGTGTGTGCCAGCTCCCCGTGGGCCCCATCCTCATTCAGCTGTTGGCCGACGGATCTGGTCAAGGGTCTTTTCCAGAATCCCAGCACACTAAGGGGTCTCTATGTCTCCTGGTCAGTTTTCTCTCTGTCAAGACCAACAGGCCAGGAGCTGCTCCCACCTAAGCCCTTAGAAGCAAGGGCTGAGGCACTGAGAGACCCCCGACTAACAGCTGTCGCTGGCAGGGCCCACTGACTGGAGCCTTCTCCTGAACTGGACCTGTACCCTTGGAGAGCCCAAGAGAGTAGGCCCCAGGGAAAGATGCCCACACCCAGAAGAGGGTGTCTCTATAAAGAAAGATGGCCCATGGGGAGAGCCAGTGTCTGCACAGCTTCGGGGAAGCTCCCCTCAGCACCGGCACAAAGGACTCCTGGCACCAGCTCCTGCCAGCTAACCTCCCAAAGACTGCCATACTGAGGCTGAGCTGGAAAGGCCCTGGAAGTCACCTCAGTCCAAGTCTTACATAATCTGCCTGGCATTAGATGGCTAGGAAGTAACTGGGCCAGAAGTTGAGCTGGGGCCGCCAGGTACAAACCCAGTGCTCCTTCCATGTCCCGGGTATTCCCAGAATGCCCCTCTGAGAAGCTCACAGGGAAAGGGCCTCAGACAAGTGGCCACCCAGCCTCTGCCTGAAGACCTCTAAGGACAAGGACCTCACCTCCTTGTGAGACAGTCCCTCCCATACTAGGATAGCTCTCAGTATGAGGAGGCTTTTCCTGACACAAAGCCTCAACTGGCCTCTACACGTCCCCCTCACTGCTCCTGATTCTTCCCTCTGAGGCCAAGCAGATCAGGGCCAAGCCCTCCTCCACAGACATGACCCTCCAAATGCTTGAAGGCAGCTCCCACCCCCTCCCTGAACCTTCTCTAGGCTAACCCTCTCCCAGGTCTTTATACACTCCTCATTCACATGAAATTCATTCAACAAACCGCACAGAGCAGTTTCTCTCCTAGCACAGACCTGAGGCAGGAGGGGACGTGGAAGGCCGCCGCTCCAGTCTGGGGATGTCCAGCAGGGGGGTCTCACACACAAGCCCTGCTGCTCTGGGAGCTGACCCAGCCATGGACAAAACAGGCCCAGAAGCACCCCTCCCCCTTGAACACGGTCATTTCTCATTGGAATGAGGACACGTGAGAGACGCTCACAGAGAAAAAAGTGGGCATTTTACAACCATAGATTGAGATGACTTCAAAAGGGGCTAAGCTTGCACCTGAGACCCTTAAGCCAGACAGCTCCCCGGCCTTGCTGAAGCTTGGACTCTAGCATGCTCTCATCCTACCCCCTTCGCAGGCCCCAACAATCAGGCCAAGGCCAGAGGGAGTCTTGGCGTCTTCAGGTTCCATGGCATGTTCTCAATCACATCCTCAGATCACCTCAGAGGCAGAAGGATAGCTAGGCTTTCCTGTCCCGAGACCTGAAGCCCAAGAGATGGAGAAGCCATCTCTATGTGGAATTGAATTCCACAAGCACTGCTTAAGCACCTACTTTGTGTGGGCCTTGTGAGGCCATTCTATGAGCAGGGATGAAGTGTACAGAGAGAAGTTCGTGCAAACTAAACACAAGGTAATAGGGGGTTACTCCTGGAAGGGAAGACCTCAGGATAGGAGGTGGTACCTTGCTGAGCTTGGAAGGAAATGAGAAATTTTAAGAGGCTAAAGTGGTGGTCAGGAGGGAAGGCATTCCAGGCACAGTCTCTGCAGCTGCGTGGAGGGTCCCATAAACTGAACGGCAAGACCAGCTTGGCTGGATTCAAATGAGTCTAGAGGGTCAGTGAGGACCAAGCAGGATTCCAGAAGACCAAGACTCTGAGCCTCCCACCTCCTGCCACAGCGGGCTTGGGCTCAGGCTGCAGGAGGACATAACCCAGCCGGGAATCTGCTTTGCTTGACTATGCAAATCTGTTGTTAGAGTTTTACTTTTCTGCCAGTGGGGAAGGTGGGGAGAGAAAATCAGGTTTTGCTCATCAAAAACAGTAAAATGTATTTACACAGACATATAATAAGGCTAGAGAGGTACCATGGAGCCAGGCTGCACAGGGCTCCTAGTCAGGAGTTTGTATCTGATAGTTTTATACGTGATAGAACGGAAAAGAATAATAATGACAACCAGCGTTTCTGTAGCCCTTTCAGGTCTGCAAAGTGTTTTTACAAATACTATTTGATCCACATGACAACCCCAAGAGGCAGGAACTATTATTATCTCCATTTTAAAGCTGAGGAAACTGAGGCAGGCAGTGGTGAAGTACCTGGCCTGGGGTCCCACAGCTTGAACCAGGTACCCCTGACTGCAGATGCACTATGCCTATGCCCCATGGCTCACCCCCGTGCCCTGCTGGCTCCATGCAGAAGACTCTCCACACTCCTGGAACCCCTCCCCGCTTGGCCTCAGGGCCTTCTTGGCCTGCCACCCATTGCCAGGGCTGTTCTTGGCCCTCTGCTCTCCTGGGCGGGAGGTGCACCTCAAAAATAGCATCTCGACAGATTCCCTTGTCCAGGAACTGGCTTGATCCCTGCCCCCACTCCTTCAGTCACCTCAGGGCATGCCTGGGAGCCAATCAGCTGAGTCTTCTTGTCTACCAGTGGCCCAATCTGTCATCCCTCCTTTCAAGTATCTCCTGCCACCTGCCCCTGCAGGGGAATGGAGTGCCTTCCTAAGTCCACCAGAGCCCCCAGATCAGGCCAGGAGTCACAGGCCTGCCCCTCACTGCCCTCCAGCACCAGGCTTCCTTGCTTAACCAAATTTCAATCATCCTTCCAGGCCTGGCCCAAGACTCACTGCCTTCCCCAAAAGCTTGCCACACTAATCAATACAGCAACGTAAACCTGTCAACCATCACCATGGCACAACCACTCCACCTAGTCAATCATACCACCCCACTGCATGTCCTTCAACTTCTCCCCTCTGCTGCTGGACCAGGAGGCACGCCAGCCCCCACTTCTGCGGTGCTCCTCACCACCACGCCCAGATGAGGCCAGAACTACAGCAGCCTCAGAAAAGATTCGGGCAGGAAAGCACAAAGTCTGGTCCCATTTCTTCCATAAGCACCAAGCGCAGGCACACACCGACCACATGGGACACACAAGCAATCCCAGGGCCGCGGAGCTGGAGGTCCCTCCGAGGGGAGTGTCCAGGCCCCCCCACACTTGAAGAAGAAGCCCCTCTCCAGTGTCCCCAACAAGCCTCTGCTCAAAGACCTCCAAGGCCAAGGAGCTCACAACCTTCCGTACTGCTGAGGCAGCTCTCAGGGGATGGAAGGAGGGTTCTCTCCATTCTCTGCCCCCTCAACCAGCACGAGTTCCTGGCCTCACCCTGGTTCGAGTCTCTGGACCAAGCAGAATCAATCTACTCTCCCTTCACACACTTCCCACAATCCTAAGCTCAGAGGTTTGCAGCTGGAAGGGACCCAAGGTCATGTGGCCCAAGCGCCTCATTGCACAGATGGGCCAACTGATCCACAAGCACCTACTATGTGCTAGCCACTGTGCTGAGGGCTTGACAAATATCTCATTTGATCTTTACAACAACCCTGCAAGGTAAGTGCTATTATTATCCCCATTTTGCACTTGAGGAAACTGAGACAAATAGAGGCTATGTGACTTGCCCAGGGTCACACAGCTAGTAAGTGTCTGAGGCTGAATAGGTACTGGGGTCTTCCTGACTCCAGGGTCGGTGCTCTATGCACTATGGCGCCCCAGCTGGCTCCAAATAGGGGATGGAAGATCAGGGGCCAGGTACGTTGTGGGAGGCTCCTAATTCAGGTCTGGGGTGGCTAGAAGCCCTCTGAAGCCCCTTCTAAGTCTAGAGATTGAGCGATTTTAACCACTACAGATGGAAGCTGGGGAGCAGCCCATTGTGGGGACTGGTAGGAGAATTACAGAGAACAGAGGGTGGAGGAGAATAGGAGCGAGTGGATGGATTATCCATTCTGTCTAGTCTGGCTAGAATTCAGAGAATGAGACAGTGAATAATGAGATTAGACAGAGTAGAGCTGAGGGCCTTGAATGCCATGGAAGAGGCAATAGGGAGCCAGAGCAGTCTTTGAGAACAGGAGTGGCATGCTCACAGTATTCATTGCCTTATTTCATTTGAATTCAATAAACTATGCACTAAAATGGGAGGGAGAAACTTGAGGCAGGAAGGCGGAGTCAGGACAAAGGCCCCCAGCCCCAGAGGGCCACCCCAGGGCCGAGGTGCATACCGCAGGTGTGCCCTCTCCCGGCCTCCTCCAAGCTGGGGGGGTCATGCCAATAGGAATGGTCACTGCCTCATACACGAGCATCAGGGCTTGGGAACATGGAGTTTTATTTTGTTCTCTAAGTTCCCATCCCCTAGAATGTGTCTGGCACTGTAGCTGCCCTTACCAGCTCTGCCCAGCACAGGGCACCAAGACCAAGGCCACTGTCAAGCAGCATCCAGTGCAATCAGGGCCACCTGTACCTGCCTCCAGCTGGGTCAGGGCAGCCCCAGTCATGAGCCTGACCCTTGGGGCTGGCCCAAAGTGCAGCTTCCCTCCCTCTGCAGGCACATATGCCTCAAAGGAAGCCCAAGAACCCAGTGCCCGTGGCTGGGCAACACCAAGGTCAAGCTCTCCAAAATACAGCACAGCCTGATCCCCAATGGGCCCCACCACTAACATCCTTCCCAGTAAGAAAAGAGCTGCGATGGCCAAGAACTGCCACCAGCCCTCTGGATGTGCAGGCCATCACATACATGCTCTGGGCCCCCAAGAATCCCAGAAAGGCCAGTGCTCTCCGCTGGCCAGCCATGCCCCCCCCCAACCCCCGCACCCAGTGGGCATTCCCCAGGGGCTGGAGAGAGGCCAGGTATAACA
>NW_020954603.1:7310301-7379282 GCF_900497805.2 Vombatus ursinus | reverse complement strand
CACCCAGTGGGCATTCCCCAGGGGCTGGAGAGAGGCCAGGTATAACAGAAAGAAGCGTGTCAGAGAAGGGGTAAGACACACCCCTCGGGGCCCCTGGCAGCACCCACCCCCTCCCCCCTCTCGAGGCCCCTTGTAGTCACCTGAGGATGGATCTGCGGCTTGTCACAGGTGGCCTCGAAGTCCAGCACTAAGAAGTAGTGGTACCTCTGCGGAGGGATGGCTGCCATGGCCGCCATGGCCACCCCGAAGCCGTGAGTCGCCAGCGTCTTGCCGGAGATGGAGCCGAGCTCCGGGACGAAGAGGAGGAGAAAGAGGAGGAGGAGGAGGAGGAGGAGGAGAGCCCAGCACTATCCTCGCCTTCCACAGCGAGTCTGGAGAGAGCCTCACTTTCCCAGGATGGCCAAATGCTGCTACCATTGAACACCCAGAGGTCTGGAGGGAGGAGGGGACAAAAGACATGCCGTTACTCTCCCCTCAACACCAGCAGGAAGCTCCCTGAGGCCCACCAGCCCCCCCCTAGACCACTTGCCCACACACAGCTGCCCAGGGTTGTGGCCTGGAAGAACCACAGGCACCCGAGCTGGGGCCCAGGCAGGGTCATCCCAAAACGACAACAGAGAAATGAGCGACTCTGTGGGCTCCCCCTCTGTCCTGGAATGGAACCCTGAGAACACACACACCTGACCAGCTCAGAGAGCCACAGACAGACCCAACAGGCAAGAAGACAGAGAACCCGAATTGGGCAGTAAGTCATCACACATTTTCTAAACACCCACCACATGCCACATACTGTCCAAAGACGGCAAAAACAGTCCCTGCCCTCAAAGAGTTTACAGTCTAATCAGGACAGCCAATATGCAAATAAGCAGGCACAGATACCATCAATGTGAATGGAAGGCAATCTCTGAGGAAGGGAGCTTCTAAAGTCATGGGAGGGACCAGAAAAGGCCTCCTGCAGAAAGCAGGATCTGAGTGGAGTCTTGAAGGGGAATGAGAGAGAGGAGAGCAAGGAGAGAGTCTGGGGAAGGGGCCAGCCTGGGAGCAGGCACAGAAATGGGGGATGGAATGGCACACGCACGGGACAGCAAGACCAGCATAGCTAGATTCTATCATAGTGGAAGGGAGGAAAGGATACGATGAAGGGCCAGGTTATAAAGGGTCTGAAACACCTAACGGAGGAGTTCCTGTTTGATCCTGGCAGTAAGAGGGAGCCACTGCAGCTTAATGAGCAGAGGAGTGACTAGCATTTCAGGAAATTCTCTGGCAGCAGTGATGTAGAGAATGGATCTGAGACAGGGATACCGATGAAAAGGCCACTGCGATAGTCCAGACGACAAGGACCCGCAGCAGCTTTGTGAGTGGGGAGAAGGGGCCCAAATGAAAGTGTGTACACATGATGGTGTAAATGAAAGACCTGGAAGCAGACTGGAAAGGTGAGGGTGAGGGACGGTCTGAGGTTGGGGGGCAACAGAGAGCGCGGCAGTGCCTCTGATAATCATGGGGAGGATTTGGGGGTGAAAATGAATTAACGTTTAGACGTGTTGAGTTGAAGATGCCCATAGAAACCCAGAAGCACCTGGTGATAAAGGAATGGAAGCTCAAGAAAGAGAAGTTAGGGCTGGATTGAGAGATTGGGGAATCATGATAACTGAGCCCCCAGCAGCTGACGAGATCACCACGGGAGATAACACAGGCCGAGGACAGTCTCCCCCACAAGCCACCTCTGCCTCTCCAGACACTCACTATACTCCCGTCCACCTTCTCCACTCCAATGTGGCCCATGCAGAAAAATGGGGAGGGCACAGCTGTCCCCAATCTGCTTGACTGCTAGACAAAAGGATGTGCATTTCAGAGCTAGCATCTGCTTCAGTGCCCCAACAGTTTGGGGAACTCATGGCAGTGAACCTGGTGATCACAAACTTTGGCTGCCTTGGCTACTGTGCCAGAAGCCTGATGGCATAGACTTTGTTCACCCAGCTGGGGTAGTAAGAGCAACATGACTAATGCTCTAATCCAACCATCTAACGGTCCACACGCAAAGAAAGAGAGGAATTCCTGCTTCTCAGTCAGTTTCCCCTCTAAGCTCCCAATGTCTGCTGCTCCAAGGAAAAAAGCAAAGAGACCCTCGGAGCCAGTTAGTTCGTTCCCCAGCAGCCCCAACTGTGCCAGGGCTTCTGACTGTCCCTCCTTTCTACCTTTAACTAGATCAGCGGCCTGGAGCAGGGAGCCTCCTAAGTTAGGCACATATGGGTCTCCAGCTGGATGGGCAGCTTCACACCGCTGGGGTCCTCCAGTGAGCAACCACAAACACACATCTACCAACCCACAGCTTCTGTCAAGGTGGGGGCTGGGGGGAAGCAGTGCTAAGGTAGAAGGGCCGCCCACAGGACAAGAATGAGGGGGACAGGGGATCCCCTTAGGGTCAGCTCGAGGCTTCATCTGCTGAGCCAGGCAGGGAGGCCTATAGGATAAGAATGAGGGGGATGGGGGTCTCCTGAAGGTCAGCTCAAGGCTCCTCCTGCTGAGGCAGGCAAGGCAGCCCACAGGACAAGAATGAGGGGGACAGGGGATCTCCTGAGGGTCAGCTCAAGGCTCCACCCACTGAGCCAGGCAGGACAGCCTATAGGATAAGAATGAGGGGGTGTGGAGCCAAGATGGCTGAGTGAAAGCAGTGACTTGCTTGAGCTCTCCCTAAACCCCTTCAAATACCTATAAAAAATGGCTCTAAACAAATTCTAAAGCAGCAGAACCCACAAAAAGACAGAGTGAAACAAATTTCCAGCCCACGACAATGCCAGGTGGGGAGAGGGGTGCAGTTTGGCGTGGGCGCGCAGGCCGCAGAGAACCTGGAGCAGGCCTCAGAGGGCTGAATCGCCAGCAGCTGTGGCGGTTTCCAGACTTCTCAACCCATGAACGCCAAAGACAACTTAGAAGGTCAGTAGGAAAAGTCTGTGACTGCGGTGAGAGAGACGCTAGGTCTCAGTCTCGTCCCAAGCGCGGATGTGGCTGCCTCCTGAGCTTCCAGCCCACAGACTGAGGGGGAATCGAGTGGCTGATCAGAGGGGGATTGCAAGGATCCCTTTGCCAGGGCTGAGGCAGGAATCTCTTGCTTTGCCTGTGCTTGGATCTGGGTCACAGTTCAGAGGGGCGGTCCTGGGGCGAGGGGGAGTGCTGGTGTGGTGGAGCTTGTGGTGGTGGAAAGGAAATACCTTGCCCCTTATCATACCACCTTGAAGAACTGAAAATTTACAGGTCCCTAGAAGTACCTCTGAAAACAGCTGTACAAATCCCTGAAGCTTGGGACAGTACATTTTCCACATTGCAAGCAGACTCTTACCTTAACAAAGAGGTTAAAACTCAAGTAATTGGCCGGGATCATGAGTAAGCAGTGCAAAAAGAGTCAGACTATATTATCTTACTTTGGTGACAAAGAAGATCAAAACATACAACCAGAAGAAGAAAACAAAGTCAAAGCTCCTACATCCAAAGCCTCCAAGAAAAACATGAATCAGTCCCAGGCCTTGGAAGAGCTCAAAAGGGATTTTGAAAAGCAAGTAAGAGAAGTAGAGGAAAAACTGGGAAGAGAAATGAGAGTGATGCAGGAAAATCATGAAAAATAAGTCAATAGCTTGCTAAAGGAGACCCAAAAAAATACTGAAGAAAATAACACCTTAAAAAATAGCCTAACCCAAATGGCAAACGAGGTCCAAAAAGCCAATGAGGAGAAGAATGCCCTTAAAAAGCAGAATTGGCCAAATGGAAAAGGAAGTCCAAAAGATTACTGAAGAAAATACTTCCTTGGGGCAGCTAGGTGGCGCAGTGGAAAGAGCACCGGCCCTGACATCAGGGAGACCTGATTTCAAATCTGCCTCAGACCAAACACTTGACACTTACTAGCTGTGTGACCCTGGGCAAGTCACTTAACCCCAATGGCCTTAAAAAAAGAAAAGAAAAAGAAAAGAAAATACTTCCTTAAAAATTAGAATAGAGCAATTGGAAGCTAGTGACTTTATGAAAAATCAAGATACTGTAAAACAAATCCAAAAGAATGAAAAATTAGAAAACAATGTGAAATATCTTATTGGAGAATGAGGGGGATAGGGGTCTCCTGAGGGTCAACTCAAGGCTCTACCCACTAAGCCAGGCAGGGCAGTCCACAGGACAAGAATGAGGGGAACAAGGGATCTCCTGGGGGTCAGCTCAAGGCTCCACCCACTGAAGCAAGCAGAGTAGCACTACTCAGGACACAGAAAGGGCCAGTCCCTAGAGCCAAAGACCCTCCTGCTATGCTTGAGCCAGTCGAGGCTGATAATCTTCCAGCCTAGCTTGGGGCCGGTTTCCCTCTCAGTGAAACGGGTATTCAATGCAATCTGATCAGTATTACCCCGAGTCCCACCTGAAGAGGACCGTTTTACAGCCTTTTCAAGTAACAGCAAAAGGAGCCCATAAAAATGCAGCTGTTGGGCCCGAAGCTGGCTCATATTTCCCTGGGACTCGGGCCACAGTACTTAGAGGCTGCTGGCCCCTCCCCCAGGGCTATTTCCCAAAATCCATAGCATCAGCACAGCCCCCTCCTTCTCCACACACTGACATGATCAGTCCCAGGACTGAGCCTGGGCATCTACCTCCCTCTGCACAGACCAAGATCTGCTCCCCCAGACAATCAGGCACTATATGAGCATCTGTGGCAACCCCACAGAATCCCCAAAGCCACCCAGGGCATCTCATCCAATCCAACCCAAACCAGAAAGGAATGCCCCACTACAACATATCCATCAAATGGTCATGCAGCCTCTGCTTGCAGACCCGTGGGAACGGGGAGATCACTACTTCCCCTCCTGGAGTAGTCCAGGCCACTGTAGGACAACTCTAATGGTTAGGAAAGTCTTCCTCCCATCCAGCCTCAGCTTGTTTATCTGCACCCTCTCCCTGCTCCCCAACCCCCGCTCTGCCCTCTGGGGCCAGCAGGACAAGACTCATCCTTCCTCCACATGCCATTCACAAATGCATGCTGTGGTCTGTCCCAGATACCACAACTGGACTCCCAAGCTGGGGAGGCCTCACCTGGAGGCACCGTGACTACATCACTTCCAAGGAAAGCACCAGGGCTTAGGCACAACGCAGCGACTGCCCTCACAGCCTGGCTTACAGCCCAGGAGCCCAGGGGCAGCTCCAGGCCTCAGGCACCTGCAGAGTCAAGTGAACAAGTAATCCTTATGTGCTGGGCACTGAGGTAAGGCTGGGAAGACAAAGGAAGGCAAAAACAGCCCGTGCCCTCATGAAGCTCCCACTATGATGGGGAGTCAGCAAACAAACACCGTGTACAAACAAGACAGAAACAGAGTAAGCTGGAGATCAGACAGAGCAGGGAAGGTTTCTTGCAGAAGGTAGATTTTAAGTGAGTACAGACTGAAGCCAGAGAAGCTAGGAGGCAGAGATAAGCAGTAAGGATGGGGGTCAGGAGACTGAATGTTGAATTCGAGGAGCAGCGGGGAGGCCAGTTTCACTAGATCACTGAGTCCATGAGAAGTAAAGTATAGAAAGACTAGAAAAGACCTGATCATGACAGAGGATTTTCTATTGGCTCCTGAGGGTGACAGGAGGCCACTGGAATTGATTAACTAGAGGGGGGGACGTGGTCAGAGCTGCACTTTTGAAGGAACAAGGTGACATTTTGGAGATCGGACTGGAGTGAGGAGAAACAAGTCAAGGGACCCAACCAAAAGGCGATCACAATAGGGAAGAGGCAAAGTTTGAGGACCCCTACCAGGACGCTGCAAGAGTCAGAGATGGGGAGCACCTGAGACATGCTGGCTACAGGGGAGGAATGAGCAGTGAAGGATAATGCCCAATTATGAGCCACTGCAACTGACGGAGGGAAGAGAAGAGGGCGTGGGAGGAAAGGTCAGGAGGCCAGGACTGGATGTGGGGAGTTAAGATGCTTGTGGGACATCCAGCTCAAGGTGTCTTGAGAGACTACTGGAGATACAAGGCTGGAGCTCAGGAGAGAGGTGAGGGCTAGATGTGGAGATCTGAGAACTGTTAGCAAAGAGATGATAACAAAATCCATGGGACTGCTGAAATCACCAGGGGAACAGTCTAGGCGGGAAGCAAAGAGGGCCAAGGATAGACCCTTGCAGGAAAGACCACGAACTCCCACAGTGAGCTGCCTCAACCTGGAAGACTATCAAGAGAGACAGACAGAAGGAGCCATCAGACAGGCAGGAGGACAACGAGAGAGAAGGAGTAGGAAGCAGACGCGAGCCATCAACAATGCCAAAGGCCACAGAAAGGCCAAGGACTGAGAAGAATCAAACCATTAGGTGTGGCGACTGAGAGCTCACTGGCAACTCTGGAGAGGGCTTCAGCTGAATGGTGAGGCTGGAGATCAGGCTGTCAAGAGCTAAGACGAGAGAGGAAAGGCAGTGGAGGCACTGACTGCAAAAGTCTGGCCACAAAAGGGAAGAGATATAGGAAAGCATATAGTGGGGATGGACGGATCAAGTCAGACTTCTTATACTGTGTGGGGTAACTTACCCAAGGTCATGTTAGCAGTACACAGCACAGGCAGGATCAGAACTCGGGTCTTCTCATGACAAATCCTATGTACTCTCCCCTGCCCGTACAGGGACAGCCCAGGTGGGGAACGAAGCCCAAGTGGCCAAAGGGGTGCCACAAATGAGCTCTGCAGCAGGCTGCACCGGGCCAAAGGGCTCTTCAGATGAGGTGGAATGAACCCTCAAGGGGCACCCAGAGAAGAGACAAGGGCAGAGAGCCCTAGGGGGATCCGAGCCCAGGAGCTTCCAGTACAGTCCCCTCCTCGGGCACCAAAGGTCCAATCAGACCTAGTCACCATCCAGGAAGCAAAGTGGTGGGGGTGGGGGGTGGGGGGAGCTTAGGGGAACAGAAGAGGCAAGACACACCCCCACAGGGCAGCCAGATCTGGAGCAAGGAAGGGGCTCATCCCCACAGCACCCACCAAGGGCTCATCTGTGCACAGTGTTTACACAGCCAAGAGAAATGGCTGCTCTGAAGCCCTGAGTGTGTATCAGGTAAATAACACATGTGCCAAAACACACATTTAATGAGGTAAATAATATGCGTTTATAAAAAGACTCAATCTGTATTTACCTGAGAGACCAAGGAAACGAGGCATCCCCAGACTAGAGCAGACCCACAGAGGGGTCAGACTCAGCCCTGCATCTTAGGTAAACAGACATCTCATTGCATTCCATTACACAGAGTGGCTAGCAGGGGAGGAGGGAAGGGAAGGAAGGAGGAGGGGAGGGAAGGAAGGAAATGATTTAGATATAAAGGCTGATACTATAAGCAAACTGGGAGAGCAAGGAATAGTTCACCTGTCAGATTTATGGAGAACAGAAGAATTTATGACCAAACAGGAGATAGAGAACATTACAAAATGCAAAATGGATCATTTTGATTATATCAAATCAAAAAGTTTTTGCCCAAACAAAGCCAATGCAACCAAGATTAGGAGGAAAGCAGAAAACTGGGAAAGATTTTTTACAACCAGTATCTCTGATAAGGACCTCATTTCTAAAATATACAGAGAACTAAGTCAAATTTATAAGAATACAAGTCATTCCCCAATTGACAAAAGGTCAAAGGATATCAACAGGTGTTTTCAGATAAAAGAAATTAAAGCCATCTACAGTCATATGAAAAAATGCTCTAAATCACTATTGATTAGAGAAATGCAAATCAAAACAACTCTGAGGTACCACATCACACCTATCAGATTGGCCAACATGACAAAACAGGAAAATGATAAATGTGGGAGAAGATGTGGGAAAACTGGAACATTAATGCATTGTTGGTGGAGTTGTGAAATGATCCAACCATTTTGAAGAGCAATTTAGAACTATGCCCAAAAGGCTATAAAAATGTGCATGCCCTTTGACCCAGTAATAGCACTTCTAGGGCTATATCCCAAAGAGATCATAAAAACAGGAAAAGGACTCACATGTGCAAAAATATTTATAGCAGCTCTTTTTGTGGTGGCAAAGAATTGGAAGTTGAGGGGATGCCCATCAACTGGGGAATGGCTGAACAAGTTGTGGTATATGAATGTAATGGAATACTATTGTGCTATAAGAAATGATGAGCAGGCAGACTTCAGAAAAACCTGGAAAGACTTGTATGGACTGATGCTCAGTGAAGTGAGCAGAACCAAGAGAATGCTGTACACAGTAACAGCCACACTGTGTGGCGAATGACTTTGATAGACTCAGCCCTTCTCAGTAATGCAAGGATCCAAGACATCTCCAAAAGGCTCAGCTATCCACATCCAAAGAAAGACCTATGGAGTCTGAATGCAGATCAAAGCATACTATTTGCTATTTTTTTCTTCTGTTGTGTTTTGTTTCTTCTTTTCTGAGGTTCCTCCTATTGGTTCTAATTCTTCCTTACAACATGAGTAATGTGAAAATGTTTAATAGGAATGTATATGTAGAGCCTACATCAGAGTGCACACCAACTTGGGGAGGGAGGGGGAGAAAAATTTAAAACTCAAAATCTTATGGAAGTAATTGGTGAAAACTAAAAATAAATTAATAAAAAAATATAATTGGGAAATGTTTTAACAAAATAAATAAAAAATAAAATGCAAGATTAAAAAAAGAGAGAGAAGGAAAGAAGGTATAAAGGAAGGAAGGAAGAGGCAAGGGAAGGAAGGAAGGGGTAAGGGAAGGAAAGAAGAGGCAAGAGAAGGAAGGAGGAGGTGAGAGAAGAAAAGAGAAGTAGCGGGGGGAAGAGCGCAGACTAAGGAACAGAAGGATGTGGAGTGGGACATGAAGGAAGGCCAAAAGAATTATGAAACAACTCCCTTCCCCCGAATACATACACCTCCAAACTGCCTGGGAACTATTCATTTGCACCTCGCTTGATTCAAACATACTCTCACCATGGACTCAGGAACTTAGCATGGCCAGAGACATGTCCATTCCAGGGAAACTCAAGAGAGCCCCAAACATGGCTCTAAGACAGCAGCCTAGAAGCCAAGGTTCATGGTCCAGGCCTGCCTGCAGACTCTCCCCCACCACACTCACCAGTACTAGGACCCTTACCCACACAGGACCTTGGCCCTACACCAGAGGTGCCACACTTGAGAAGATGCCAAGAGTACTAAGAATAGCCAGGGAAACCCTCATAGACCACAGGATACTATGAATTGTGACCATCAACCTGACAAGCCTTTCTTGATCCCATTAGGGCCCCTGGTATAAAAAAATCCCTTAATGTCAGAGCTGAATAGGACTTTAGGAAACACCTAGGAGGGGGAGGGGGTGATTTACCCAAGGTCACACATTCAGTCAATGGCTGAGCTGCAGAAGCAGAAGAGGCCCCTAAGTCGGAGCCCTGCCCATTTTCCAGATGAAGTAAAGTCATGGAAATCATTTACAGTGATTTGCCCCTCACTAGAATGTTTATTAAAACCCAAAATCCATGGGCCTCTCATTAATGTCTAAAACTGAACTCATTCTCTATATCCCTCAAATTTTCTCCTTTACCCAACTTTCTGGCTATAGACCGCGGCGCCAATATCCTTCCAGTCACCCAGGCTGGCCACCTAGGGGTCATCTCTCTGACCCCTTTAACTCCTCTGATACTGTCACCATCCTGGGTTAGGCCTTCATGACCTATTGCAATAGCCTGCTGATGGGCCTGCCTCCCAGCCTCAAATCTCTCTTCACTCCCATAATCCTCCAGAGCAACCTCAGTGATTTTCTGTATGTGTCAAACAATTTAAAGTCCTGGAGGTAACTCCCCAAGCCCTCCACCCAGTACTAGAAAAATAATGTCACATATTTCCCTTTTGGTGTCCCTTGAAAAGCCAGGCCAGCTAAACACGTACAATATGCTCACTCAGCAGGGACTGATCTCACACCTCAAACACTGAACTCGGGGTTGCCTCCTGACCCCCCTCCCTCTCTCCCTGCTTGCCCAGGGCCACAAAATCCTTCGGGGCCTCCAGCTGTGTCAGACCAAACCACCACAGAGCTGGAAAAGACATCAGAGGCATCAGAATCCAAACTGTCACTGCCAAGCGGACATCCACCCTCCTCCTCAAGCCCTCAGAAGAGAGCCCGCTCGGAAGCTTTGACTATAATATCCAACAATGTCAAGCCTCAGTCGACTAGTCGGCAGCTTCCCCTGATCGCTCCTCATTGTTCAGTCCTCTAGGCCCAAGCAGACCAAGGCTAATCCTTCCTCTGTAAGACAGCCCTCCAAGAACCTGAAGCCAGCTGCAGCAGCTTCTCTCCTCTAGTAAACATCTCCACTTCTTCCAGCCCGGGCTCAAGGCCCTTTTCCAGCCCAATCACTCTTGTCTGCATCTTATCAACTGATCCTTCCAAAAACGGCCCAGAATCAAATGTGATCCTCCATGATGACGGCTCTTACAAAAGCACAGAAGGAGAACCCACCCTGCCCTCATTCTAAACAATGGTTCCATGAATATACTGACTGTAGCCAAGATATAGAGGCAGCTAAAAGAAATGTATGTATGTGCATGGTGAGGGGGTTGGGGAGAGGGGAGAGAGAATGACAGAGAGGGAGAGACAGAGACAGAGACAAAGAGACGGAGAGAGAAGACACAGAGATGAGGGAGGGAGGAGAGACAGAAAGGAGGGAGAGAGACAGAGGGTGAAGAAAGGAGGGGGAGAGAGAGAGGAGAAGAGGGGAAGAGAAGGGAAGGGAAGGGGAGAAAGAGAGAGAGGAGAGGGAGAAAGATAGGGAGAGACAGAGAAAAGGAGAGACAGAAGGAGAAGGAGAGGAGAGAAGTGATGAGGGCCTACACCAGGTTAGTGGCCATGTAAGAGAAGAAAAGGTCCCTAGCAGTGGAATCTCTGGCCATTTGCCAATAAAATCAACAAAGCATTCTCAAATGAAGTGTTGCAAACTATTAACAATCATAGGAAAGTCTAAGTCACTAATATTAAAAGAAATATAAAACAACCTTGAGGTTTCACCTCACACTTATCAAACTAGAAAAGAGGACAAAAGATTGGAACAGTCAGTGTTGGAGACGTTGTGGAAAGACTGGCACACTAATGCAGTTGGTAGAGCTGTAAATTGGTTCAACCATTCTGAAAAGCAACATGAAAATATGCAAAGAAAGCAACTAAAATGCTCATACCCTTTGACCCAGAGATCCCACTGCTAGGCATTTACTCCAAGGAGGTCAATGACAAAAAGTAAGACACCACAGACACCAAAATATTCATAGCTGTACTTTTTGTGGTAGCAAAGAACTAGAGATGAAATAGATGCCCATCACTGGCGAATGGTTAAAAAGTTCTGCTCCAGTCCTAATTGATAAATGGTCAAAGGATATGAACAGGCAATTTTCAGATGAAGAAATTAAAGCTTAGTCACATGAAAAAATGCTCTAAATCACTATTGATTAGAGAAATGCAAATCAAAACAACTCTGAGGTACCACCTCACACCTATCAGATTGGATAATATGACAAAAAAAGGAAAATGATAAATGTTGGAGAAGATGTGGGAAAACTGGGACACTAATGCATTGTGGTAGAGTTGTGAACTGATCCAATCATTCTGGAGAGCAATTTGGAACTCTGCCCAAAGGGCTATAAAACTGCACATACCTTTGATCCAGCAATACCACTACTATGTCTGGATCCCAAAGAGATTGTTAAAAAAAAAAAAAAAAAAAAAGGAAAAGGACCCACATGTACAAAAATATTTATAGCAGCTCTTTTTGTGGTGGCAAAGAAATGGAAGTTGAGGGGATGCCCATCTACTGGGGAATGGCTGAAGAAGTTATGGTATATGAATGTAATGGAATACTATTGTGCTATAAGAAATGATGAGCAGGCAAACTTCACAAAAACCTGAAAAGACTTACATAAACTGACGCTGAATGAAATGAGCGGAACCAGGAGAACATTGTACATAGTAATAACAACACTGTGCAATGACCAGCTTTGATAGACTTAGCTCATCTCAGCAATAGAATGATCTAAGACAACTCTGAGACTCATGATGGAAAACGCTATCCACATGCAGAAAAAGAACTATGGAGTCCGAATGCAGATGGAAGCATACTATTTGCTCTTTTTTTATTTTTTTCTTTCTCATGGTTTTCCCCTTTTGTTCTGATTCTTCTTTCACAACAGGACTAATGTGAAAATGTTTGATTTGATTGTACATGTATAACCTATATCAGATTGCTTGCTGTCCAGAGGAGAGGGGAGAGGAGGGAGGGAGAAAAAAGTTTGGAACTCAAAATCTTACAAAAGTAAATGTTGAAAACTTTCTTACATGTAATTGGAAAAAAATAAAATATCTTTAAAAATTTTTTAAATAACATATAATGGGCTTTCAATCTTAAAAAAAAAAAAGTTCTGCTCCATGAATGTAAGAAAATATTACTGGACTATAAGGAAGGATGACTATGAAGATTATGGGGAAGCATGGGAAGACTTATTTGAAACGATACAACGTGAAGTAAGCAGGACCAGGAAAACAATCAACACACTACAACCATGTTAACGCAAAGAACAATAAAGCAATTGAAACTGCATGTGGTAAAACTGAAATGGCCAAGTCAGGCCCAAAGAACAGACAAGGGAAGCTACCTCCTTCTCTTCTTTCAGGGGTGGGAACACAAGATTTGGATGGATTTATTAGTTTTGCTGAACTGTTTTTTCTCTTTTTAAACTATCTGTTCTATGGAATGAAACTCAAGACACGAGAAATGTAGATGGTGTAAAAATAAAAGCCACAGGTGCAGCTAGATGGTGCAGTGGACAGACCATCAGCCCTGGATTCAGGAGGACCTGAGTTCAAATCTGGCCTCAGACATACAATACAACTAGCTGTGAGACCCTGGGCAAGTCACTTAACCCCACTGCCTAACCACAATAAAATAAAATAAAAGACATAAAAATTATTTTAAAAAATGATTGCTGATTAATGGATTCATCTTATAATTTAGAAGTTGGCTTTTTGAACCCTAGTTGTAAGACTTTACATTTATCCCTATTATATTACCCTGAGGTAGAAAATCTATGGAATGACGTTCATGAATTGGAATATGTCCAAAGGAAGGTAATTAAGATAGTGAAAGGAACAGAGAACACATCATGAAAGGATCTCTTCAGGTCCAATCATTCAACCAGCTCTACAGCCCCCTAACGAGCTGTACCATCATCTAGCCCCACATCTCTTCATCCAGTCCACAAAGATTGCAACAGAGACTCTGACTTTTCCTGAAAACCAAGCATCCTCTACTTTTTCCTGATCTAGCTTATCAGAAAAGGAAATGAGGGAACATATCCAGAATCTGCTCCTGGTGGTGCCCTTGCTAACTTTTCGTCACCTCCACTTCCCTCCCTAAATGCTCACAATCTCTTTAATAACATATTTTTTTAATTTTGCCAGGAATTGCAGTCAAGGCACCAGCCCAGAGAATCTACAACCTCCTCCTTGGAAGTGCTCACCTGGAACACAGGGAACCAGGAACCTAAGCCTGAAGCCTCCAATCCACAAGGCCCCTTCTCTCTACCTAGAAGCCTCTCTGCCTCCAGCCACCTCCCCATCTTCAAGGAAGCCGTGGAATAAAGAATAAGAAAAGGGAGTTGGATCAGAGGACCTGGCAGGTCCTGGGAGGTCTGCTGCCCCACTGGATGATGGAGGCAGGGAGGGGGGAGGAGAGTGCACAAAGACAGATGTGTCTCCAGAAGCTCTTCCAAGACGACACTTCGGACACAAGAGGCTAGAGTACCATCAGTCTACATAACCCAAGTCTTCTCCTAAAACTCTTAGACTAAGGGGCAGCTAGGTAGTGCAGTGGATAGAGCTCTGGCTTTGTAGTCAGGAGGACCTGAGTTCAAATCCAGTCTCAGACACTTATTAGCTGTGTGACCCTGGGCAAGTCACTTAACCCTGATTGCCTCACCAGGAGGAAAAAAAAACAAACCTCTTAGACTGGCCTCAGGGTTTAGGGTGATATTTTACCCTATGAATGGGGCCATGCAGAGCCCAGACCACTCCAGCTGCTTCCCCTGTCCTCACCTCAGCTGCCAGCCCCATCCAAGGCTGGCCATCACCCACAGAGGGAGAGGATTTGGAACCTTCCCAACTACGCCTGACCTCTCTGCCACTGAAGACTAGCCATGCACAAGTACCATGCACAATTACCAGGGAACCTGAAGATGCAGGCACTGAGCACTGGCCCTGAGTAAAGACTGGCTATGCCCCATAAATCTCCCGAGTTTCGCCTTTGGTGTCCATCATCATCAGGCTATACACAACGAGAGGAAATGTGTCCTGTGATTTACCCAACATTTACTAACCAGTATGCAACTCCCCAAAGCCTGGGCAGCCTCCATCTGGGGTCACAGCTGGGAAGGAACAGTTGTTTTTACCCACTTTATTTCAGGCCACACATGGATCCACCAGCAGCTTAATCTTTCTGAGCATCCTGGACGACAGAATAATTGCAGAACGGACAGATCGCTACCATTCCCCAGCTCCAGTCACGCAGACTTGGGGATGGAGACTCATCTGTGCAGATTGGCACATCCCGCTGGCTCTCAAAACCCCAGCCCTAGTGGGCAGGGGAGAGGAACGGGAGCTGCAAAGGACATAGGCTACCCTGAGCACGCATCATGCAAGCAAGGCAAGGAGTGGAGGGGACCACTGTCCATTTCTCGGCCACGCTCCCTGATTACTTGGGGAAGCACTGCACTGCCTCATCCTCCTCTGGCTAGTGACTACCATTCTGCTAGCTCATCCACCTGCAGATAAAGCACCCAGGTCTGGATCTCCCTCACCGTCAGGGACAATTAGAGCTGAAGGACAAAGAGCACCAGGAAACCAACAATAACTCACATTTCTACGGTGCTTTTCTCTGTGAGGAAATGTGGCGTGAGCATTATTAGCCCCATAGGTCAATGAAGGGAACTGAGGCTGAGTTAAATGTAATGACTTGTCCAAGGTCATATGGCCAATAAGTGACGTCGCTGGCCTATCGCTCCCAGACCACACTGAGAAGGCCAAGGTCAATGCAGAAATGGCTCAGGGCTTTCGGATCCTGCTATCCCTCTCCCCTGGACATAGAGCAGACCCGCACAACCTATGGCATGCCAAAGGATTTCGAGCGGCCCGCGGAAATGTAGAGGAAATCCTTTTTGCAGGCCTGCTATAGAGCCACGCCCCTTAGCACCTACAACTCACCCTCGCCCCTGACTACAAGCCTCAGTGTGTGACCTGAATGACTAGGGAGTATGTTTCTCTACTTGATTTGTCTTCTGGGGGCCCATTCTGGTGTGGCTCTTACATCCCTGACGTCTATCCCACGCCTGGCCCACAGGCTTGCTTAACTAAATTTTCACCAAGAAAAAGAATTAGCTCCCCACATCTACGATTCAGTTCCTTTTGGAAACAAAGTATGATTCTGGCTAAAAGCAGCCAAGGCAGACGAAGAATGAGATCTGTTTGAAAGATTAGCCCTGGACATCCGCCCACCCACCTCCCCAACAGAAAGGAATGCTCTACATTCATACACCTTTAGAGCCAGCATCTCCAAATCCCTTGCCAGATATCACTCTAAAGGAAAAAACCTTTCCATATTTCAGAGGGGGGACAAGGAGGCAGCAGCCAATAGGCACAAGGTGCAGTGGAAAGAATCCAAAGGTGCTCAGTTAAAATCCTCACCTGGGCACCCTCCGACAAAGCGGGCTCTCCTCCTTCCTCTGGCTGTCACCTGAGAAGGCTGCCTTGGCTCTGCAGTCCTGCCCAACTCCAAACCTATGTTCTACTGGCCATACTCCCCAGATCCTACAACTGCCGGGCTGGGGGTGCCCTGGAGCAGCAGGTCAGGCTGGTCTCCACTCTCTCTTCCTCCCTCCCCATGAGAGGAGATGAGAGCATTACCTTGGGCCTGGAATACTATTAAAAGGATTAATTTAGGGACCCATGTTTGGACTGTCACATCCAATCACTACTCACAGATCTACAACTTCCCAAATCAGACACATGCAAAGGAGAATCAATTGCAAGGACACCGGGGGTCTGAACAGGCATACTAATGGCCTCTCAAGGCACTGAGGTGCCTGCCGGCAGCTAGCTCTGACACTCCCATTAATTATGTGCTTCTGGATTGTACCTGGAACCAGGGGGGTAAATGCACAAAGCTAAGCACCCTCTAGAACAATCCGTGCCACCCCTGGGACTCCGTAGGACCAGCCCAAGGAGATTAGGATAAAAAAATAGCCAAATGAGGCGGGTGGGAGGATTCTACAAACAGGGAGTCAGTCACAACTGGACGGCACCAAGTGGACACTGGCAGGGCCCAGATGAGGCCAGGCTGATCCTGACAGCCCAAGCACCCCACTGACTGAAGGTCCAAGCTGATGCCTCCCTAGCCTTCCAGTCAAACAAAAAAACCTACAGAGGCAAATGAACACAATCACATCTTGCGTTTCTACCTCTAGCTCCCAGCAGGACCTTGGACGACTCACTTCAGCTACCCCAGCCTCAGTTTTCTCACATGGGTAACAGGGCTGAGATTGCTGACCCGCTGACCCACCTCCAAAGTGGTGCTGAAAGACCCTTCGCAAAGATGATGGGCTACAGCCGCCAACCACATTAAATCACAGCCACCAGACGGGGCAGGGACAGTCACATTTGGGGGAATTTTGATCAGGAAGCTACTCAACAGACTGGAAGCTGAATTCCCTTTGTTGATGCTACTGGGGCCAAAGCAGAGCCTGGTGAAAAGCTTTGAGATGCCTGGCAGAGCAGCTCCTGACCATGGATCTTCCCTGTTCTGAAGAGAGTCATACCCTGGCTAATGAGCTCCAGCCTCCTGCCAGATGGCTGCTGACCATCAGCCTCGTTTCTGCTGCAGGACCACAAAGACAGAACAAGGAGGCCACACGATAGGGACCTGGGTGTGGCAACTTGTTGCTGCCAACAACAGGCCTGCTACTACACCCTGCTCCAACTCCTAACCAGCGTCCTTCCCTTCCCCAGCAGCACTTCGTCTCTGGCCGGAGAGGCCAACCCGGGACACTCCAGGGAGAAGGATCAGATAGCTTCACTCCAATATGCCAAGCGGGGGTTCCCCCCAGGAGAGGCTCAGCACACTGCAGCCACCCTTCCCCCTCCTCAGGGCCCCACCTCCAACAGACGCGCTCCACCCTTCCTCCATGCCCTTCCCACAGCGACTAGAGTGCTTCTCCAAACAGACAAAGAGGCCACGGGCGAGACAAAGCCACCTGCCTCCAACCTGAGCCCAAACTCCATCACACAGGATCACCAATCACCTAAACCAAAGGCACAATCAAAAGCCAAAGAAACGTCTGCCAATTAACATTCTTCATAACCTGGTCCTGCCCTTTCCAATCTTCCTCCACCTGGCATCCTCCCTCTGCCATGATGTGGTGATGCTGGCTTCCGTGCTGTGGCTGGCATGAGAAACTCCACCCCCCAACACCAGGGATATTCCCTGGCTGCCCTTCACGCCTGGAGGGCGCTTCCTCCCATCATCATCTCCAGCTTCCGCTGGCTTCCTTCAAGTCTGAGCTAAAATCCCACCTTCTACGGGAGCCTTCCTCTGCATGTCTGTGCCCTCCCTCTGCTAATCACCTCCAATTTCTCCTGTCTATAACATGTCGGTATTTGGTCAGAGCGGCTCGCGTGTGGTTTCCCCCACTAGACTGTGAGCTCCTTGGGAGCAGGGACCGTCCTTTATCTCTCTCTGCGTCCCCAGGGCTGCTCACAGTGCCTGGCACACAGGAGGCTCTGAGACGTTGACTGACTCACCCCCTCTTCCTCAGAACTACGCGGGGGCCAAGGCCTGCTTGGCATCTGACCTCCCAGCCTCACGAACACCAAGAGAAGGCAAATGCTTTGAGGTCAGGCCTATTTTCATTTGTCCCACAGTACCTCGCCGAACATTAGGCGCAACAGAGGCATAGGAGTCACTCTGGTGGGACGATGACCACGTCATTCCCTTACACCCAGCAGCTCCCCATGACCTCCAGATCAAACACAAATACATCCCTCCGTCTGGCATTTCAGGACTTCCCAATCTTGTCCCCATCACACAGTGCTCCCTTTCCCACTCGCTGGTCCAGCAACCCCAGCCTGCTTGCTGTTCATCTCCCGGCTCGCCACCTCTGTCATGCCTGGAACGCTCCACCTTCTCACCTTTACCTCCAGCACTCAGCTTTATCTCACCTTCCTCAAGAGGCTTTGCCAAGTCCATCCCAACCCCCTCAGCTGCTAGCGCCTTCTTTGAGGTTACCTTCCATCTACTCGGTCTGTCTGTCTGCAAACATACTGTCTCTCCCAACAGAATAACCGTGCCTTGAGGACTTGTTTTGTGTCCCTGGTGCCTAGCGGAGAGCCTGGCATATGCATGGTACAGAGGACAAAGGGGCTGACGTTCATACTTCTCTTGACAAAGCCTAGGATCATATTAGGGTGGAGCTGTGAGGATATCAGAGCCCTGGAGGTCCAAATGAGGCACACCTATTGTCAACGAGGGGAAGGAAGCATTTATATAGTATTTACCTACTATGGGCCTGGCACCATGTTATGCCTTAACAGATATTACCTCAACCGATCCTAACAAACCCCATGAAGAAGATCACCATTACCAAGGCAGACTGATGTTCAGTGACTTGCCCAAGGTCTAGGTGACGTAGTATCTGAGGGAGGATTTGAACTCAGGTCTTCCTAACTCCAGGTCCAGGGCTCTTCTCACTGTGGCTCACCCAAGCCTGTCCTAGGGCAGTTGATTTTTTACCCAAAGGCCCTGCATTAAATCTCTTCTTGTTAGAATCAGAATCTAAAAAGACCTCAACCAGCTGGAATAACCTCTTTACATGCCCACCCTAGCAAGGATCCTCCCCAGCTTCGCTTCATATCATCCACAGATTTGACAAGTGCCCCTTTTGGGTCCATGTCCATCAATAAACATGCTGGGCAAGTCTAGGAGAAATTAGGTATCGACAAACATCTCACACCATATGCAATGACATGCTCCAAACTAGATATTAAAAGTGATACCACAAAGTTGGGGAGCAAGGAAGAAAATACCTTTCATAACTGTGGATAGGGAAAGCGCTCATGAACAAACAAGAGACAGAGAGGATCTGTGATTGGGAAGACAAATGGACAATTTTGATTACATAAAATTAAAAAGGTCTTCAATAAACCAAATCATTGTAGTTAAAATTAGAAGGGCAACAGGTGACTGGAGAAAAAAACGGAACAAAGTTTCTCTAATAAAGGTTTCACAGACAATTTATACAATTATGTACTGATTCATGTGTATAAGAACTAGAGCCATTCCCCAAAAGATAAATGATCAAAGCATATGAACCTGTAGTTTTCAAAGGAAGAATTCCAAGCTATCAATCCATATCAAAGTGTTCCAAACCACTATTAGAGACATGCAAATTAAAATAATTCTGAGGAATTCTACCTCCCACTCATCAGACTGACAAAGATGACAAACAAGGAAAACGACAAATGTGAAGGGGCTGAAGGGAAAGAGGCACACTGAGGCACAGGTGGTGGAGCTGTGATCCAGCCATTCCAGAAGGCAATGTGGAACCATGCCCCCAAAGTAACTAACCTCTGCCCACCTTTTGATGCAGCAATACCACTACCAGGCCCATACCCCAAGGAGAATAAAGAGGAAAAGGGCCTATATAAACACACAAAAAAGGATTTATAGCAACTCTTTTGTGGTAAGGAAGTGTCCATCAATTGGGGGATGGCTGAACAAATCATGGTATGTGACTGTAATAAAGTATTACTGCATCTTAAAAACAATGAAGGAGATGATTTCAGACACACGTGGTAAGACTTGTATGAGTTGAGGAAGATAGAATTGAGAAGGACCAGGAATAAATTATATAGTAACAACCTTATAAAGCAAAATAACTTTCAAAAACATAAGAATTGATTAATGCAATTACCAATCATCATCCCAGAGAAGAGATAATCAAACATACTACCTACCAAACAGAGAAGTGGTGGGCTCAGGGGGCATGCATTTTTAGTCATGGCCAATGAGGGAATTTGTTCTGATGTACTTTGTACATATATCATAAGAATTTTTCCTTTTTTTTCCAAGAAGAAAGGGGGAGAGGGGAACAAGAGGAAGGCTAGGGATGGGAAAAGAAAGGAAGGAAGAAAAGAAAAAAGAAAGAGAGAGACAAAGGAAGAGAAAGAGAAAGAAAGAAAGAGATCATTAAAGCATCTTTTCAAAATGCATGGAAGACGAAGCCCAGAAGGAATCCCAAAACAAGCAGAATACCTCAGAGGTTTATGTTGAATTTACTATATACTTTTGAAAAGCCAGCTACACGAAAGAGATTCAAAGTTGCATGTAATATCTTTTTTTTCTGTTCTACTACGTATATGGAAATTCTTGCTTCTGTCTAATACTTTTTAATAAAAATAAATAAATAAATAAAAATTCTGATCAGAACAGAGCAGACTGAGCCCTCCAGGCTGGCATCAACCCACTAACGAACCAGCTGGGCATCCGCCTAATCCAATCCACATCTGCATCTCCACCCAGGTCAGGTCAGAGGCTTTATCCAATGTCTGGCTAAAATCCAGATGCCTTAGTGTCTACTGCATGGCCCTACCCAACCAGTCTAGTAAGCCTGCCACAAAAGGACAGGTTTAGATGTGAGATGGCATTTTCCGAGGGAGCCCGTGCTGGCTCCTGGTGATCAGCTTTCCCTTTGCTCCACGCTCATAAACAGCTGCTCAGGACTTGGCCAGGGAGACATTTCTGGATCACCAGATTGTGAGATTATAGAGCTCACCTCCCTCTTTTTAAAAATCAGGGCAATATTTTTCTCCTTTCTAGTGGCTCATCCCTCCTCCCCTCATCCCAGCATCCTAAAGATCACCCCTAGCCTTTCAGCCAACACATCTGCCAATTCTTTCCCTGCCGTCTCAGGCCTCAAGGCTTAGTGAGAAACTATTTCAACTTCTCTCACACAATCTGCCTTCTTCATAAGCTCAACGTTTCATTAATTATCATTCTATCAAGACACTGTGCACTTTCCCACCTCCAAGCCTTTGCTCTTCATGTTGTTTCTAATTTCTTGCCTCCATTTCCTCTAAAATCCCTCCTATCATTCAAGACCCAGCTTAGACACTGCCTCCTCTGTGAAAACTCCCCTAATGAACACATGCATCCATCCTCCAGATGACAGCTCTTCCTCATTTGAACTCCTTTCATTTGTCAAAAAAAAAAAAAAAAAATCACAGAATTTCAGAATTAGGACCTCAGCGATCATGGTAGCTCATCCAAACTTTAAGCGCTACATACAACGTAACCTCAAGCACAACATGGCCAAAAGGAAACACATCAGTCTTTCCCTCCAAATCTCCCCTCCTCTCAACTTCCTGACATCCATCAAGCACTCCCAGTCACTAGGCTCCTAAGCCCAGTGCGAGCCTGGACTCCTCACTCATGCTCACTCCCCATATAGTCATAAAGAGTGTCGTCTCTTTCTCCAAAACATCCCTTCTCTCTACTCAAACAGCCACTTCCCTGGTGCAGGCCCTCAGCACCTCAGACCTGGACTAACCAGGCTCCTGCCTCAAGTCTCTCCCCACTCCTAAGGGGACGTCTACATGGCTGCCAAAGGTCCTACTGCACAAGTTTGAAGGTGTCATCCTCCCTACACAAAAGAAACTCTAGTGGCTCCCTATTGCCTCTAGGGTCAAATATCAACTCTGATATTAGAAGCCCTACACAAGCTGGATCCAAACTCCCTTTTAGCCTCATTATACCTTAGTCCTCTTCTCACACTACATTCTAGACCAGAGGCTCCCCAACTTATTTGGCTTACTGCCCCCTTTTAAAAAAAAAATTATTCAGCACCCCCTGAAAATCTTTAACCCTTCAACAGTTTTGTTTTGTTTTGTTTTTTGAAATTTGCATCATCTCAAAAAAAAAGTTTTTAAAAAATGACATCTTAAATTTAATAATTTATTGTAAATTTGTGGGTTTTTTCCTGCATTGAAATTTTTATGATGCATCATATTGTAAACAAGTCATTACACATACATATCCCTGCTGATGCATGCTGGACTTCCCAACAATGCTCAACACACTCACCTGCCAACACTTGCCTGTTAAGACCTGTTGGGGGACTGATGGGTTAGAACTAGCGTTTTGTGTAGTTTATTTGGAAAATAATGTAATCACTACAACTTTAAGACAACAGATGAAACATGTACAAATGATTTTTCAAAATTTTCTTCTCTTCTCTTCTTTCCTTATGCTTCTACAGCCGCCTTATTTTTATTCAATGCCTCCCCTATTATGCCTGTGGCCACTATTGCCCTCCTGGATCAATCCAGTGCTCCCCAGGGGGCAGAATCATCCACTTTGGGAACCTCTGTAAGACCAACTAACCCTCTTGCTGTTCCTTATGCCCTGACCTCCACTTCTCAGAACTCCCAAAGTTTTCTTCAAAGCTCATTTCCAATGCCACCTCCTCCATCAGGCCTTCCTTCCTTCCTCCCCTGACCAAAATCAGCCAACATTTATTCTGTGTGCCCACAAGTATCCATATTGTCTCCCACTATAGAATATAATCTCCTTGAGGACAGAGGAGTTTCCTTTTTGCCCTCCTATCCCCAGTCCCTGGTATGGCACCTGGCACAAAGCAGATGCTTTAGGAAGGCACCTTGGACTTGGGCAGCAGGCTGTCCTTCCTAGGGAAGTTTACCTTGGCAAAATGTTAAAAGACCTTCATCTTTACCCACAGGCTAGCTGGCAGTGAAGGGGACCCGGAATGCATAGAACAGAAAGAAGGTATGAGCCCTCAGAGTAAGATGGGACTGTAAAGCTGAGAACTGGAGGCCAGGCTGCTGGAGTAGGGCAGGGATGGAAGGATCCTTAATTTTCAAAGTGTGAGTTCACACTCTCAACTTCACTGACTGCAGCCCCTCACCCATGCAACACAGGCTACAAGAATGATTCTGACCTTGCCTAGGTTGGCTCGCCATTCAAAGAGCTACATAAACAAAGTTTAAGTCAACACCTAGTGAAGAAATCTGTCTCAGACCACTTAAAATCATAAAACAGGACTCCTCCATAGGACTACTCCCTCACTCTCAGAAACTCAAGGCAACAAAAACAAGATATATTTGTAATCCCAGGTTCTTGACACCCAAGCCCTGGGGATTTTTCTTTTTTTCACTTTTCTTTTATCAGAAAGCAGACCACTATGCCCTGGCAGACTGGGCCTCCCAGCGTATTCTTCTTGAGCCCGGCAGCATCAGGAAGCACTGGCCTCTCTCCTCGGGCATCTTTCCTTCTTTCCCCAACCCCCCTGCCCCCTTTCACACACCTCCAAGGAGGCTATTCACCAAATGAGCCCAGTACAAAGAAAACACCACTTTTCAATGTTTTTAATCACCTTTATTTAGAAGTTTCAAGCTAATAAGATATGGGGAGCTGTGGTGACTGCTTAACTCTCTGACCTAGCCAGCTGATTATTTACAGGATCTTTGGGTAGGAATTGTTAACGAGCTTTTAATTTGGAGCACTTCCGTGGAGTCAACTGCTCCAAGCTTCAATGAACCACTCCTGAATCCATAAAGGAAGCTTTATCAATCACTTTCCTGCACAGCAGCCAAGTGGTGGGTTTCTAACCAACTTCCCGGACACTCACATTACTGAAGTCACACTCCAAATCACTGTTTATAAATGGACTTTTAAGCGATAGGGGACTCAGGTGTTATAGACTTAAGCTCAAAGCACCAACCCACTAAAACAAGGTACGCTATGTATGATAAAGTCAGAATAAAGCCGTATTTGATGAAGCCAAGTCCTGTTAGAAATTCCACAAACACAATCAGTGAGCCAATCCCCACCGACCAGAGTTGAAATACAGTCTAGTATTTGGCCAATCGAATTCATGTGGCGCTGCCATTCAGAAGGGAGCCCCGGTAAATCTCTCTGGCAAGAGCTGATGTTAAGGATGTGACCAGAGACCATTAGCAGAGGTAATAGTTCAAACTGTCAGGGCCAGTGGTTTTCAAAAAGACATCGATTCTACCCAGTCCTAAATATAGGAGTCCAAACACCAAGCCAAGCCAAAGTCTTGCAAGTCCTTCAGTCTAACTCAGCAGCTACTGTGGCAACACCACAGGGCTTGCAAGCCAGCTGAGGCAGAGCAGAGCCCAGTTAGAACCCACCCCACCCCTTGCCGCACACACCTGTATGTACTACGGACATCTGAGAAGGAGCTAGCCCTCAGTCAAAAGGCTACCTTGTCCAGCCCCTGTGCCCATCATCACCAGACGGACCTAGAGGACACAGTGGCTGCCCTGCTCTGGAATCTCTCCCCTGGGGCCAGGGGTTAAAAAGACCCTGGGTTAAAGAGCCCTCCCAGCCCTCTCACTACCCAAGAGAAATAGTCATAAAGCCACCATGCCCCACCCCCAAAAAACACTCTCCTTTTCTCCTCCCCACCAAAAGAGGAAGATGATGATAAGGGTGATAGCAAGGATGAACCTGGCTCCTGTGGCTCATATGCCACTCATCCATCCTGGGGTAACCTCCAGCTACTCCCAGCAGCATCATAGCACAGAGGGAGAGATGCTGGGGTGCCCCATCCATGGGCCCCATCTAAGACACTTATCCCCTCAAGGGGAGGAGCCCTAATACCTAACCCTCCCCCAGAATGACAGTCTTCTCATTCAGACCACCCTGGGGGGTGATACCAATGCCTCTGGGTGAAGGGTACTCCCATGCAGGCCTACCTCAACTCCCCTCCCCAATAACTATTCCCCTAGGAGGGAGAAGCGCCTCCTTAATACCTAACCTTCCCCTCCAGGAAGAGAAACCCCCTTATCCAGACCTCCCTCTATACCTATGCCCCCTGGAGAAGGAAGCCCCCATCCATCCAGACCCTTCCTCAGCCCCGCCCCGCAGGAGGGAGAGGGCCGTCGCCATGGCAACCCTGCTCGGGGGGGGGGCGCCCGCAGCGGGGTACCCGTCGCCATGGCAACCCCCGCCCGCACCCCGCCCCTCCCCCCTACCACCCCCCAGCGCGCGCTCCCGCCGCCACGTCCGCGCTCCCGCCACCGCCCCGCGCGCCCCCGCCCCCCGGGCGCCCGCAGGCCCCGCGCTGGCCTCCCCCGGGCCGCGGCGGATGAGCAGGCGTAGGGTTGTGGGCCAGGCCCGGGTCCGGGGGAGGCCAAGGCGGGGCCGGCTCCGCCCGTTGCCCGTCGCCCCCCTCGGCGGCCGCGGCGGCGACAGCCCGCACCACGAGTCCCCACAACACACCGACTCACCTCCGTGCCCTCTGACCCCGCGCGGCGCCGCCGACGGGCGGCCTGGCCGGCCAACCGCCGAGTCCGCTGCCGGTGCCGTGGGCCAATGGACGTCTGGGGGGCGGGGCCTCCTCCGCCCCGGCTCTCGCACCTCCGCCCGCATGCGCGTCGCGGCGCCCCGCCAGGCCGCTGCCGCCGCTAGATATCATGGGGGCTGTAGTCCTGGCAGGCCAGTCTCCGAGCATCGGTCGGGTCCACTGCGCATGTCCAGCTAGGGGCACGTGGGGCCCCGGGCCCCCTAGGTCCAGGCCGCTCCTTACGAAGCCGGGGGAGGGGGCGCGCGGGCGCGTTGCCCCTGGACGAGAAGGTGGGGCTGGCTGAATTCAACTGCTGCACCCCTCCACTGGGGAGCAAGGGGCAAGGCATTTCAGGCTGCAGCCACTTCTATCGAGGCGTTGCATTGCTGCCTTGAGTGCCTACGTTCCTTCACTAAATCTGTGCCCTCCATTCATTCGATCGTCACATGACCCCTTTGTCTCCGAACCTCTGACTCTCCTTCTGTCCTTTCGTCCTTTTGTCCGAGGGCTTTCATTCAAACCGTGTCTGAAAGATGAGAGAACAATAAAGGCATCGGTGAAAACACGCCTGCCTCGGACTTCCCAGGGGCTAAACCTAGCAGCACAGGGCAGCCTTGCCTTCAGGGGGCTTACATTCTGCTAGGAGGAGACGGCGCCCAGAGAACTGGGAGGATGAGAAGTTACCCATGGAGTGCAGCAAGGTGGGGCTGGGATCTGCCCTAGACCTAGTAACCAGCTAAGTGGATGCAAATCCCTCCTCAGACACTCAGCAGCTATGTGACCCTGGGCAAGTCGCTTCACCTCTGCCTGCCTCAGTTTCCTCATCAATAATAGCACTTAACCTCCCACGGTTGTTGTGAAGATAAAATGAAACAATACATGTAAAGAGCTACGTACATGCTGGCCGTTGCATTTTAGGCAACTGGGACAATGAGGACAGCAAGACTAATCAGGTGGCCACTGTCTCAGCCCAGGCAGGAGGGGATGAGGACCTGAAAAGGATGCGAGGGGGGAGCGACTGGAGTGGAGAGATGAGGAAAGATGTGAGATATCCAAAGGAAGTGGAAATGACAGGACTGAACAGCTGGTGAAATACTGGAGGCAGGGAGAGACAGAGTGAGGAGTCCAGTGTCCTCACCGAGGCTAGAAGGATGGCAGTGCCCTCAGTAATAACAGGGAGAGAGGAAGGTTTGAGTTACCTATGGGACAGCCAGTTTGAAATGTCCAGTTGTTAGGGGGGTGATGCCTAGGACTGGAGCATAGGAGAATAACCAGGGTTGGGAGTCATCTACACAGGGGCGATTAGTGAAGCCCATAGGAGCTAACGAGGATTTCCTTTTTCTTCTCTCTCTCTCTTTTTTTTTTTCCTGAGAGGTTTTCACGAGAGAGAGGTTCAATGAAACGAAAGGGGAACCATGCTGGGCCCACAGAGGCTGAGCTATTGTGCCCACTCCTGTCTCTTATGAGAAGAGTTAGACTTCCTTTTTGTCACAATCTTCAGCTAATTAAGCCCCAACCTTGATGACTCAGGGACAAATTTACTTATAATTCAGGTTATGGCTCACATCTTACCTAAAAGGGGATATGGGGGCATGAGGTAGTAAGAAGGTACTCAATGTCCAATGTAAGTCAGGTATTAGATAATTTATTCCTACCTGCAAAAGAAGTGCTAAACATACTAGATTCACAGTTCAAATTAAAAGAACACAGGATAGAACTTTCCCTCTCTTCATATGAATTAGTAATCTTCAATCACTCCAGATGAATTACTTTGAAATACCTCACTCTATATGTGCCCCTCCTTGACACCTGTGTCCTGTCTTGCCATATTCTAATTACTTCCATTTTTCTGTAAAAATATACTATATGTAGTATATGATTGTAATGAAATACTATTGTGCATTAAGAAATGATGAGCTGACTGATTTCAGAAAAACCTAGAAAGACTTACTTGAACAGATGCAGAGTGAAGTGAGCAAAACCAGGAGAACATTATACACAGTAACAGCAACATTGTATAAAGATCAGTTGTGAATGACTTAGCTATTCTCAGCTATACAAGACAATTCCAAAGGACTCATAATGAAAAATGCTATCCACCTCCAAAAAAAGAACTGATGGAGTCTGAATGTGGATTGAAGCATACTATCTTTCCCTTTCTTTTTTTTCCTTTCATTTTTTTCTTTCAGTCTGTTTCTTCTTTCACAACATGATTAATATGGAAATCTGTTTTCCATAATTGCACATATATAGCCTATATCAAATTACTTACCCATCTTAGGGAGGGGGAAGCTGAGAGATGGTGGGAAGGAGAAAATTTGGAATTCAAAAATTTTTAAGGGAATTTTAAAAATTGTCTTTGCGTGTAATTGAGAAAAAAATAAAACTTTTTTTTAAAGAGAAAACAAGTCATGCCAGCAGACCAGCCTCATTTTCTTTTTTGATAGGATTATCAAACAACTAGATGAAAGGTAGACTGTGGATACACTTCACCTCAGTTTTAGCAAAGTATCTCAGACCTTTCTTGTGGAGAGCATGGAGAGATAGGGATGTAGATGATAACACAAGCAAATAATTCAGAACTGATTGGATGGCCAGACCCAGAGAGCTGTTGCTAATGGTTTAATGTCATTGTGGCAAGTGGAGTGCCTCAGGTGTCTATATTTGACCCTGTGCTGTTTAATATTTTTTATTCATGACCTGGATAAAGACACAGATGGGATTCTCACCAAATGTGCAGATAACCCAAAGCTAGGTGGGATAGCTAACACACTGGGTGACAGAGCCAGGATCCAGAAGACTTTTGATAGCCTAGCACATTGGGCTGAATAAAGTAAGAGAAAATTCAATAGGGAGAAACGTAAAGTCTTACATGGGCACAAAATATCAACTTTGCAAGTACAGGAGAGAGGCATAGTTATATAGCTGCTGTTCTCATTCAGTCCACAAGCATTTTTTAAGCATCTCCTGTATGCCAGGCACTATGCTAAGCACTGGAGATTCAAAGAGAGGCAAAAGCATGTCCCTGCCCCCAGGGTGCTCACAGCCTACCAGGGGAGAAAACAAGAAGCAAAAAAAAGACCAGGGATATGCCAGATACACAGTGAATGAAAAGTTACCTTAGGAAGGAGCCTTCCTTGGGAGGAACTAGAAACACCAAGACCAAAATAGTCCTTGACCTTGAAGAGGTTATATTTCACTGAAGGAAGGATAGTGGTAGACAGGGAATGGATTGGTGATATAAGATGTACACAGATAAATGCAAATTAAATTAAAAATATATAAAAATAATGCAAGCTAATTTTAGGAAGAAGAAAGTGTGCTCCCCAATTGATAAATGGTCAAAGGATATGAACAGACAGTTTTCAGATGAAGAAATTAAAACTATCTACAGTCATATGAAAAAATGCTCTAAATCATTATTGATTAGAGAAGTGCAAATCAAAACAACCCTGAGGGACCACATCACACTTATCAGATTGACCAACATGACAAAACAGGAAAATGATAAATGTTGGAGAGGAGGTGGGAAAATTGGAACACTAATACATTGTTGGTGGAGTTGTGAACTGATCCCACCATTTTGGAAAGCAATTTGTAACTATGTCCAAAAGGCTATAAAACTGCACACACCCTTTGACCCAGTAATACCACTTCTAGGTCTCTATCCCAAAGAGATCATAAAAATGGGAAAAAGACCCACTTGTACAAAAATATTTATAGCAGCTCTTTTTGTGGTGGCCAAGAATTGGAAATTGAGGGGATGCCTATCAGTTGGGGAATGGCTGAACAAGTTGTAGTATATGAATGTAATAGAATACTATTGTTCCATAACAAATGATAAGCAGGTGGATTTCAGAAAAACCTGGAAATACTTACATGGACTGATGCTGAGTGAGGTGAGCGGAACCAGGAGAACATTGTACACAGTAACAGCCACATTGTGCGATGACTAACTTTGATAGACTTGGCTTTTCTCAGCAATGCAAGGATCTACGACAACTCCAAACGACTCATAATGGAAAATGCTGTCCACATGCAAAGGAAGAACCATGGAGTGTGAATACATGGAAGCGTACCATTTGTTCTTTTTTTTTTTCTTCTGTTTTGTTTCTTCTTTCTTGTGGTTCCTCCCATTCATTCTAATTCTTACTTACAATATGACTAATGTGAAAATATGTTTAATAGGAATGTATATGTAGAGCCTATATCAGATTGCACACTGTCTTGGGGAGGGAGGTGGGAAGGGAGAGGGAGAAAATTTAAAACTCAAAAGCTTATGGAAGTGATTGTTGAAAACTAAAAATAAATAAAAAAGAAAGTGTGTGTGTGGGGGGTGGCCCCTAGCTGTGCTTTGAGACTGAAAAATAGGTGAGGAAGCAGCCAGAGTTGGAGAAATGGAGATGAGGAGTCATAGAAGTGGAGGGACTTCCTGAAGAACTGAACTTAGAACAAAGAAAGACGGCAAAGGCTTAAAAAGCCCTGTGAAATACCGGATCCTTCCTGCCCCTCTGCCCCAAGGGACTTCAGGAAAATCCAAAAGTGATTCAATGAATATATAAGAAGAAAAAAAGGAAGGTATAATACCAAAGAGCTCCTAGAAGGAACTGGTGAAGAAGGAGGAGCATGGGGGGAAAAAGACATTTTGATTGCTTAAGAAGGGGGTCCACTAGGAACCTCAGAAAAAGTTGTTTTTCTTACGATGGTAGAAGCAGAAGCCAGATTGCAAGGAGTTAGAAAAGAAGGAATGGACAAGTTGGAAAGGCAAATGGAGATGTCTGAACTTATTTAAACACAGAAAACTTTATAAAATACTAAAGAGGGTAGGGATGAGATCCTAAAGGAATCGGGTGCCAAGAATTTTTATTTTAAAGACTGGATGTGTGATTCCACTGATATAGAAGGCTCCTGGGGAAGAATTTCCTTTACCTTTGCAGATATTGGCACTCTTTGTAACCTCAAGTCTTAGACAGTTGTCTGAGACCCTGAGAGATTAAGTGACTTGCCCAAAGTAACACAGCCAGCATGTGTCCCAAACAGGACCTGCCAAGGTCAGCTGTCTAAACTCTAGGCCAGTGGTTTCTTGTTCTTTTTCTTTTTTTAATAGTATTTTATTTTTTTCTAATTACATGTAAAGACAATTTTGACACTCTTTTTTTTATAAAATTCTGAGTTTCAAATTTTCTCCCTCCCTCCCTCCCTTCCTCCCCCCCTCCCTAAGACAGTAAGCAATGTGATATAGGTTTTATATGTTCGGTCGCATAAAACCTATTTTCATATTAGTCATGTTGTGAAAGAAGAAACAGCTTGCAAAAAAAAATACAGTTTGCATAAAGAAAAATTTAAAAAAAATAAAGTGAATGTAGTATGCTTCAGTCTGCATTCAGACTCCATCATTTCTTCCTCTGGATGTAGATAGCACTTTCCAGCATGAGTCTTTTGGAACTATCTTACATCATTGTATTACTGAGAAGAGCTAAGTCTCTCACAATCCATTGCACAATGTGGCTGTTACTGTGTGCAATGTTCTCCTGCTCACGTCACTTTGTATCAGTTCATGTAAGTTTTTCCTGATTTTTTAAAAAATCTGCCAGCTCATCATTTCTTATAGCACAACAATATTCCATTACATTCATAGACCACAACTTGTTTGGCCATTCCCCCTTAGATGGGCAACCCCACAATTTCCAATTCTTTGCCACCACAAAAAGAACTGCTGCAATTTTTTTTTTTACATATAGGTCCTTTTCGCTTTTTTATGATCTCTTTGGGATATAGCAGTAGTCTCTTGTTCTGAAAAAGATCTGCGGGTTTCAGAGGACCACAAGCTCAAGATGAGTCAGCAGTGTGAAGCGGTAGCCCAAAACATCTAATGTCCCATCGAGCTGATTAAGAGAAGAGGAGGAAAGTGAGAGTCCCACTGTCCTCTGCCCTCTTTCAGATCTCACCTGGAATCTTGTGTTTGGTTCTAGGTCGCGGTTTAAGGGAGGACATTGAGTATCTAAAGAAAAGTAGCCAGCTTGATGAAAGGACCTTGAGATCACGTCATATAAGAGTGGAAGGAATGGGCATGTTTAGCCTGGAGAAGGTAAGGTGGAGGGGGATAAAAGAAGAGTTCAAGTATTCAGAAAGTGTCCCATAATCCCTCCATGGAGGAGGGATTGGCCTGGTTCTGCTTGGCCTTAGAGAGCCAAGGGGGAGGATGCCCAAGAGGAATTTAGGTTGGATGTCAGGAAGGAGGGTCCCAGTGATCAGAGCTGTCCCCCAGCGCAATGGGTGGCTTCTCAGAAGTGCTGAGCTCTCCCTCCTGAGAGGTCTCAAAACAGAGTCTGGGAAGCCATTCGTGGGGTGGATTATAGTGGGGAGTCCTTTTGTATTGGGGTTGGGCTGGCTTCCAGCTCTCAGATGCTGGGATTCTGAGACTATTGCATCCGTACTACCTCTGAGCTTGGTCTCCTGATCCCAGGCCAGTGATCCTTCTCTCTTCCCCATCCCCCATCCCTTGTCCACTGCGCCATCTCGAATGATTCTGTGTTTGGATGCTTTTTAAAACTGGGTGTTTGCTTGGGTAGTTAGAGAAAAGAAAGCTCTTGTACCCACTTGGGTTCCCCTCCAATCCTCCATCCCACCCTGCCCCAAGCCCCATTGGAAGCTGTGGGTCCAAGGACTGGCCCCCTGCCCTTCCTCCTCCCCTGCTTGCCAGCTGGTTCTTGGGCTACCACCCCCAGTCGGCTGCAGTCCGGGCCCCTGACCATTCATCACCCCACTGACCCGCTCCTGAACTGAGAGACAGATCGCCAGGCCGGGAGGCCAGGGTGCTAATGGGCTGCCTCATCTCGGCTAGCCCTCGTGGGGGCCTGTTTAATTCCCCCTTTGATTTTAATATAGATTTATTGAAAGTCTCAGTCCCCCAAACCAACTACAGCAGCAAATTGGTGCTCTGTGCAGGCGACCAGGCGCCCATAAAGCTGCCAGGCCCTGGGACGAATGGCGCACTCCGGGAGGTCAGCGCTGCCACAGGGGCTCCCTGGGGACCAGCCGCCACATTCTCAGAGGTTTCTGATTAGCCCCTTTCTTCTGGGCCATTGAAGATTTTCCCCTTTAAAGTGGAAATCAAATGGCACCACCTGATCAGGCCCTGGCACCTTTCCTCAGTCCTTTTGACAGGGGCCCAGCCAACCCTGGCCTGATCTGGCTGCTTTTACCCTAACTTTGCAAACAATCATTGGCCAACCAGTCCCAAGCCAGATTCAGGATGTGCTACGAGAGATTTAGGTCACCTGTGTCATGGATAAGAATCCTCGTCTTAATACCCCTGACATAGGAGAATGCCTGCCCCTGCTGCCTCTCTGTTGGGCTTCCCTTAGGATCCTTTGGAGGTTTAGAAGAGGGGCCACTCTCCTCAACTGGAAGCCCGAGTACAGAAGGAGAAAGCACAGCCCCTAGTCTCCTTGGGGAATCTCATTTTGGAGGAAAGGGGTAGCTGTGAGGGAGAAGTAAAATGCCTAGAAAACTTTGTCAAATGGAAAGTGGCTTGTAAACTTTAATGTTCAGCCCGCAGAAGCGAGACTCTGGGAACCTGAGAACTGTTTTCAAATCCTGCAGACACCGTTATGTGAAAAAGGATGAGTCTTCTGCTTGGTTGTGGGAGGTAGGAGAGCTGTCCCAGTGTGGAAGGGGCTGCTGCCTGGGGATGGACTGGGCTCTTCCTCAATGGAGATCTTCCAGCAGAGGCCAGAGAGCCACCAGTCCGGTCCGGTTCTAGGTTTTGTTGTGCTGGGGGCTTTGTCAAGGGTCTTCCACAGTATCACTGATGAATCAACCTAAGTGATAGAGCACGGGAGGGGAGTCAGACCTATGTTCCAGGAATCAACCAATCAACAAACATTTAGGTGCCTACTGTGTGCCAGGCAGGCAGGAGGAGGCAAAAGCGCTTATAGGTGGGAGCTTGAGGGAAGGCTTCTCAGTAGCTCCCAAGCCTGGAAGGCAGTGAGGTTCAGTGGCTAGACCTAGAGTCCCGACGACCTTAGTTCAAATCCCACCTCAAACGTTTTCTAGCTGGGTGTTCACGGGCACCTTCCTCAGTTTCCTTACCTGTACAATAGGAACATATCCATGCCTTATAGAATTGTGATGAGGCTCTGTTGCTAAATTGGTAATTGGTAAAGTCCTTGGCAGATAAAAGTGCTCTATCAACGTCTGCCGTGATTATCAAGGAATCAGCGACTTGGTTGGTCAATAATCCCTCATTAAGGAATTGGCCCTTGACTCCAGTGCCTTCAGGGAACTCCATCAAGCTCCACCCCCATCTCTATAGCTATTTACTTAATAGCAAAGCAAAGGAAATCATAATACCCCAGCTACTCATATATTAAAGTAAATACGTGAATGACAAATACATCGTCTACACATTTCACTGGCAAACCCTCGTGCCTGGAAGTCTCTCTATCCTCATCTGCATCTCCCGGCTTCCTTTGTTTCCTTCAGGTCCCAGCTACCATCTACATTTCCCAAGCCTGTCTTCTTAATTCTAGTGCCTTGCCTCTGATGAGGATCTCCAATTGATGCTGTCTGTATTTTGTTCATACATAGCTGTTTGCATGTTGTTTCTCTCATTAAATTGTGAGCTCCTGAGAGCAGGGACTGCTTTTTTTTTTTTTGTCTTTATTTGCATCCCCAGCATTTAGCACAGTATATCCTCAATAAATGCTTGTTGATTGACTTACTGGCATCACAATACACACATAAACTTGGGCCATACTGTCCTTCTAAGTATCTTTGGGGAAAAACTGAGCACACCTAGAAAAGACAGACAAAAAGAATGTGAAGAAGGAAACCCCACATACTCAAGGTAACACGAAACTCTGGAATTGTACACTTTAGTGTCTTTTTTTTTTTGGTCTCAGGAATTGTGGATAAAAGTTCCTGGAAGACTGTGGTTTTTGTGTGGAGCTAAGTTGAGTTGATGCCTATTGTTTTATTTTCACTCAGAAGGTGTGATATCTCAGCCAAACCTGTCGAGGTCATGGGGCGATTTCTCTGATTCCCTGTTTCCAAGATGTTTCTCTACTCAGTCAGACTTAATTTCTCGTCAACAATTGAATACACATCACTTGCAGCTCCAAGTGGAGTTGCTACAGTTTCTGAAATTTGTCATTTCACCTCTCTCCTTTTATCTTTTCGAGTTCAGACCCTGAGTCTTCTCTGCAAATGACCTCACCTTAGGTTATGGTTAATAACCACATTGTCATCTTCAGCCTATAGTCAGGTAAAATTGCATTTGTCCCATAATCATGAAGCAATTCAGGCATGTCTCTCCAGGTATGCTACAGTTTGTCACAACAGTCAGAACAACCATTTCAGTAACTGTTTCTGTTAAAACTCTGAGCAAAATCAGCTTAAGTGCTCCATAGGAATAGCCAGAACTTTAGATAGACAGTCCCTTATGTCTATATCTCCAGATCCTAGCACAGGTCCTGACATGTAGCAATAGTTTAGTAAATATTTGTTGAATGGATGACAGAAAGAAAAGCATTCTGAAAGCCAGAGATGAGGAGTGAATCCACCCCAGGTATGGGGCACAATCTGTGCAAATGCAAAGAAGTAGGGAATAACATGCTGAATTCTGGCAACAATTAATACACCAACTTTGATGGAACATGGAGTGCATGAAAGGGCAGTAATATGATTATACAGGTAGATAGGAACCAGATTATGGAAGACTCTGAACGTCCATCTTTTCCACTTATGATTAGGTTCTGCTTGGCAAGGTATGACATTTTGGGTTGTTTCTTTATTTTTCATAATACATTATTCCATTCCCTTTTTCAAGTGTCTAGTGGGTGCACAATAGTATTCTGTTATTTAAATTTCCTTCCTTTTTTATGTTTAAAGGTTTTTCTCTTGGCTGCTTGCAGAATTTTTTGTTTTTCGTTGGAATTGTCCTACATGTCTTGGGATTTTAAGCATGGTGGATTTTTTTTTTGGAGGTAATCTATGGATTCTTTTGATTGGCACAGTGTTCTATATTCCCAACTTCTAGGTAATTTTCTTGTTTTATTTCCTTCATTATGATGTTCAGGTTTTCTGATTTCTCATGTTTTTCAGATACTCAGTCAACAAGCATTTATTATTTATTAAGTACTTACAGGCACTGTGCTGTGGCTCTGGGGATACAAATGTAAGGTACTGTCAGTGGGTAGGGCCAGAAAAGGCCTTCTGGGAAAGGTGCCTGCCCCTGCTTTGAGCTGAGGCTTAAAGGAATCCAGGGCAGGTGGAAGCTAGAGATGAGAAAGGAGAGCATTCCAGGCATGGAGAATGCCACCCCTGGCAATGGGAGAGTTGGAGCCAGCTTGAACTGGCTCAAGGGAGCTGATTGTTAAATTTTCCAGCCAATTGTTAAAATTTCCATGTGAGCATTTGTACCTCAGAAATCAGCAAATACTACAAATCCTGGCTTGATTTATTGTTTTGCTAATTACATAGACTTAAAAAAGTGATGGAGAAAATGTTGACAACGCAGATTAAACTTAAAAGGGTGTTATTCATACATTCCCCACCCCTAGCCCCAGTACAGTTTATTACCCAATACAAAGGCATGCAGCTTGGGAGAGTTTCATGTGGGGGAGACCCATGATCCTTAAGCTGTCTCTGCCTGTCCTGTCCTGGGGATCACTGGTTTGGGCTTGCACTAAGTTTAGGCATTCTTGTGGTGCTATTACTTTTCTCCCCACATTTGGGTAAAGATCAATGGAGGAAGGAACAGAAATGATTTTGTCATTGGTGTAGACTACAGACCACCTGTACAAAAGGAGGAAATAGATGAGGTTCAAGAAACAGATCACAAGCCTGGCACAGAGGCATGAAAGTTACAGAGGACTCCATGATTAAGACATCTAGAAATTTACTAGAATTCTCTCCTCTCCCTCCTTTCTCTCTCTCTCTCTCTCTCTCTCTCTCTCTCTCTCTCTCTCTCTCTCTCTCTCTCTCTCTCTCTCTCTCTCTTTCTCTCTCTCTCTCTCTCTCCTTCCTCCATCTCTCTCCTCTGTCTCTTCCTTTCTCTCTCTCATTTTCTCTGTCTGTCCATCTCTCTTCCCCCTTCTCCCTCTCCTTTTTCCATTTCTCTGTCTCTCTCTCTGTCTCTCTCTTTCTTTTTCCACTTTTCAAAATATAGGGGAGTCAACAAGAAGTCCCATTTTGGACCTGTATCTCACTAACAGAAAAGAACTGATTTGCTGGGGTGGAAATGATGAGAATCTGGGGTAAAGTGACCATTCTGTCCCACCCTCCACCCCTAGAGTTGTTTTAGGGAAAGAGAAAAATCCAGGCATAGCCTGACATGGTGTCTAGATTTTGGTGGAGCAGATTGCAAAGAGTTCAGATAAAGGATAGCAAGGATCCCATACACTAAAATTCTATAGGGGTAGACTAGCACAGGAGGGACAGGAAACTGAAGGACAAAGCTCTGAAGGCTTTTTGAAAGGAAACAATTCTGATGTGAAGGTTAAAGGGAACTGATGTGGATGTACAGAAAATTTACCAATTAATTTAGATATTTAAAAGATGTGTCTGGATTATGTGAGGAGCAGTAGGTAACAAAGGACTGATACAACATGTGGTACAGTCCTTTAAGCATAACATCAGGAGTGTGAAAGCTTGGAATGGCTCGTGGTTGACAAGAGAAGCTAAGGAAAACAAAAAAGAGGCTTTTAAAAAGGCTAGATTGTGGGAAAGAAAAGGATACAAGGAAAGATAGTGCCACTGTTCAGGATGGATGAAACAATGAGTCAGTTCTTAAACATTTATTAAGCCCTACTATGTGCCAGACATTGTGTTAATCACTGAGAATAAAAAGAAAGGAGGGAAAGATAATGATTTACAGTCAATGGTACATTGGTAACAAATGAATGAATGAATGAAAAGCACTTATTAACTGTTTGATGTTCTGTGTAACACAGTCTTCAGGGCTACTTCCCAACACCCTTTTGGGTCAGTAGGTTAGGCTTCCAGGCTATCCCTTCCTTTACAGCTCTAGGGGTAACACTGAAGGATTGGTAGGAGAGGATTCAAATACTGTTATTCATGAGCCCTCGTGAGTGTGCTCCCAATTGATTATCAGCCAGACAGAGTTAACTGTCTCTTAGAAAGGGGCATTTAGTAGTGTTATAAAGTAAGAACAGTCAGTATGAAAACATATCCCCCAAGTTCAGGGACACACTCTCCCACAAATATTTGCATAATCCAAGGGAAAACGAGCTCAAGTTTAGAAAGCACACATGGCAAAGGGGTAACTCACAGCTCCTAGTCAGATGGAAGTTCTTTTTCCCCTTCCTGGAGTGTTTGTAAAGTTTCCCTGAGGCATGTGTGGCTCTCTGCTTGGGACCTGAGGGTCTGGCCACCTGTAGACTCTTGAAACTGTACTTCTTTCCAGCCCCCATGGAGCTTCCTTTCCTTGGTGTGCCTAGGCTGACTTCTCTCAGTTCCTGGTTGTATACAGTAACTGTTACTGGTCCAATCTTTGACGGGATATGGTCAATGGAGGAGGGTAGGTACAGGTACAAGGATCTGGCCCCTCAAAGAGCTTCACTCTCAAAGTAATCGTAGAAATGCTCCTTTTGTAATCTCCTTCTATATTCTATGTAGGTTCTACAACAACCCAGAGTTGTATCTAATTATTTCAACCAATCCCAATAATATACATTTACATAATACTTTACGTTTTACAAAGTATATTATAAATATTGTCTTATTTTATCCTCACAATAACCCAGGAAGGTAGGTGCTACTATTACCTCCCATTTTGCTGATGAGGAAACTGAGACTGAGGGAGGTCCCCAGGGTCACACAGCTAGTAAATGTCTAAGGGAGGATTTGAACTCCAGGCTTCCTGGTTCTAGATCCAGTGTTCTGTCTACCACATGAATGTTTTTCATCATCTGACTTTGTCCAATGGCTTGAAATGGTCTACTACCTTCTAACCTACCTACATGCCTTGGACTGATTGATGGATTGATTCAATAGAGGTGTCTAGGAATGGTTCACCCTTATTTTACACTTTTGATTGATTGGTTCCATAACTCAATCAGAGAGATGTTCTTGTTTATAAAGGCATTAGGGTTATAGTCTCTTGTTAGTAATATTAATTGGGTTTGGGGTATGGGACATCCTTCTTACAGAAACTGGGATACAAATGCAAAACCAAGACAGTATCTGCCCTCAAGAAGCTTACATTCTAACAGGGGAAACAATGCATATAGGGCAGTGAGTAGCCAAGGAAGGGAATTCTGATCTAGGGAGCCATGAAACTGGTGAACAGAACAAAAAGGCAGTTGAGGCAATCAGAGTGTTAATTTGATTGCAATTCTGAGAGTAAGAGGGGGAAGGCAAAAGGAAAGAGTAGGTACACAAACAGTGTAGCAGGACCCAAAATGGCTGGATAAAGAGGAGGTTGAATGGTCCTGGGGAGTCCCCGCTAAATGTCTCAGCACAGCCAACTGACAACAGGAGGAGGGAGGCAGAGCTGCTCAATTCTAATTTAGCTTCTGTTTTCTCTACCAAGAAGAATGACCTTTGAACAGGAAAAGACAGAACAAACATGACTAATAGGGACTTGATGCTGAGATAAGTAAAGATCTAGTAAGAAAGCTGTCTTTGATGAATTCAAGTCATCTGGCCTGGGTGAGCTACATCTTTGAATCCTAGAAAAACTGTCAGAGGTGATGACTGAGCCACTGTCAGAGATCCTTGAAAGATTGTGGACAGCAGGAGGGCTGAATCACGGGCCGGAGGAAGGGTGATGTTGTCCAGACTTTCAGAAAAAGGAAGAGAACAGTCTGTTAACCATAGGCCGGTGAGGTTCTCTTTGGTTCCTGGGAAGTTCTGGATGGCAATATTAAAGAGAGAGCTAGCAAGCAAGTAGAAATGGAAATGGTGATCCCAAAGAGACAGCCTGACTTCATAAGGAGCTTGCCAAAGACACATCATTTCATTTTTTGACAGGTTTAACAGACTGGGCGATCAGGGGAATGGGGGTGGATATAATTTATTTAAATTTAGTAAAGTGTTTGACAAAGCTTCTCTTGCTATTCTTGTGAGAAGATGAAAGCTGGACAGCAGGACAACTAAGTGAATTTAGATCCTATCAAATGGCCGGACATAAGGTGTCATTAATGGCTCCCGGTCAAACTGGAAAGAGATTTCCAGTGGAATAGCCTGGGGATCTGTGCTTGGCTGGCCTACTCAGCTGGGGAGTAGTGAGTTCACCTCACTAGAGATCTCCAGGCACAGACTGGATGACCACTTAATGAAGATGCCTTTAATGGAGGGATTTCCTGCTCAGGTAGATGGTAGAATAGCTGTCCAAGAGGGCCCTTCCAGCTCAGGGACCCTGTGGCAGTAGATTCTCTCTCCTTGAGTATCTTGTCGCTGGTGGTCCTCATGCAGAGGTCATGGAGGAATTCCTACTCTGATGCCTGGTTGGGGGCGGGGAGGGGGCCGGGATGGAGGGGGAGTGTCCCATGCTGAGTTTGGGGTTTAATGGTGCTTCGCTAACCTTCACTCTGCCCTGCTTGCCCCCTACCCCACCCCTTTGGGAGTCATAGTTAAAAGTCAAGAACTGACAGCGTGACCGCTCTGTCGTCCTTGGTCCCCACCCTACACCCACAGGAAACAGACCTTGCCTGCCCTGTTAGGCTGTCCTGACTGAACCCCATCCACCATTGCCAGGCACGTGAAGTGGATCCCAGAAAAAGGCATGGGATGGATAACCCAGCCACTCTTCTTCCACGTTCCCAGGCATTCAGCCCTGCCCAGAAGACCTACCTTTTAGTGTCAACCAAAGTGATGGAACTCTCGTCACAGGACCCATCACAGGACCCGTCACAGTCCTAGGAATGTCTACACCCTGGCTCTGTCCTCAGCATGGGCCCCACTAGGCCAGGAAGGTGCTGCTCAGGGAACCAGTGGCATCAGCCAGAAGCAATCAGTGCTCGGCTGAGGCAGCCCTGCATGTCCCTCATTATTGGGGCTAGGGCGGGGAGGGCAGAACAAGCAGGTGACCAGTCCTCTGCACCTCAGCGTCCCCTCTGTGACCTCTGCATTTCCCTTCCTTCTCCATCTGGGATCCTGCCTCGCTCCCCTGAGTCCCCTCTGAGACCTCTGCTCCTCCCTCTGTGTGTGCCCTGTAGTCCCCTCTTTACTTTTTCCTTGTCCCATTCCTCATTCTTTCCTGGTTCCTCTGGATCTCTTTCAGGTCTCCAGTGCCCTCTATGACCCCTCCTTTTTCCCTCTGTGCCCCTTCCTTCCCCTTCAGGTCCCTGCTTTGTCCCCCAGTCTCCACTGGGTCTTCCCTCCATTTCACGGCACCCACAGGCTCTTGAATACGGGCGGCCACAGCAGCTCCCAAGAGCCACCCTGCCCCCACCCCACCATAGCCCAGCAGCACTGCCTCAATAATTCATCTTAATGTCTCTATTAAACAGGGTTATGACCAGCACGAGACAAGGAACAAGGTCTTTGAGTGTGGAAATATGGCTCCCCAGGCCAGGACCTCGGGGATCCTGCCTGCCTAGACAAGGGAGGGCAGGCCCAGCTGCAGGGGCCATTAGTCTCTTCCTCTTTGGGGGCCCAGAGGGCCAGACTCTCTCACTAGGTCCCCCAAAAGATCCAAGTACCAGGAAACTCACACTGAGCCCTTCTAACATCACTCTTCCTGCTCCCTCTGCCCACACCACTGGGTCCACCAGGAACAACTCAGGTCAGGGGCACAGGCAGGATCTGGTTCGATAGAAGTCATCAGACTGAAATATCCTTTGGACAGCCTAAAAATTAGCCCAAAGGCCAGCCCAACTCAGCACTACAATCAGACCCAGGCCCTAAGCCTAGAGCCCAGGCCAGGTCAGAACCCAGGATTTGCTTTAGTCTATCTGAATGTGGCCCATATGGTAGGTGAGCACAGTTGGAGGAGGCCTCTCATACAGCCTCCTTAGGCTATACCCTCATTCCGGAGAACCCTGGGCGTAGCAGCATCAGGTTCACTTTGCTCTCCCGAAAAAGGACCTTCTGCTCTTCTGGAAGCACTTGGACTGAAAGGACATTGGACAGAGGACAGGTTGACCTTAGCCTGACAAGAAAAGCAGAGTGGTTCATACCTGACCCACAGGAAAACTTTCTTCTCCTCCTTTTCTGATGGGTCCCAGCCTCTCCCTATCTACATTTCTAACCTCTTCTTCCCCTGCTTTCTTCAGGGTAGACCTTTATTCCTGCCAGGAGAGGAAGCAGGAGTTAGGGCCAGAGGCCACTCTGCTCTTCTCAGGGAGAAGGTAGATACTGGGATAGAATTATATCTAACTGCTCTCAAATATTGTTAGTCTAGGCTGGGGTGGAGGACCTGTGGGCTCAAGGCCACATGTGGCCTTCTAGGTCCTTGGGTGGCCTTTTGACTGAGTCCAAGTTTTACAGAACAAATCCTTTCATTAAGGGGATTTGCTCTGTGAAATTTGGATTCAGTTAAAGGGCCACACTTGAGGACCTAGAGGGCCACATGTGGCCTTGAGGCCACAGGTTTCCCACCCCTGGTGAGGGATGTGATCAGGTTCAAGCTAGTATCTGATAACTGCTTCATTATTGGGGGGAAAGGAGGACCCCCAAGTTCTATATCAAAGGCCAGGATCTCACCCAAGAGAACCTCCCTATGGCTTCCAGAGGAGCAAGTTGGGCATAGACACATGATGGAGAAGGCTGGCTTCTCTCACGTCTTCCTTCAGCAACCTGAACTGGGGTTAGCCTCTTCCGTCCTCCCTCTGTAAGCCGAAAGCAAGATGTGCCTAAAGTGAGTCAATACTTGAAGACAGCCCCAAGGTGCCTGAAGAAACTAAAGCCATCCCCTCTGCCCCAGCCCTCACCAAGGGCAGGACATTCATCTCCACCAAGGAGCAGAGTCTCATACCACTTGGCTTGGGGACTGGGTTACATGCATGGCTCCCAGAATAAGTTAAGGGACAGATCCAGGCCCTAAATGTCCCTGTGAGGTGTGGCACCTTGCTGTACTGGCCCTGCTAGCCCTCTGGGGGGCACAGATGGGGAAGGACTCAGGCCTCCTTCCTCAGAGATAGAGCATTTATGAAGGCTTACTGGGGGCCAGGCAGCATGCTAAGAGCTGGGGATACAAACACAGGAAAACGAGACGGTCATTGCTCTCAAGTCCTAATGGAGAAGATAAAACACAAAGGAGAAGGTAGACTGTGAGGGGGGTGGAGGTGGGAGGGAGGGTACTTTGTGGTGAGTGGGAGGGAGAAAGGGGTAGAGGGTAAGAGAGAAGTGAAGAGAGAGCAGCACCCCTGGGCCTTCTCCTGAGATGGTGGTTCCCTTTATCTCACAGTAAGGATAAAGTAAAGGACAGGGATGTGGAAAACATCTATCCACTCTTCAAGCCATGAGAGGGAAGGAGGGATTTCCTAAGATAAATGAGGAAGGCTAGTTGGGTGACCCTGGGAAAGTCACTTAACCCCGATTGTCTCAAAAAAAAAAAAAGGAAAATGAGGAAGGGATTTGAGGGGAAAACAAAGGAGAAAAAATATCCCAAGAGAATCCGGACTGGGGTAGGAGGTTAGAAGATGAGGTTGAAATATAGGGGAAAGCAATGGCAAAGGGGCCTGAATTCTTGGAACTAAGTTGTGTTTCAGAAACTCTCTCAGAGAGAGTGAAGCAAGATCCAGAAGAAGAACCAGCTGCTTTTCCATCAAGGAGTGAGGAGGAGGACCTCTGGATATGGTGGGGAGGGGGGAGGGAGACAAGTAGAAGAGATGGTCTCATTAAATTGAAAAATTTTTGCACAAACAAAGCCAATGCAACCAAGATTCTAAGGAAAGCAGAAAGCTGGGAAACAGTTTTTACAACTAGTATCTCTGATAAAGGCCTCATTTCTAAAACGTGTGGAGAACTGAGTCAAATTTATAAGAATACAAGTTATTCCCCAATTGATAAATGGTCAAAAGATATGAATAGGCAGTTTTCAGATGAAGAAATTAAAGCTATCTATAGTCACATGAAAAAATGCTCTAAATCACTCTTGATTAGAGAAATGCAAATCAAAACAACTCTGAGGTACCACATCACACCTATCAGATTGGCCAACATGACAAAATAGGAAAATGATAAATGTTAGAGAAGATGTGGCAAAATTGGAACACTAATGCATTATTGGTGGAGTTGTGAACTGATCCAACCATTCTGGAGAGCAATTTGTAATTATGTCCAAAGGGTTATAAAACTGTGCATACATTTTGACCCACTCCTAGGGCTGTGTCCCAAACAGATCATAAAAATGGAAAAAGGACCCACATGTACAAAAACATTTATAGCAGCTCTTTTTTGTAGTGGCAAAGAATTGGAAATTGAGGGGATGCCCATCAGTTGGGGAATGACTGAACAAGTTGTGGTATATGAAAGTAATGGAATACTATTGTGCTGTAAGAAATGATGAGCAGGCAGATTTCAGAAAAACCTGGAAAGACTTGTATGGACTGATGCTGAGTGAAGTGAGCAGAACCAGGAGAACATGGTACACAGTAACAGCAACATTGTGCAATCACTAACTTTGATAGACTTAGCTGTTTTCAGCAATGCAAGGATCTAGGACAACTCCAAAAGACTCACGATGGAAAATGCTATCCACATCCAGAAAAAGAATTATGGAGTCTGAATGCAGATGGAACCATACTATTTGCCCTCTTTTTTTGTTTGCTTGTTTCTTCTTTTTCGTGGTTCCTTCCATTGGTTCTAATTCTTCTTTACAACATGACTTATGTGAAAATATGTTTAATTTGAATGTATATGTACAGCCTATAGCAGATTGCAAACCATCTTGGGGGAGTGAAGGGGAGTAAGGGGAAGAAAATTGAGAACTCAAAAATCTTATTTAAGTGAATGTTGAGAACTTAAAATTAATTAATTAATTAATTGCTTTTAAAAAAATAATAGAAAAAAGAAGAGATGGTCTGCTACAATCTGGGATCCATTCCCAAGATGCAATGGTGGTGATGTCAGACCTGATGACCACTCTCTTCTTCTGATGATTCCTGTTGGGATGAGTAACTGCCCCAGAGTTCCAGGGAAAATCTTTTACACAAAGTTGAGGGATGGCTCATGTCTAGGGCCTCTCCTGGAAGAGAGGAACAGGGTCCCTCCTAGGATGAATTCATGAGGGCTGTGAAGTTTTAAAGAGCTTATGGAAGAACTGATGGGATCAGGGACACCAGTGGCATTTTCATCACTGTTGACAATTGAAGGGAGCAGCTTTGGGAAGAGAGAAGAAATAGGTGTGAGAAGCAAACATCTGGTCAAGAAGATAAGATGCGGATTTCAGGATCATGGCTCGAAATATTAGAATGATGGTCACTTGAACAGGGATGGAGCTTACCTAATGAGGCAACAGCCCTTCGTGAGGGAATACCGGTGTCACCAGAAACAGAAGATGCTGGTTAGGTCAAGTTGGCAGTGCAGGCTGGCCATGCAGGAGGAGCTGCTGGGGAATGATCACAAATGATAACAGCAATGCAATAAACTAGAAGTTGAAAGCTTTGCACCGGTGTTCAGAGAATCATCACAAGTATAGGATGGGGAGGGTTAAGCTAGAGAGCAGTTTGTCCAAAAACAATCCGTGAGTTTCAGTGGACTTGCAAGCTTAACATGAATCAGTTTGGAGATAAAGTTTGAAAAAGCCAATGTGAACTGGGCTTTGCATGAAGGGAGGCAGAGCTTCCAGGATGAGGGAGGTGATCATCACCAGACTTCTGTCCTGGTCAGACAACATCAAGATGACACAGTCAGTTCTGGGTACCAGTTTAATGATGATCATTGATGAGCTGGAGAGGGTCCAGAGAAGGGAGCTAGCATGGTGAAGGGTCTTGACATCAGAGCTACCCAGAAGCTGGATAAGCTGATTCTATTGATAGTGGGCTCTCACTCCTCATTGATCTTCAACCAAATGATCATGATTTTTTGGTGATGTTAGAGGGGAGTTTCTGCTTCAGGTATGAGCCAGATTCAATGGATAGATGGATGGATGGATGGATGGATGGATGGATGGATGGATGGATGGATGGATGAATGGATGAGCTACAAGTTCTGTGACTCTGAAATTTGCAAATCTAATCAAAAGGACTTTAACCTATAAGGGGAGGGGGAAAGGAGGGAGAAAACTGCCTTCAAACCCCTAGAAGACTAGGGACCATAGAAAGGAATTATACCCAGTGCAGCAGCAGGAGCAGGAGGAACTCTGAGAAAGTCATAGGAAGAAAAAAACACCAAAATTGAAGGAGGGAGCAAGCAAGAAAACCCATGGCCTCTGTTGTAGGAACATACACGTATAAAGTGTGGGAGACAGGCAAGGTGAACCAGAGATCCTAAAGGGGGGGGAATCTGACTTCAGAGAGGTCACTGACACCAGGAGTTTGATGTCAGGGTGCTGCACTATGGTTCTGAAAAAGCACATGATGTGAAGGAGACAAATTATGTAAAGGAGGGTGGGGACTGGGGGTCATGTGCACTCTGTGGTCAGAATCACATTGTATATTAAGAACATGAATAGAAAAACATCCAAGAATTACAGGGGAGGTTATGACAGAAAACACTGGGGTGAAGATCAACAGAGAGAGAAACAGAAATGATAGTATTGTCATGGAAATAAACTACAGACCAGCAGTTACCTCCAATTTACCCCGAAAATTATCAATTTATTACCTCCCATTTATCCTGTCTATATCTTGTTTGTACATCATCATTTGTATGCTGTCTCTCCCATTAGACTGTGAGCTCCCTGAGAGCAGGGACTAAGGTTGTTCTGTTTTGTTTTTGCCCTTCTTTGCATCCCTAGCTTAGTAGGTATTTAATAAATGCTTGTTGTTGCTGAACTAGACAGAAGGGAATAAGATGAGTAATTCAGTAAATAGATCACAAGCTTTGCACAAAAGTATAATTTTGATGAAGGACATCCAATATATGGACATCAGCTAGAGTTCTGTCTGCCAAAAACAGAGCACATTCTTGTCTTGCCTTAATGACAGTTTCATCTTTCAAATGTGGAAGAATCAATGAAGGACTATTCCATACTGTATTTTATTCTCACTAATAAGGAGGAATGAGTTGCTGGAGGGAAAACCATGGCAACCTTGTGGGGGGAGTGATCATTACCTATTTCAAAGGTTCAGAAGAAGCATAAGTAAGATCCTCTGAACAAAAATTCTACAAGTTAGACCAGGAAAGATGGGAAACTCTCAAGAATTAAATTCTAAAGACACAAAGGGGAACAATTCCAATGAGGATGAAAAATGGGAATTGTCCAAAGAAATTGATGTGGATGCATAGGGAGCTCACCAATCAATTTGTAGTATTAAAAGATGTATAAATGATGTAAGGAAGAGTAGATAACAGAGGATAACAGTAGATAATCAATCAATCAATCAATGAGCATTTATTGAGCATCTACCTATGTCAGGCATGATGGGAGGTGCTGGGGATACAAAGGTGTAAATGAAACAATTCCTACCCTCCAGGAGTTTCCATTCTATAGGAGGAGACAATAGGTGTACATGCAAAATGTATACAAAATAGATACAAGACAATTTGGAGGTAAGGCACTAAAAGCTGGGAGGGATCAGGAAACGCTTCATATAGGAGCGGAGCTGAGCTTAGAAGGAGATGTGAGATGCTAAGAAATTGAAGTGAGGAGGGAGAGTATTCCAAGCATGAGAGAGAGAGAGAGAGAGAGAGAGAGAGAGAGAGAGAGAGAGATGGGGGAGGGAGGTGGAAGGTTGTAGGCGAAGAACAGCAAAAAATCCAGTTTGGCTGGTTCGAAGAGTGTGTAAAGGGAAGAAATGTATAAATAAAACCAGAAAGGTAGGCTAGAACCAGGTGAAAATATCTTAAGGGACAAACCGAGGAGTTTGCATTTGATCCTAGAGGTAATAGGATGCTACTGAGGAAGAGAATGACATGATCCCAACTGCACTTCCAAAATGTTACTTTGGCACTTGATTGGGGGATGGATTGGAGAAGGGAAGTAGAGAGACCCACCAGCAGGCTATTGCAATAGTCCAGGTACGAGGTGATGAAGGCCTGCACCAGGATAATGGTAGCCTCAGAGAAAACAAGGGGGATTTTTTTTTTTTACAAAAGATGTTGTGAATGTAAAATTGACCTGATTGGGCAATACATTGGAGTGGGGGAGGGACAGTGTGAGAGACTAAGGAGTCAAGGATCGATACCTACATTGGGAGTTTGAGGGACTTCCAGGATGGTGGTGCCCTTGATAGTAATAGAGAAGTTAAGGACGAAGGGAAAGGGATTTTGGGGGAGGGGTACATAATGAGTTTAGTTTTGGACATGTTGACTTTGAGATGTCTATGGGATATCCAGTTCAAAATAAACAATAGTCATCTGAAGACAGGAGACTGGAACTCATGAGAGAGACCTGACATCAGATATGTAGATTAGAGAATCATCTGCATAGGAATGATCATTGAACCCAAGCGAGCTAGTGAGATTACAAAAGGAGTTTGGAGAGACCAAAGAGAGAGAAGAGCCCCCAAGGACAGAGCTGGGGGAGATGCTCACAGTGAATGGAGACTGAGCTGAAAAAGGAGAAAAAGAAGAAGCGATTACATTGGTAGGAGGAGAACCAGGATAGAGCAGTGTCATGACAACCAGAGAGGATGGAAATGACCACATGACATGGTCCTGCATGCAGTGTTAGGAGTGCTGAAGCTCAAAGGGTGCAGAGGCTGGTAAGGGAAGGATGAATGAAAGGGATTTGTGTGTGTGTGTTGTTTTTAGCAATATCGGGCAAAAGAGCAGGATGAAGAGGGAATATAGCAGTGTCCCTCAACTCACCAAGCCTGTTTTCAGCTAAGTCCGTGCAGCCATCATTGAGGGGAGAAGCAGTGAGGGACCCTAAGGGAGAGGCAGGAGGCAGCATGAGCCAGACAAGTCAAACCACCACCATGACCTCGGCCACCTTCTCTTCTCAGACAACCCAGAGAGGTGAGAGGAGGGAGAGGGATGGTGGTGGAAGGGGAGGCTTGAGGAGAAAAGAGAAGAGCAATTTGGAATGGCTTCTGCAGGGAGTGAAAAAAGGAATCAATTAGGGAAGAACACAAGGACGCCTTTGCTTCAGTTGAAGTTGATCACATAAACTTGTCATGGACCAAGTCAGCACAGTTGGGTGACTTCCTTTAAGAGTTTTGTTCATTAAAAAAAAAAAGTTTTGCTCATTTGGCCAAGGGGCAATCAAACTGTGCATATCCTTTGGTCCAGCAATACCACTACTTGTTCTGTATCCCAAAGAGATCACAAAAAAGGGAAAAGGACCTATGATGTACAAAGATATTTATAACAGCTCTTTTTGTGGTGGCAAGGAATTGGAAATTGAGAGGATGCCCATCAATCATGGAATGGCTGAACAAATTGTGGTATATGATTGAGTTGGGATGCTATTGTGCTATAAGAAATGATGAGCAGGTGGACTTCAGAAAAACCTGGAAAGACTTACATGAACCAATGCTGAGTGAAATGAGCAGAACCAGGAGAACATTGAACACAGTAACAGCAACATTATGCAGTGATGATCAACTATGAATGACTTAGCTCTTCTCAGCAATACAATGATTGAAGACACTTCCTAAGGACTAATGATGAAAAGTGCTATTCACATCCAGAGAAAGAACTACGGAGTCTGAATGTAGATGGAAGCATACTATTTTCACTTTTTTTGTGTGTGTGTGGTTCTTTTCTTTTGACCTGTTTCTTCTTTCACAACATGACTAATAAGGAAATATTTTACATGGTTTCATATACATAACCTATATCCAATTGCTTACTGTCTTAAGGAAGGAGTGGTGAGGAAGGGAAGGAGGGAGAAATTTGGAATTCAAATTTTTTTAAAAAATGAATGTTAAAATCATCTTTACATGTAATTGGAAAAAAATGAAGTACTATTTAAAAATAAATTCTAATTGAAAAAAGAAAGAGTTTTGTTCAGTAAAACCCAAGCAGGAGAGGTAGAAATGGGAGTGATCTGGGGCTGGGATTTGGCAAAGGGTGAGAGTACTGGGGCAAGGGACTCAAAAGAAGATGACAAGTCGAGTGGGCTTCAGAGAAGCAGTAGTGGCAATAGATGAGGAGCCAGCCCTGTTTGAGCCAGCTCAGCAATGGACTGACCATCAGCTGAGACACTGACTCTCAGAAGAGACTGACCCAGATGATCAAGGGAGCAAGTCATCCATCAGAATGCCATATCCCAAAGAGAACATGGGGACTCTTCAAAAGAAGAAGCAGAGTCCCAGGGCAAGGAATCTTGAGTCTTCCTTCCATGTATGCTTCAAGTCTGAGCCTCCTTCCCATGGGGGAGAATGCATCTCCTGGTTTGGGGAAGGGGAGGGTAATTTTATAACTACTTTCCTTACTAAACCTTCTCAGGAAATAGCCCTTTATAAAAGTTAATTGATGTTAACTGGAAAATCAATATGGGGAGAGCATACCAGATGGGGGCTTGTCAGCGATAGGACTGTGCCTAAAAACTGAAACCCCTCAGGGTTACTCCTAGTACTCTGAAGGAAGAAATAATGAGCTGCCCTCTAGAAACCCAACCTGCCTGAGGCAATTGGGTTGGAAGAGCAAGCCCAGAAGGGGTGGTACATTAATGACTGAGATGAAAGCATAATTGCAACGCTTAGAAAATGTTGAGATGATACCAAGAGGTTGGAGTGGAACTCAGAGTGCAAACACACTGGAAGGCAGGGCTGCGATCCCCAAACATCCCAATAGGCTAGAATGCTGGGCTGAATCAATCGAGATGAGATATAGGACAAATGGCATCTTATATAGGTTTAAAAAAAAATCAACTTCACACTTAGATGGGAAAGGTGGCGCTAAAGAGCAATGCACCAGACTAGGATCGAGGGTGGCAGTGGACAGCAGCAGAGGGATGTGACAGCTAAGAAGGTCAAGGACATCTCGGGCTGCATTCAGACGGGCAGGGATTCCAGGAAGGGGGAGGGGATGGTCCCTCTGTGCTCTGCCTTGGTGAGATCCATCGGAAATAAGTGACGCTCAGTTCTGACCACCTCAGTTTAGGAAGGACATTGATAAAGAGCAGAACCCCAGAAGAAGGAGAAGGGGGTGGCTAAACAAGGTCAGTGAAGGGCCTCAGGTTCACGTCAAACAAGGATCAATTGAAAGATCTGAGAAGGTTTAGCCTGAAGATGAGAAGACTTTGGGGACAAGTGTCCCCATGGTCCTTTCCTGCCCTGACCTTCAGGCATCAGGTAGCCATGTATCTGCTAGGGAAAGGACTGGGGTCCTTTTCCATGGCTTATCTTGGCCCTCAGTAAGCTAATAAACATTTCTTAAGCTCCTAATTTGTACCAGGCACACAGTGAAGCTACAAAGAAAGGTAGAAGACAGTCCCTCCCCTCAAGGAGCTCACCGTCTAATGGGGGAGACAACATACAACAGGACAGAAAGCTAGAGTGGGGGAGGAGGGAGAAGAGAAGGAATGGGGATGGAGGGTGCAGGATGGAGAAGTCCAGAGGAGGGCCTGGGCCTTCCTTCTGTAAATGGAGGTTCTGAGAGGAGCTTTTCACCCTCCATTCAAAGGGAAGAGTTCCAGAACTGGTGATCTTGCCTCACTCGGTGCCCCATATAGTCTGCCATTTCTGCTCCCTCCTCACTCAAGCCCTAGGTTTGGATGAGTATTGTTCTCCTTCCTTTCACCCCTCCCCCCCATCATTAAGCCTGTTAGCTCTCTCCAGGGCTTGGACCTTTGAGTCATAAGAATCACCTGGGTACACATCCAGGCTCTTCTACTAGCTCCTCTTGGGCAGCTGGGTGGCACAGTATAGGGTTGGAATCCAGAAGACCTCTGTTCAAATGGGGCCTCAGACACTTACTAGCTATGTGACCCTGGGCAAGTCACTTAACCCTGTTTGCCTGAGTTTCCTTATCTGTATAACCAGCTGCAGACGAAAATGGCAAACCATTCCATTATCCAGTATCTTTTCTGGACTCAATTTCCTCACTTACAGTTGTATAGAGGGGCTCCTAGTCTCCTTCCCAATGCTCCAAAGCATTCTCTGATTCTCTGACCCTTCCTCTCTGACAACCTTCCTCCCCCACAGCCTGACCAAGCACACAGGAGGATCCCCTAAAGGAAAGAGGCGAACCCTGGTCAGCTAAATGCCAAGGGAGAGGAACCTGGGGGAGTCTCTGCCCTGCCATTGCTGGCCTAGGGACACAGGAAAAGGGCAGTGATTTCTCTCCCCTAGGAAAGAGTCAGAGCAATTTAGGGAAAGTGTTGGGGAGAAAGGAAAGGTCCCCAGCTTTCTCCCCAAGTGGAAGCTCAGCCTCCTATATTTTGGGAGCCCGACCCTGGGAAGGGTGCAAAGCTGGGAAGAGTCAAGACAGGGTTGGGGGCGGGGGTTGGGAGAGGAAGGGAGACAAAAGGAAGGAGAGGAAGAAGGTGGAGAAAGAGAAAGGCCGGAGGGATGGAGCAGAAAAGGGAAGTGGCTCCACTCTGGGTGGGCTGGCATGGGGCTGGTGATGTGGGCTGATGACTCCTCTTCAGCTGCAGGGGCAGGAGTATTGGAAGGGAGAGGGACGGACAGGGACATGGGGCGGGGCAAAAGATCCAAGGCCAGCAGAAGGTAGGGGAGGCAACGGTGTGGTGAAGGGGACGGGGGCAGCAAGACGAAGGTGGAGCAGGGGACTGGGGAAAGTGAGGAGGTCGGGGCCCATGGGGGAGGGGAAGCGGGGAACCGGGAAGAAAGGGGTCCAGGGGCCACAGGGGAGCCCGGACTCCCCTGGTGGAGATGGAGGGGGCAAAGTGACCTCGCAGGGTGCACTGGCTGAGGACACCCAAAACTGGGAAGGGGCTGGCATACGTGTAGGCGGGTGAGGGAAAGAGAAAGGGAGGGAGGCTGCTTCAGGGACATCAGGGGAACGAGAAATCCCAGGGAGGAAGCGGCCCCATTAATAAACCCGGAGGCGCAGCGGCGCGGTGGAAATTAATGAGCGCTCGGAAATCGCTGAGCCCTGAACCCGTTTTTTAAATCTGTCCTTAACAAGAAAAATAAAGAAAAGAGACTTGGCCAATTAGGAGGTAATGGAGACATTGCAGAAGCCGCGGTGACAAAAAGCAGGTGAGGGAGCGGGCTGCAAATGGGGGCTTCTCCTCTCCCTCTCCACCGCCCCCCACCCAGTCTGGCACTAGGCCGGGCTTCTTCGCAGGTCCAGCTTGGACAGGGCGGGGCGCGCAGCTCCGGGACCCCCAAAGGACTTTCAGTTTAATTCAATGCAAGCAGCATTTATTGAGCGCCGACTGTGTGCCGGCACCCCTATTTGAGAGGCGTATACTTTCTCCCGGAAGGAGGGAAACAACAGGTCCGCAGAGAAGCAGATACAAACTAGAAATGGGAACTGGAGGGGAGGGGGAGCCCCGGTTGGGGCTCTCATCCATTCACGGCACCTGAGCTTGAAGGGAGCTCCTTCTGAGGCGTCTGAAGTTCTACCTAACCCACGCCATCCCTGCCTCACGGGGGCCTCAGCCAGGAGTCCTGCTACCTCTGCCTAGGAGAGAGTGGTAGGTGGTCAAATGGTCAGGACTCTGGAATGCCCAAATTCCCACCCTCAGACCCTGGGCAAATCACTTCTCTCCAAGCCTCTGTTTCTTCAGATGAGGGAGCTGGGCTCCATGGCCTCTAAAAGAGAAGCATCCAGCTCTTGGTCTCTGATCCTGTGAGAAACTCCCTACCTGGGCTGGTAGCCCAGGCTGCTCTGGGGCTCTCATGGTTAGGAAGTCCTTCCCAAATTCCCCTCACTGCTCCTGCTTGACCTCTAGGTGTTGTTCAGTCGTGACCCCATTTGGGGTTTTCTTGGCAAAGATGCTGGAGTGGATTACCATTCTTTATCCAGCCCATTTTATAGATGAGGAAACTGAGGCAAACAGGGTTAAATGACTTGCCCAGAGTCACACAGCTAGTGCATGTCCAGGGATTTGAACTCCTGATTTCAGGTCCAGCCTTCTATCCACTGCACCATGTAACTGCCCTATTGACTTATGAGTAGAAGTAGAAAATGACTCTTCTAGGTAACAAGCCTTCAGATGCTTGAGGACAGGTCTTTTTTGGCACAGGTCACGTCACTCGGATACCTTCAGCCTCAAGTAGCATGGTCCCCAGATTATCAATACCTTACTGAACTGTAATGCCTGGATCTGAACTGCACCCTCTGGAGGACTCTCTGACCAGGACAGAGAATGGCCAGACAGACAGAAGATCAAGGAGAGAAAAAGTCGGTGTTAATAATGGTTCCAGGACATACAGGGGATCTCAACGCTTTTATCAGTGGCTTGGATTGAGGACATGCTCATTAGATCTGCAGATAACACAAAGCTGGGAGGGAGGGCTGACTCACTGGGCGCCCGAGTTCAGATTCCAAAAGCTCTGGACAGGCTCTCCTGAAATATATATCTGATCTGTGCCTACTTTGCATGTTCTCGCTCCTATTAGACTGGGAGCTCCTGGTGGACAGGGACTGTTGGGGTGTCTTTCTTTGTATCCCTGGCATTTCATAAGATGCCTGGCACATAGTATGTGCTTAATAAATGCCTGTTGACTTGAATTAGCTAGAGCAGGGGTGGGGAACCTGCAGCCTGGAGGCCACATGTGGCCCTCTAGGTCTTCAGATTCGGCCCTTTGAATTCAAACAAACTTCACAGAACAAATCCTCTGGAGTTTGAGCCCGAAGGTTCACCACCCATGGAGCATTTGAGTGTATCTAAGAAAACGAAATTTAATTGGGAAAAATGTAACTCTTATGTTTGGGCTCAAAAAATCAACTTCACAAAGGCAAGACAAGAGAGGGTTGGTGAGTGGTTTGTCTCAAAGAGATCTGGGAATTTTAGTGGATTGCATGGGCAACCCAGAAAGCTAATGTCTTCTGGGGCACATTGAGGAGCCAAGCTCCCAGGAACACGGAATTGTTAATTCTTCTGTTCTCTGCCCTCAGGAGTGTTATCTGCTCATCTGGAGTATTGCGTTCAATTCTGACCACCAACGTTTAGACAAAACATAGATCAGTTGGAGACAGAAGAGGGTGCCTAGGATGGCGAAGAGTTGAGAAATTCTCTCACAGGCAGCTAGGTGGCACAATGGACTAGGTCTAAAATCTAGGTCTTCTAAAGAAGACCTGAGTTCAAGTGCAGCCTCAGATGCCTAACTAGCTGTGTGATCTCTAGGAAGTCACTGTCTAACCTCTGCTTCCTCAGCTGTATAATGGGGATAATAATAGCATCCATTCATCTCTCTCTCTCTCTCTCTCTCTCTCTCTCTCTCTCTCTCTCTCTCTTCCCCCCCCCCAGCTTTAATGACATATTAATTGTAAATAACTTCACACGGAGCCTGGCACAGGGTAGACACTATATAAATGCTAGCTGTTGTTATTCTTTATTCTTATTATTATCATTATCACACGAGGACCAGTTGAAGGAGCTGGAGATGTTTAGGCTAGAGAAGAGAAGGGAGGTGGGGAGTGGAAATGGGACAAAAGAGCAGTCTTGAGTACGTCCTACGGAGGAGGGATCAGACTTTTCTGCCTGGACGCAGAAGACAGAACCAGCACCAATGGGATGATGTTGCGAAGAAGCCAGTTGGGCTTCAGAAAGTATCAGCAAGAACTTCTTAACCATCTGAACACTTCCTATGTGGGAGGTCAGCTTCAAGAGGTTAGATGGACAGTAAAAAGGATTCTAGTCTTGGATTCTCAGCTCCCTTCAGCTCTGAAAGGCTGCATCTTTGGGATCCTGACTCTGGAAGGTCACAGTGATTTGCAGAAAGCTCAAGGGAGTGGACAAACAGATGTCCAGAAACCACCTCCCCTGGGTCATCATCAGGATGCCTTGGCCATGAGGGGACACCTGGCTGCTTTCACCTTGGCTTCCTGGAGGCCCTCACCCCTCGCTCTCCTCCCTGGGAAGGCTGTTCTGTGATCAGCCAACCCTGTACTTTCTGGGTAATGACATTGCTAATGCCATTTGCAGGTGAAAGCACCAGCAGTCCTCAGCCTGGCACAAGGAACACTGACCCGGGTGCTCACCCACCTTAGGCCTGACTTACAAGCCCAAATGAGCGATGAGAACAGGAGAGTCAACGTTGGGCCACAATCCACACTGTGGAAACCCACCGGAAATCTGACTCCCCAAATCAATTCAAACTGGCTGAGCTATAATAACTCTGTCACCTGGAGTGAAGATTGTCCAAGGGCCTGGCAGCCCAGGGAGTGATAAATAGCGAGGCCCCATGTCTTGTTAGACGGAGGAGGTGCAGAGTGGGGGCCTCTGCACGGATTAGCCCTGGGCCTTATTTATCATCTTCAGGGCTGATCTGGGAGAGAGGGGTTAAGTAGAGAGTTAATGAAATCCGCAGATGATGCTAAATGGAGAGAAGCTGAGAACACTGGCTCTGGGAGAACACAGGGAGGGAGGCAGGCCCCTGAGAAGGGAGATTAATCTGGAGGGAAAGTGCAATCGATCCAGATACAGCCACAGCAGAGGGAAGGGGTTCAACGCTCATAAAACCGGGGATGAGGCACTTGGGGCTGGGCAGGGAGGGGAGAAGGGGGCACATAGCTGAGGTTGGAGTGGTCTGGGAGGGTCTGGGGCATGATGCCCTCATCTGACATTGGTGTGCAGACAGGCAAACACTTGCTGGGAGCCGGTTCCTGAAGAAGGTGATGAGACTCAGCTCTTCCAGGCATAAGAGTGGGTCCTGTTGTGCCAGGCTTGGCCTTGAGATAGAGATGCCATCCATCACTGATGCCCGCATGGGCATCCTTTGCAGCTACTGGTTCCTCTCCCTTTCTACACTGCAGAATGAGATGTGTTCTCAGCTCCCATGTTACCCCATTGGGGCAGCCTTCCCAGACCCCTGGACCCCACCTTCTCTCTGCCTCGCTGTTGAGCTCAGAGTGTCTTGGTGGTCTGGGTGCCCCCTAGGGAGCTCCTTAGGGAGCTTACAGCACCTCTTGACTTCTTTGTGACAGAACTGTCATCATATGATGCAGCTTTCCATGTTCTGAGTTTGTGTCTCAAGCCCTTGCTGGAACCAGCACTTCTGGAAGCAAGGAGGAACTTGGGTATGATTCCTCTCTCTCTCTCTCTCTCTCTCTCTCTCTCTCTCTCTCTCTCTCTCCCTGTTTTTCTCTGTGTGTCTGTCTGTCTGCCTCTCTCCTCCAGCTTTAAATCCATGAGCCTATAATCCTCTGAGGCTGCAGTAAACCTGACCCCTCCCCCCAAGGAAGCAGGCCAGATGTTTCTGGATGATGCCTGAGGCTCTCTCCTTTGTTCAAAAGTACCCACTATGCCAGGCATTGTGCTGGGTGCTGTTGATAAAACAAACACAAGAAGGCAACAGTTCCTGCCTTCAAGCAGCTTCCATTGTAGTGAGAGGAGATAATAGGAAGGAAGAAAGGAGGGAGAGAGGAAGGAGCCAGGGCAGGAAACAAAGAAGAGAGGAAGGAATGAAACAAGGATTTATTAAGTGCCTACTACGTGCCAGGGCAGTGCTAAGTACTTTACAAATATCATCTCATTTGACCCTTACAACAGTCCTGTGAGGATTTAGCTGGGACCTCAAGGAAAGTGTCCTGTAGGAGGCAGGGCTTTAGCTGAGTCTTTCAGGAAACTAGAAATTCTAAGAGGCTGAGGTGGGGAGGAAGAGCATTCCAAGCACAGCCAGTGCAAAGGCCTGGAGATGGGAGATGAAATGTGGTGTTTGAGGAAGAGCAAGAAGGCCAGTGCTGGGGGAGGGTCACAGTGTGAAGGGGAGTGATTGTATATTAATGCAGGAAAAGGGCTGGTTGTCCAGAGGCTGCCTTATCACCTCTTTAGGAAAGTCACTTGGGCAGCTGAATGTAGGGTGGATTGGAGTGGGTAGAGATTAGGGGAAAGGACTTCCCTCCAGATACTTTAGGATCCAGCAACATTGGGCTCCTGTACTGTTCTTTGCACACCACTGGAATGCTCTGTGTCCTCATTTACATCTCCTAGCTTCCTTCAAATTCCTGCTAAAATTCCACCTTCTGCAAGAAGCCTTTCCCAGTCCTCATTAATCTTAATTCCTTCCCTTTGTGACTATTATCTCCAATTTATCCTGTATACATCTTGTTTGTACAGTTATTTCTATGTAGTCTCCCCCATTAGACTAAGCACTTTGAATGCAGATACTGGTGTGTTTGTGTGTGTGTGTGTGTGTGTGTGTGTGCGCGCGCGCACACACACGCGTGCCTCCAGCGCTTAGTACAGAGCCTGGCACGTAGTAGGGACTCGATAAATGCTTATTGACTGACTGACCAATGAGGACTCCATTGCTATAGAAGAGTTAATGAAGGGCTGACCCAGAGTGGTGGCTGTGTGAGCAGGGCAAAGGAGATGAATGGAAGATGCCATGGAGATCAGAAGTGATACGGCAAATGATTGTATATATATAAATATATTGTATATATAATGGGGTGAAGGCATGGTTTGAGAACACCCCTGAGATTGGAGTCTGGGTCATGGAAAGATGATGATGCCTTTAAAAGTAACGGGAATGGTTTTACATATATATATATTTATGTATATATATGTACACCTATGTGTATATTTGTGTCTAATGGCAGTCATCTCCAAGGAAGGAGGGGAGAGGTGAAAAGTTACATAACTATTATATTTTTAAAAGGAAAAGCAAACTCTACACAATAGATTTACAGTTTCACGTGCAATCCTTTTTTCCATTCTACTTTATTGGGTTTTTTTTGATTTTTTGCTCTATTCCACTTTGTTATGGACATGCTTTTTTAATTTCTTATGTTCACAATAAAAGAAAAGTATTGAGGAAAAGTTCAGAAGGTTTTTTTAGGGGGAAAGGTTAGCTTTGGACATATTGAGTTTGAGACACCCAGGGGACATCCAGAAGAAGTCAGCAGGCAGTTAATTGGTGATGTGGGACTGGAGCTCAGAAGGGAAGCCAAACTTATGTAAATCTCATTTGTATCATTTGATTATATCTGAAATGTGGTGAGTTCATCTCCCTCCCGCACCCAGTACAATAAACAGGTGCAAATGGTCCATTTATTCTTCACCCAGCTTCAAAAAACGTTTGTCTATAAAACTAAATTTCTATGATGTTCAGTTTGTTTACAAAAAGTATTTAAGTAATTTAACAAAAATAGTAACATAACTACCTAGGGGTTTTTTTGTCCCCTTCTGAAATTCTTTTTTGTTTTCTTCTATGGATTTTAAAACACTTTATTGATGCTCCTTTTTTCCCCTTGTTTTTCCCCTTTTTCTTTTCATTTCTGACACTTCCTACTAATTCATTCCTCACTCCCTCACCCCCACACGGAGTCCTCTCTGAGCCAATAAATACAGTTGAAGAAAACAAATCCGCACAATGGTCGTGGCTGAAAATATATGCTTTATTCTGCATCCCTAGTCCACCACCTCTTTGCCAAGAAGCAAAGCACTATCAGACCCCTGAAGGCACAACTCGTCACTCTCTCAATTAAAGTTCTGAAGTCTTGCAATGTTGTTTTCCTTTACTCCATTATGTAAATTGTTCTCCTGCTCCTGATCATTTTCATCTGCATCAGTTCACAAGTCTTCTCAAGTTTCTCTGATTTTTTTCAAGAGTCATTTCTTGTGGTGTATCCTACTACCCTCATGCGCCATGGTTTGGGTTTGTTCTGACACTCTCCGATGGATGTATTTATGTCCCTTTAGCTTTCACAGTGCTCATCGACTCTCATTACGATATTATACTGAAAACGAGCGTGTGAGGGAAGCTCAGTAGGGTACATGTTGGCATGCCTATATCTCAGAGGAGCAGATGGGGGATAACTCAGCCGTCATTGTACAGACCAGGGCTAGAGCCCAGGGTTTCTGTCTTCTCCTGCAAGATCTGTGTTCCACTGAGGGTCTGTGGTCCAGTGCCCCATGATGTCAGCATCTTTTTCACCCAGTTTTTATAATTGCTTTCTTCACGGAGCTAAGGTGACTGACTGATTGGAATTTCACCTCTTGCCCTCCCTCTTGTGTGTGTTACAGCATAATTCAATATTTGCGACTGATAAATGCTGAGGGAGCATCAAGCCTCAGATAGAATATGGTGGGTTTAATCTGAGCAGATTTCTTAGAGGAGGTGGGTCTTGAAGGAAAGCATTTCAAATGAGAGATGACATTTGGGATGGCTTGGGGAGGTAAGAATCGTGGAGTCTAGGACTGAACGGGCTGCACAACGAGGGAGGCAGGTCAGGTGAGCTGTGGGGACAGAAAGGCAACAGCCACTACCAACCTCTCTGATGAGGATGCTGGCCCCTCTCTAGCATTTTGAGCTACAGGTAAAAGCAGAGAGAACTTGGCTTCTTCAAACCCTGGGTCGGGAGTTGAGTGTGTTAGGAGAGAAAACAAGTGAGCCTGACGAGATCTCTGTGCAGCAGATCCAGGAGATCCAGGAAGCCTGGGTGCTGGGGTGGTGTTTCCCATGTGCCTGTGTTTATGTTCCCCTGTGTTTTGGGTGAGGGAAGGGGCTCTTATGCACTGGGCTGTACCGTGAGCTGCTTAAGGTCTTAGGAGCAGTATAACCACAAGGGCTAAGTAATGTGTCACCAAGTCAGCAATAGCGTTACCTTTGATAATGCCTTCTAGCCTTCACTGTTCTCCTGGGCAGTCGTCTGACACCAGCGATTGGCACGGTGGATATACAAATTCAGTGCCTCACATCAGCATCAATCCTTGCTGGCCCCAGCCAGGTGAGTGTCTGCATTCTCACGCCCTTTCCTTGCCGGTGACCTACTGAAGCTGGTCCAGCAGAGCTCTGGGGCCTCCCCCATCACAGGTGGCGGGTAGAATCTCTGCCAAAGGTCACGCAGCCAGCAGGCTTCCAGCAGGAGCCGGAATAGGCCTCCACATCCTGACTCTGTCCTCGAGCCCCCAAACAATGCTACCTTGGCTACGGATGTGACTTCGATATGAAAATATCTCACGGGGAGAAGCTCTGAGGAGGTGGAAGGGGCTCAGCTTGGGCAAGGGGCAGGGAGGGGGAAGCGGGGGATGTCTAGGAATACTGGGAAGTGACTCAGAGAATGGAAACTTGGGTCAGACCTCAGGAAAGTCTTCCTGATGGGGAGGGCTGGCAGATGTTAAGCAACCTCCCTGGGGAACAAGGCTGTTCTCCACTGGCCACACCCTGGGGGATACAAACAATTTGCCTCCCTCCAAGAGCAGGGTACAAGCCAGAGTTCCTCCAGCAGGCGGTCTCAAGTGGACCCTTCCCCTGAGGCCGGGACTCACACACCCCTTCCTGCTCCAGGCCAGAGCTGGCTCTGACAACCCCCAGGCAAGAGCTCTGCAGCCTGGCTCCCGGCCTCAGTAAGCATCTCTGTCTAAGTTACACTGGACTGACCAGTCAAACTGGTCTTCTCCCTCTTCTTCACACACTTGACTCCAACTCCCATGGCCTTCTCTTAGGATTCTTCAAACAAGGCTCAGCTCTGGCACCATCTTCTTTCTCCAAAAAGCTTTCCTTATCCCCCAATATTCTAGTACCCCCAAATTACCTTGTTTTTCTTTTGTATATGGACTTTTTTGGTTTTTTTCTTCTACTTAACAGTATTTTATTTTTTCCAATTACATGTAAAGATAGTTTTCAACATTCACTTTTATAAGTGATTTTGAGTTCCAAACTTTCTTCTTCCTCCCTCCCCTCCTCCCTCCCCAAGGTAGCATGCGATCTGATAAAGGCTATTATATATGGACTTTTGTGTTTCCACATTTTCTCCCAAAATATAAGCGAGGTTCCATGAAGGCAGGGGCTGATTCATTGAGCACAGTGTCTGGAACATAGTAGACATTTAACAAATACTTGTCAATTGATTGAATGCACGATCTTTTCACCCTTTGGGAGAGTAAATGGGACTTCTCTTGCCTTTTTTTTCTGGGGAAATCTAAAAAGCAACAGAACCAAAAGCTGGGTGGGGGTGGACACTAATGGTCACCTTGGGCTACACTGATTCTCACTCACATGGCTCAAGAAGGGAACCCCAGTCTTGGCCAGGCCATGGTATAACCTCTGTGGCCAAGAGATGGCAGCTGTGGAGAAGAGAACCACGGGCCAAGTGGTGGAAGGTGTCTGTGCCCAGCCCCAGAGAGAGTCAGGGCACTCCTTCTAAAGTCTCCTGAGTGGGTAGCTAGCTGTTCCTGGTTCATCATTCAGTCTACTTTAATGCATCCCCCTCCCTCTGCTGCCATATTTCAAAGCTCTGAAACTAAGCCCACAAGACCCACTGATAGTGGATTCCAGGGATCCCACCTCAGCTCATGCTTGGTCCATGGGGTAGATCAGGGGATCTCTTGATTATCCCCAGTCCATGTGGAAGCCTAGACTCAAGCTACATTCTGAGATTCCGCAGAAAGAACTCCAGGTCAGGAGGATAGGAAGTAGAGAGAGTGACTTTGGAGAAGCTCCCAAGACCATGTAAACCCAAGGCTTGGTGTGCTGGGTCACAGGTCTCGTCAGTAATCACCTTTGTTCTCTTTTCTGCCAATCAGACTATGGGTTCCATCAAGTCAGGAACTATGCCTTACATAAGTTTTGCACATCCCAACTGTGACAGGACCAGTCAAAAGCATAGAAGTTCAGAACCAGACTGGACCTCAGAGGTCCAACCATACAAGACTGCTCGAGTCTTCTTTTTTCCGCACTAAATATATAGTACGATCTCGAGACCCTTCCCCATTCTGGCTGCCATCTTTTAGGTTTTGTTGTTGTTCAGTTGTGTCTGACTTTTTGTGACCCATTTGGAGTTTTCTTGGCAAAGATACTGGAGTGGTTTGCCATTTCCTTCTCCAGGTCAATTTACAGAAAAGGAAACTGAGGCAAACAAGGTTAAGTGACTTGTCCAGGGTCACACAGCTAGTAAGTACCTAAGGACAGATTTGAACTCATGAAGATGAGTCTTCCTGACTCCAGTTCCAGCACGCTATCTGCTTCAACACCTAGCTACCGTATCTTTTGGATAATATCCCTAAAATATGAAGAGGGGAAGGAAATAAGTATTCCTACAAGCACCTACTATGTGCCAAAGCACTGTGTTAAGCACTTCTACAAATAGTATCTTATTTGAGCCTCACAACAACTCTGCGAAGTAGGTACTATTATTATCCCATTTTTCAGCTGAGGAAACTGAGGCAAACAGAGATTTAATGACTTGCACAGGGCTATGTAGCTGGTAAACATCAAAGGAAGGATTTGAACTTAGGTCTTCTTGACTCCAGTCCCAGTGGGCTGTTCATTGCATCTGCAGCTGCCTCCATGCCTCTGTACAACCCCCAGAACACAACACTCCAGATGGGGGCTGATGAAGGCAGAGGAGAGTAAGCCTGTCACCTTCTTATTCCTGCACAAGAAATCTCCTTTCTCTGGCTCTCGGGTGAGCTTCTGGGCTCAGGCAATTATGAATCTCTTGTCTGCAGGATGCTGGGGCTCAGGAACACTGGGTGACCTCTTCTCAGATGGTTCAGACAAGCAGAGGTCGGTATGGGCCTCAAGCCTCTGGGGCAGGTCATTCTCAGCTTGTCCCTGGGGATGAAGGGAACTGGAGATGAGATTTTTCCTGCTGCTCTTTAGCTCTGAGGCCCCCCACCCTGCCCTGCCTCACATTACTTTGTGTTTGCCGGGCACTCTGATATACTCTGGGTTATCCTCTCAGACGCCCAAGAAGGGAGGAGGCTGGTCTCGTAGATCCTGGAGAGGGCCGGGTCCTCTGAGTCCTGGCAGGCCATGGTCTTCTTGGAGGATGCTGGTAGGCCTGTCTGCTCTCTCTGGGAAGGGGCCTCTCCAGTACCTCCACACAAAGGCATGTACCCTGCGTCTGTCTGCTTGGGTGGATAGAGAAGCTCACCCAACGCTCCCCTTCCCATGCACCAGGAAGGGTTAGACTGGCTGCCCCCAAGGCCCTTTCATCTGCCACACACTGGGCTTGGCTCCTGGAGGAGAGGGAGGATGAGAAGGGCTTTGAAGGAAGCTATAAACGTGAGCTGTGGGCCTGGCTCAGGAGCTGGGACTGGGGAGGCTGTAGGGGTAGAGAGCCAGGCCTACCGAGGAGCAGTCCTTGTGGCTAAGCCTCTGATAGGGGTCACTAAATAGGTCTAGGTCTCCAGGTTAGGGTGGGAGTTGGGGGCTCCCTGGGTCTAGGGTGTCACTGTGGCCCAAGTCTCAGAGATGGGGGTGGGCTGGCTCTCAACCCGGAGGGGGGAGGAGAACTCAGAAGCTCTCAGAGCCCCTCGGGGAGTCTCTAATAGTTTTCTATCAACGACACATCAGGCCTTCACTTGATGCTTCTTCAGACTCCTAGCCAACCTCCGGGTGCTGTCCAGGCAGGCTCATGCCCCTCTGAGCAGCTGCCCGAGGGCAGGACCACATAGCAGTGACCATGCCCATTAAATGGGGGTGGGGGAGGCCCCAGGGAGACAAGACTCCTCCACCAAGCTGTTCGACAGCTTATCCTTCCTGTCCACCCCTCCCCAGCGAGTTCTGGGCATCCACTGTGGGCTAGTAGGGCTAAGAGTGGCGTCGGTCCTCTCCCGCAGCAAGGCCTTCTGACATTGGGGTCTGGGGTCTGGGAGTAGAGGAGCAGATGCAGCAGCAATGAGAGCCCACTCCCGGCCCTGCCCCCACCCGGGGGACCTGGCGGCTGCCAGTCCTGTCGAACAAGAAATGAGGGACCCGGGCCAACGGAGCGGCTGCTCAGGAGCCCCATTGCTGTGCAGCTCACCATTACCTGGCCATAAAAATAATTGAGCATAACGAGGGCGTTAATAATCTGACACTAATGCTTTAAAGGGACAGGAAATTATCCGCTGGGCTGCATTGAGTGTGCAGATGGCACTTAAGGCTTGCAAAGGCCTCGGTAATAACTGCCTAGGGTGGCGGCTGAGGCCCAACCTCCCTAAAGACCCAGGCCCTTAGGGGAAGGCAGGGCAGCCCATGGCTCCACTCTCTGGGGCTGGGGGCTAGGCTCCGGGTCTCCTCTGACAGCTTCACTCCTGCCCTGGCTTCTACCCACTCCCTCCCTACCCATCTCCTTCTGATAATCCCCTTCTGAAGTCACAGAATCCCCACATCTCAGAGCTGGAAGTGACCTCCAAGGCATTTAAGCCAACCTGACCCCCCTCTATGTCCAACACTAATGGCCATCCAACTTTGGCTTGAAGATCTCCAGTGACAGGGAGCTCACTACCTCCCTGGTCATCTGGGTTAGCTCTCATGGTTAGGAAATTCTTTCTGACACTGAGCCAAAACTGGCTTCTTTGAAGTTTCCCCACATTGTTCCTGGTTCTCCCCTCCAAGGCCAAGGAGAACCAAGTTAATCTCTTTAAAGATAACATGACAGCTCTCTAAAAACTCTCAGGCATTCCCCTGAGCCTTCTCTTCTCCAAACTAAATGTCTCCAGGTCCTTCAACCCCAGGCTAAGATGCCTGGTCTTTCCTCACCATTCTCTAGACGCACCCCAGATCTGCTTCCAAGAACCAAAGGTCTGGATGATTCCAGCCCTATTGCATCTGCTCCTGGTTCTGCCCAAGAGAGACAAGCAGACAAGATCAATCCTTCCTCCACAGGATAGCCCTGACAAGGCTTCAAGAGAGCTCTGGTGTCCCCCTGAGCCTTCTCTACTCCAGACTAAACAAGCCCAGCTCTTTCAGCTTCAGAGGATGGGGACACAAGGCCCATCCCTGCTGCCTTCCTCTGGATCCTCTGAATGTTCAGTTAGTCAGTCAGTCAGTCAACTAGCTACTATGAGCCAGGCACAGTGCTAAGCGCTGGGGATACAAAAAAAAAGTCAAAAGTCATCCATGCCTTCAAGGAGCTTATAGTCCAATGGGGGAGACAACATGCAGGAAAACAATGATATACAAACAAGATATAGGCAGGACAAATTTGAGGTAATCACCAGAGGGAAAGCACTAAGATTATAAAGGGTTCTGACAGAAGGTGAGACTTGAAGGAAGCCAGAGAAACTAGGAGGGAGAGATGAGGAGATAGAGAACCCCAATCCTGGAGGATCACAAGATGGAGTTTCTTGTGTGAGGAATGACAAGAGGTCAGTGTCACTGGAAGAGTATCCAGAGTGGAGTAAGGAGATGTAAGGTGTAAGAAGAGTGGAAAGGGGTCAGGTTGTAAAGGGCTTTGAATGTCAAATGGAATATTTTCTATTTGATCCTGGAAGTCATAGGGAGCTCCTGGTTGTTGGCTGAATAGAGGGGATGTCATGGTTAGGAAGGACAAGGAAGGTGACTTTGACGAACAAGTGGAGGGTGGATTGCAGTCTGGGGAGAGCAATAAAGATGCTTCTGTAATAGTTCAAGAGGGAGGTGGCGAGGGCTTGCACTGGGATAAATGGTGATGTCCAAGCAGAGATGGGGGTGTATAGATGAGAGAAGTTACAAGACAGGACTGGAGGAATGATTGGATGTGGGGAATGAGAGAGGGCAAGGAGTCAAGGATGTTGCACCCAGGTTTCTGGAAGGAAGATGGCATCCTCAACAGTATGAGGAAGGTAGAAAGGGAAGAGGATTTGGGGGCAGGGAAAAGATAATGAGTTCATTTTGGATGTATGGAGTTTAAAATGTCTCCAGGACATCCAGGTTGCAATGTCTATTAGGTAGTTGGAGATTTGAGACTGGAGGTGGGGAGGGGTTAGATGAAATGTAGAGATGATAACTGCAACCATGGGAACTAATGCGATCACCAAGAGAAGCGGGCCAAGGACCGAGCCCTGTGGGATACCTACCATTAGTAGGCATGACCTGGATGAACACCCATCAAAGGAGACTGAGAAGGAGCATTCAGACAGGTAGGAGGGGAGCCAGGAGAGGACAGTGTCAGGAAAACCTAGAGAGAAGAGAGTGTCAAGGAAAGAGGGTGGACAGTGTCAAAGGTTTCAGAGAGGTCAGGAGGGGTGAGGCCATTAGATTTGGCAATTAAGACATCATTGGTATCTTTGGAAAGGGAAACTTCTGTTGAATGATGAGGTTGAAAGCCAGATTGTACAGAGTTAAGGGAGAAAGAGGAGAGGGAGTGGAGGCATCAGTTAAAGAGTTTAGCCATGAAAAGGGACAGAGATATAGGACAAGAGCTCATGAAGATATATGGATCAGACGAGAGTTTTTTGAGGATGGAGGAGACAAGTTTGTGGGTAGTAGGGAAGCAGAGAGTAGGCATGGAGAAATTGAAGATAAATGAGAGAGCAGGGTGATAGAGGAGTCATTTGTTGGAACAGACTGGATGAAATGGTATTGCTTGTGCGTGTGGAGGGGTTAGCTCTTGCAAGGAGCTCAGATGGATAGATGAAGGAGGAGATAGTGACAAAAGGTATCAGAATGATATGAGATGATGAGGAAGGGAGAAGAAGGAACTCTTGATGAATGAACTCAACTTTTTTTTTAGTTAAATATAAAGCAAGGTTACCAATTGAAGGGAGAGGGGTAGGGGAGCCATTTGAGATTTGAGGAGAGATGAAAAAGTTTGCAAGAGCTGCTGTGATGAGCGTAATAGTGAGATAGTTAGGGAAGTGTAAAAAGATTGCCTTGCTGCAGTGAGGGCCCACTTAAGATTGTGTAACATAAACTTGTAGTAGACCCAGTCAACACAGTTTGTTGATTTTCTCCAGCTTCTTTCAGCAACTCATAGTAAAGTCAGCAGATGGTGGGACGTATCCAAAGATGGGATTTATAAGGGCAAGATCAGTGTTTAATGATGTCCTTTACTCTAGCTCTGTTTGGAATTCTCCAATGGCTTTATGTAGCAGCTACTCCCACCGTATCTTGGGTCTCTCCATTGTCCTGTGAGTAATGCTTATCTTGAGTTCTTCAAAGACAATGGATAGAGAATTGGGCATACATCTGGGGCCACAGTTTGAGAAGTAAAGACTAAAGAGAGACATTATAATTGTTGGTCATCACTGGGAAAATAGAACTTGGATTGGTTCTATGTAGTTCAACAGAAGGAACACAACTCTAGGGTGCAAATCCCTTATCTACTGACTCCTCCCTCATGCTTACAAGCATATCTATGGCACCATCATTCTTGAAAAAGTCCTCATTTGATCCAGTCATCTCTGCCAGCTACCATCCTTTATCTCTCCTCCTCTTCATGGCTAAACTCCATGAGAACATTGCCTCTACTTCCTTTCCTCTCACTCTTTTCTGTAATGCTTAGTCTGGCCTCACTCTACCAGAGCAAGGCCAGCTACATTTCTCACTCATAGTTCTAGAGGTACACCTGAAGTGAGAAGCATGTCTTCTCTAATGCTATTGGCTGGAGTTTCCATTCTGGTATGTTGAGATTGGGACTGTGTCTCCCAGAGCTCTTACTCACCACAACCCACCTCCTTCATCTCATCTCAACTCATTACACATAACCCCAAAACTCTGAGTTTTTAACACTCTCCCCTAGGCTCCTGGGACTTGGAAGAGCATTGGTGCCCTGAGATGCCCACACATGCACATCTACTTTGGATGTAATATAGAGCCAGAGAGGGGAAACTGGCCAATAGAGGTGAGATAGGGGGTGAGCAGAAGGCCAGAGTGTAAGACTCAGCTAGAAGAGACCTAAACTCACACTTATGAATCTCCTCCATCCCACATACTCCCCTCCAGGGATAGCGTCCTCAGCTAGGGGCCTTCCATCCAGCCCCTGCTTCTCCCCTCACTCTTAACCTTTACTCCACTGAGGTCAACTGTAATAGAGGATCTCTCCACTTCCCTTTGCACCTCTCTAGTTCCTTGTCTTTGCCCGCCTTCTCTTCCAAGGTCAGAGAATTCAGTGACTCTCCATCTCTCCTCCTTAAAAGCTAGCGGGTCCCATCTGTCACCTCTGGAGGACAGGATCCAGGATCACTGGCAAAGACCATGACAGCACGTAGGTTTTAGTTTGGCCAAGTAGTTTCCTGAGACCTGTCAAAGACCTTAGCTTGAAAAGGCCAAGGTCCCCCACTGCATCAGGGCCATCTCCAGTTGTCCTGATCCACATCTGGCCACTGGACCCAGATGGCTTCCAAGGAGAAAGTGAGGTTGATGACTTTGCACAGCCCTCCCTCACTTAAAGCCAATTCACTTGCATGTCATGACATCCCCTCCCTGATGATCCTCTGAGAACGAAGGACAAACAGCAGCATCCTCTGGTATTTGGAGGCAATGACCACATAAACTGTCTCTGAAAGAAGAGGGGTCCTCCTCATTGACTGGCCATCTTCACAGAAACCTACTTGTTGGATATTTTTAAAGGGAATTCCATATCTATTATGAATTGGACTAGGTGGTCTCAGAGGTTTTGTCCAATTCCGGAATTCTGTGATTCTTTTTCCTTCTCGAATCTTCTCGTTTGTAGTTTTTTGGCCAGATGCTTGTGTGGAAAGGGTAGCAGTCAAGCAATCCACAAGCATTTCTTCAGTACAAACTCTGAGCTGGCATGTTCTAAGCACTGGACTAGGAGA
>NW_020954603.1:7298914-7310291 GCF_900497805.2 Vombatus ursinus | reverse complement strand
ACTCTGAGCTGGCATGTTCTAAGCACTGGACTAGGAGACAGGAATACGAAGATATGGCGGTCTCTGCCTGCAGGGAGTTTGCATGTCTATCTTGGGAAACAACATGAACAATTATGAGTGGATAGATACAAACTCTATAGAAAGGAAATACAAGTTAATTTGAGGTCCCTGGCTATCCTGGTTATTGGCTTCTGCATGTTTTCAGCCTATCTATATCCCTTCTAAAACATGGCTCCCTAAACTAGACACACATTTCAAGGTCAGAGTGACCAAGGAGATACATGTATCTGCAGCCTCTGGAGGAGTGTGCCAACATGCATTTCCATAAAACAGTTTTTACTGCCAGTGTTTCTGATAAATGCCTAATTTCTAAAATAGAAGACTGAATCAAATTTATAAGAATACAAGTCATTCCCCAATTGATAAATGGTCAAAACATATGAACAGGCAGTTTTCAGATAAAGAAATCATGGTTATCTCTAGTCATATGAAAAAATGCTCTAAGTTACTATTGATTAGAGAAATGCAAATTAAAACAACTCTGAGGTACCACCTTGCATGTATCAGATTGGATAATATGACAAAAAAAGCAAAATGATAAATGCTGGAGAAGATATGGGAAAATTGGAACACTAATGCATTGTGGTAGAGTTGTGAACTGATCCGACCATTCTGGAAAGCAATTTGGAACTATGCCCAAAGGGCTATAAAACTGCACATACCTTTGATCCAGCAATACCACTACTATGTCTGCATCCCAAAGAGATCGTAAAAAAAATGGAAAAGGACCCACATGTACAAAAATATTTATAGCAGCTCTTTCTATAGCAGCCAAGAATTGGAAATTGAAGCGAGGCCCATCAATTGAGGAATGGCTGAACAAGTTATGGTATATGAATGTAATGGAATATTATTGTGCTATAAGAAATGATGAGCAGGCAGACTTCAGAAAAACCTGGAAAGACTTACATGAACCGATGCTGAATGAAATGAGTGGAACCAGGAGAACATTGTACGTAGTAATAGCAACATTGTGTGATGACCAGCTTTGATAGACTTAGCTCTTCTCAGCAATACAAGGATCTAAGAATTTTTAAAATACTCATGATGGAAAATGCTATCCACATGCAGAGAAAGGGCTATGGAGTGTGAATGCAGATGGAAGCATACTATTTGCTCTCTTTTTGTTTTTTTCTTTCTTGTGGTTTTCCCCTTTTGTTCTGATTCTTCTTTCACAATATGACTAATGTGGAAATAAGTTTAATATGATTGTACATGTATAGCCTATATCAAGTTGCTTGCTGTCTATGGAAGAAGGGAGGGAGAAAAAAATTTGGAACTCAAAATCTCATAAAAGTGAATGTTGGTTTGGTTTTTTTTTTTTTTTTGTGAGGCAACAGAGGTTAAGTGACTTGCCCAGGGTCACACAGCTAGTAAATGTCTGAGGCTGGATTTGAACTCAGGTCCTCCTGACTCCAAGGCTAGAGCTCTATCTGCTGCACCACCTAGCTGCCCCTCGAAGTAAATGTTGAAAACTATCTTTACATGTAATTGGAAAAAAAATAAAATACTATTAAGTGGGGGGAAATGCATCTCCACAGCAGTGGCTTCCCAGGATAATGGATATGCTGGAAGCAAAGCTTTTGGGTTCAGGGTCATGAGCTGTCTACATCAGGGTCCTAGAGGAGACGGTGGTCAAGGTGGTGGTGGTTTGGCCCCTAGGTCTTACCATTTGCCCTACCTCTCTGCCCTCCAGATCCATGAGTCCTATCATCTGTCCTGATGATGCATCATAAAGATCCCTGGGCCTTGCCATGTGTCCTACTGAGGCACCTGTAGGACTTGGAGCCTGCAGAAGCCTACACTGTGCCTACAGCTGAACCCTCCTCTAAATGCTGACTCCTCTAATTAGAGTGTGAGTTCCTTGAGAGCAGGAACTGTCTTGGCTTTTTTTTCTATTTGAATCACTACTGCTTAGCACATAGTAAGTGCTTAGAAAAATGCTTTTTCATTTGTTCATTCATTCATTCATCCATTCATCAATCTGTACTCAACTAGTCATGAGTATTGGAAAAACAATTAAAAATGGATCAATTGTATTAGCTATGAGTGTGTGGGAGAGGATAATATTGTAGTATTTGCTATTGATAAGACATTTTTCAGCTGTGCTTGCGAGATTTTTTCACAATATTTGAGGCTTGAGTTATTATATTCATTTCCATTTTTTTTACACGGCAGTCCAAGGACACACCTAGGCTACAAAGCCATGCTTCTTAATTTTCCAGCTGTTATGGGTTATTCTGTTATCTGGAACATTCTTTAGAGTCAAGCTTAGACTCATACAAATTTCACAGACTCTGAGTTGCAAGGGATCTCAGGGGTCATCCATTTCAATATATACCTTATCACGAAACTCTACACTATCTCCAAAAAAATGATCGTTCAGCCCCTGGTTGAAGACTTCCAGTAAGGGGGAGTGGGAATCCACTATTTCTGAAAGGAGTACATATTCCTTTTATTTTTTTAAATTCAATTTTATTTTAAATTCAGAATTCTTCCTCTTTCTCTTCCCCCATCCCACTAATTGAGAAGGTAAAAAAAGCAAAATACCAAATTCATTAGAAATATGTATAGTCATGCAAAACAAATTCCTGAATTAACTATGTCTAAGAAAAGAAAAAGAAAGGAAAAAAACAAAATACTCTTCACTCTGCATTCATCAGTTCTTTATTTGGAGATGGAGTTAACTCAGTTCACTAGGATTCTCTGTTTCCAGTTTTTTTGTGAGTGTGCTTTTTTTAGGCAATTGGGGTTAAGTGACTTGCCCAGGGTCACACAGCTAGTAAGTCTCAATTGTTTGTTCTGAGGCGAGATTTGAATTCAGGTCCTCCTGACTTCAGGACCATTGCTCTATCCACTATGCCAGCTAGCTGCCCCCTCTGTTTCCAGTTCTTACCCATTACAAAAAGAGCTGCTATAAATATTTTTGAGCCTATGAGTCCTTTCCCTCTTTATCTGATCTCTTTGGGACATAGATCTAGTAGCAGTATTGCTAGATCAAAGGGTAGGCACAGTTGAATGGCTTTAGGGCATAGCTCCAAATTGCCTTCCAGAATGGCTGGACCAGTTCACCACTCCAGCAGCTGTTCATCAACGTGCTTGTTTTTCTGCAAGCCCTTCAGCATTTGTCATTTTCCGTTTTCATCAGTTTTGCTCATCAGGTGGGTGTGAGGTGGAACCTCAGAGTAGTTTCAATTTGCATGTTTACAATTACTGGTGGTTTAGGACATTTTTTCACACAGCTTAGATTTCTTCCTCTGAAAACTGCCTGTTCATGTCCTCTGACCATTTATTATTTGGAAGACACCAATTTCATTTTTGTATAGCTCCTATTGTTGGGAGGCAGCTGGGTGGTGCAGTGGATAAATCACTGGGTCTGGAGTCAGGAGGACCTGAGTTGAAATCCTGACTCAGTCACCAGCTTAATTTAACAGACACTTAATCCTGTTTGCCTCAGTTTCCTTATCTGTAAAATGAGCTGGAGAAGGAAATGGCAAATCATTCCAGTATCTTTGCTAAGAAAACCTCAAAAGGGGTCAAAAAGAGTTGGACGTGAGTGAAAACAACTAAACAACAGTATTAGGATGTTTTCTGTCTGTCAAGCCTAAATCTGCCTCTCCAATTTCACAGAATCATAGAGACACTAGATCATAGACTGTCAAAGTTGGTAAAGGCATTGCCTACTAACAAAGCTGAACTAGAGATCTTAAAGCAAAGAGGTAAATTTCAACTCATAGGCATCACGACTTTGTAGTATGAGATCCATGTGTGGAATATGGCTCTGGAAGAGTATATCTCAGATAGGTAGGTAAATATATAAGTGATAGATAAACAGATAGATGGATAGATGATAGATGGATAGATGGATGGATGGATGGATAGATGGATGGATGGATGGATAGATGGATGGATAAATAGATAGATAGGGCAATTATTATTATTATTAGACACTTATTATGTGCCAGTATCTGTATTATATGCTGGGGATAAAAATGCAAGCAAACAAGATGTCTTCCAGAAGCACAAATTTTTCCCTTTTGGAAAACTGATATTCACCAGAGTTTCTTTCAGCATCTCGTATAACAAATATTTTTTAAAGAAAAAAAAATAAAGGAAAAATATCAGCAAAGTCGATTGCATTTTTAAAAATTCTGAAAATATCTACAAGTTACATACCCATGGACTTAACACCTTTGCAAAAAAGTGGGGTGGGGGGTGTCTTCTCATATCTCTTCTTTGTTCTTTATGTTTTTACAGCATTCACTTTTGGAATATAGTTATTTAGAATGTCATTTTTTGTCATTATTGTTCTTTTTATTTATACTGTGGTAGTTGTCATTGTGTGCATTATTTTCCAGGCTCCACTTCCTTCACTCAGCATCAGTTCATGGAGACTTCTCCATCTTCATCCTGTTTTCCATTTCTTAACAGCACAGTAGTATTCCGGCAGGTTCCCATCCCCCAATTCCCCAAACAATGAGCATCCACTTTGTTTCTACTTCTTGGCTATGACAGAAAGTGCTGCTTTCAATATTTCAGTGCAGAAGGGGATGTTCTTCTGATCAGTGACCAAGGAGTTTACATTCTAGCATGGGAAGACAATATGTAAGAGGAAGCTAGAAAATAGGGGATGGGGTTGGTTAGAACAGGTGGCCAGGAAGTGGAGGCCTTATCTTCTGGGCAAGATAAATTAGGAGCTCACCTAAAAGAACCCAGGGTGGTTCTAGGGTTGGAAAAAAGAAACTGTATATGCTATTATGGTAGTTTTGAGGAAAAAAAAAAGAATGTGAAGTCAGGAGGACTTGAGCTCAAATCCAGCCTCAGACCAAACACTCAACACTTACTAACTGTGTGACCCTGGGCAAGTCATTTAACCCCAATTGCCTGGAAAAAAAAAGAATGAATGAAAAATCTTTTATTAAGTATTTGCTATGTGCTCAGTGCTGGGAATACACATAAAAAGAGCCCTTGCCCTCAAGGAACTTACACTCTATTGGGGAAGAGACAGCACATAAAAGGGAGATAGACTTGGGGAGGGCACAGCATGGCTGGGAGATCTGATGGTTTAGGATTTCCAAAGGAGAGGTTGCTATCTACTCAGGGTACCCTTTGAAGGCTAGAGTCCTTTTGCTCTTGAGTTCTCACTGGTGTGCTCCCTATCAACAATCAGTCAGCCTGACTTAATCATTTTAGAATTAAATTAGAATTAAAAATTTTAGAAAAGGTCTTGACTGAGAAGGTACTCAGTAAAACCTGAGGTTCACTTTCCCACAGTTACCTATAACGCCCATAGGGAGAGTGGGGTCATACTTAATGACGTACATGTGCAAAAAAAAAAAAACAACAAAACCACAAAGAATTACATCCCAGCTCTTGGCTCTGGAAACCCTTTTCTTCCTTCTGAGTCCTCATGAAGTTCCTCTTAGGTCTGACTGTCTCCTGGGTTCTGAGATGAGTGCCCAGTAACCAGAGCTGGTCCTGTTCTCCACCACAAGAGGTCACACTCTCTGAAGCAGTTGTTCTTAGATAAAGATGACCTTTGTTCCATATCGTTTCCTCTTTGTTAGGTCTTTCCAATCAGGGCTCCTATTGCAGGGGACTCCTATTGCCATCAGCCCCTACCCACTCTGGTGGACAATGTTCCTTTCACTATTCAGCTCCCACCACCAATAGGACCTATGATTTAAACTCTGAATTGCACGGAATCATGAGCTCACCTGGACATTTCCATCCCAGGACACTTGGTTTGCCTGAAATTAAGAAAGAATAAGTCCAAAGAGGCAGAGGTGGCTATATGCTTAGAGCTATATACTCATATACTCAATGGGCAGATGGGAGACAAGGTAGCTACCCTTTCTCCCAACTCTTTTACCAAAGGTAAAGGGAGCTTCATGAAGCCCTATGAAGGGGTAAACAAGAGCTATGAATTGTTCCTATATCACATGTCCTCTCTAAGTCTGATCCCACTTTTCCCTGGATTCTATATGTACTTGTGGAAGAGTGTGGTACAGACTTTTGGGAAAATGAACCAACTGTTTTTACTATACCACCTTGGTAGCATTTCTGAAGGCTTTTAAGTCTAGATGGCTAATCAATATCAACTGATAATAGAGATATCACACTGGTGGGGGCTTATGAGCATTGGAAAGACACCAGACATATGCTGACTGTGGTGCTCTGGGCAAGTCACACACTGTAGATATCAATAAGGTGGGGGAGGGGGAGAAAGTCTCCAGTCTCTCAGGGTTACTCTTAAAACCTTCATGGGAGAAATAGCCAGCTGCCCTCTGGGGGCCTAGCCTGCTAGGGTGAAAGGAGATTTGTGGTGGCAGCCCTCAATTTGTGTTACATTTGGATGAAAACAGCAAATCAGTTCTAAATCAGGAATTCCAATAGTAGTCCTGTCTGAAGGTGAAGTAGTTTCAGCTAAGCCTCTGAAAATGAGTTACTAGGTATATGTTGTTTGGGGTGGGGGGTAGGGGAAGGAGTTTCTTAAGATCAGCTCTAGGGATGGAAGGGATTTTTGAGTCCAACCCTTTCATTTTACAGATGAGCCAACTGAGATTGAGAAAGAGTTAAGTGACTTGTCCAGGGTCACACGGCTAGTGTCTGAAGCAGAATCTGAGCTCCAATCTGAGTCCAGGTTCAGTGCCCTGGATCCCCTCACATTCAGTTCTGAGTACTACTGTTTAAGAAAAATATTGATAAGCCCAAGAATGTCCCTAAGAGGACAATCAATCTGTGGAAGGCTTAGAGATCATCTTACACGAGGGTCACTTGAAGGAACTTGGGATGTTTATCTGGGGAGATTAGGGGAATGAGCACTGTCCTCAAGTACCTGAAGGGTTGTTGTGTGGAGGAGAGATCAGATGGATATGTTCTGTTTACCCCCCCAGAGGACAAGACCAGGATCAAGGAGGATGGAGGGGAATAAGAAACCGCTCAGAGGAATCTAGAGGCTTCCAATGACTGTCTTGGGAGATGCCACCTCTGAGGGCTTTAGGTAGTGGCTGGATGGCCACTTGACATAGATTTTGTAGAGGAGATTCAGAATTTCCTTCCAACTCTCCGTGTCAGTGCTCAGAGGCAGGTTACCAGGATAGTGACAGCCTTGGAGGTCCTGCATGTTATAAAAGTGTTAGTTAAAAGAACTGGAGGTGGTCAGTTTGCAGAAGAAATGACTTAGGTGGGGGTAGAAGAGTATTTTGGGGTGATCATTTAATAGATTTCAAAGATGCCTTTTGTCTTCATGTGATGGTTATTTTGAAAAACAAACAAGCCAACTCTTCTTCCCAGATTGAACCGTCCCTTTCGATAAAGAAAAACAACTGAGCAAAAGCATGCCACGGGGATGGTATCGACCAACTGAGCAAGCGACTGACAGGCAGTTATTAGCTGCCTCCTACATGGCAAGTGCTGGGATGAAAAGACCAAAATGAAGCAATCCTAGATCGCAAGGAGCTGACATTCTATCAGGAGAGACAACTTGCCCAGAGATAGATAAACCTAGAATAACCCCCCAAGTAAATACAGCATACTTTTGGGGAGGAGGGCACCAAGAGTTTGGGGATCAAGAAAGGTTACATGTAGAATGTGGTATTTGAGTGGAGTCTAGAAGAAGCAAGAAATGTTGTGATGAGAGGAAGGAATGCATTCCAGGCATGGAGGATGGCCAGTGCAAAGGCTGGGAGATGAGAGATGGGAGATGGACACCGTGTTTGAGAAAGTAGGAAGATCATTTTGACTAGACTGTCAATTGAAAGAATTGGAATAATGTATTATGAGACTGAAAATACAGATCAGGGCCAGATTGTGAAGGGTTTTAGAAGCCAAATAGGAGCTGATATTTTATCTTGGAGGTAATAGGGAACCATTGAGATTTACTGAGTGGAGGAGTAGCATAGTTGGACCTGTGCTTAAGAAAAATGGCAGATTTGTGATGAAGAATTGGAAGTGCCGAGAGGCTTAAGACAGAAATGCTCATTTGGAGGTCATAACCTGAACTAAGGTGGTAGCTGTGTATTGGGAGAGAGAAAGGGTCAAATGCAAGAGATGTAGAAGTAGAAAGGGCAACTTGATTTGTGGGGGTTGAGGGAGGGTGAGAATGGAAATTGTGAACCTGAAAGACTGGGAGGATGGTGGAGCCCTCAAGAGAAATAAGGAAATTCAGAAAAGGGGTAGACTTGAGAAGATCATGAGTTCTATTTTGGACATGTTGAGTTTGAGATGCTTACAGGACCTAACAGGCAGTTAAGGATGTGAGGCTGGAGTTCTAGAGAGAGACTAAGGCTGGAGGTAAAGATTTTGGAGTTGTCTGCCTAGAGATGGCAATTAAACCCATGGAACCTTATGAGGTCAGAAGATGGGAGTATAGAGAGAACAGGGTCCAGGATAGAGCCTTATGGTACAGCAGAATTTAGAGATGTGATATGGATGATAAACCAGCAAAGAAGATTGAGAAAAGGAAATAAGACCAGGAGCCTTAGAGAGTTTCCTGGGGATATTGACAGGTTAATTGAAGTACCTAGTTAGCATGTATCCGAGACAAGACCTGAACCCAGGTCTTCCTGACTCTGTTTATCTCTTAGCCACTATATCAAGTTTCCCTGACTTGTTATTTCTTACTGCATAATAATATTCCATCATAATCCTGCTTCCAGTTCAGCCTTCGTAACCACTACACAGGGAAGCATCTCCTGTGGATAAGGAATTAGCCATCCCCATCAATTGCCAACCAACTGTCACCCATGGGATGGGGGTAGGGGTGGTGCCAACTGAGGGTGTGGGGTTGGGACACAGAAGGAAGAAATCTGGGCCAAGCAGTTCAGGCCACCACCACCATTTTGACTGCCATTTTCCCTTAGACCATGATGAGGACAGCCTAGGAGCCTGAATCCAAGAGCCTTGGGAGGGGCTCTACTTCCAGCCATATTCATATTCTATGCCATAGTGTATTTCAGCTATTCCTTAATTGATTGACAATCACTTTGTCTCTGGTCCTTTGTAACTACAAAGGATGTTGCTATTAATGTTTTTGTATATATTGCACATTTGTTTGTATCTTTGACAGGCAGTTTGTTGGCATAGTGCATAGAGGGTTATACTAACAGTCAGGAAGACCTGAGTTCAAACCCTGCCCCAGACACTTACTAGCTATGTGACCTACCCTCTCTTGAGCATCAGTTTCTTCATCTGTAAAATGGGGGTGATAATAGCACCTACCTCACAGGGTTGTTGTGAGGACCAAATTTAATAACCTAAAAGTGTTATATAAATTAAAAAGAAAACATTATTGGCATATATGCCCAGTAGTGGAATTCTAATTCAATTATGTGGACAGATTACATAATTCTAAACTGATATTCAGGTTGGTTTGACCATTCCCTATCATAGGTTCCCAAAGTGGTCAATACTGCCCCCTGGGAGGTGTTGGAATGATCCAGGGGATGGTCATAGCCTCGGGTGCAATTGGGGTGCATTGAATAAAAATAAGGGTTAACCTAACCTAACCCCAGGGGGTTCTAGGTAATTTTTTAAAAAGGGGGTGGTCAGTCAAATAAGTTTGGGCATCTCTGCTAGATCAACCAATAGTGTGCCTGTCTTTCTGCAGCACTTTTCCTCAAGATTGACTGTCCCTGTTTTTTTGTCATCTTTTCTAGTTTGAAGGATTCGAGTAAAACTTGAACGTTGTTTTAATTTGTATTTCTCAACGATTTTGAAGATGTTTCCATATGGTCATCTATAATTTGTAATCTTTTTGAAAACAATTTATTCATGTTCTTTGTCCACTCAGCTGTTGGGAAATATCTTTATTTAAAGGGTCACGTGAAAGAGGGATCCACCTTCTGCTGGACCCCAGAGACCAGAACTATCATAGGAGCAATGGGTAGAAAATCTAAAGAGGCAAACTGAGGCTTGGCATGGGGAAAAACTTACCAATGATTAGAGTTATCCAAAGATAGAATGGGCTGTTTTGAGAAGTGGTGAGTCTCCCATCTCTGGAAGTGTTCTACCATAGGTGGGATGATGATTGGTCAGGTATTTTGTAGTTGGGCTTCTTGTTCATGAGTAGCTTCTGCTGGCCATTCTACTGCAGACTTTTGATGACTGTTGAATGTATTGTCTCCCTAGCCTGACTTTGTCATTTCCACCTCTGTCCTTCCTTACTCTTCCATTCCCTCCTCTCCACTCTCCCTCAAGTTGCCCCTGAGCCCCCATTTTCCCCAAGAAGCCTTCCCCAGACCCCCTAGCCAATGGTGATTTTTTCCTTTTCTAAACTCACATGCTGTCTGCACCACTCATTTGGCACTTATTACTATGTACAGCTGTTTCCGTCTCTTCATTTCCCACCCAACTTCTCTCCTTTGGACTTTTCTTCCAGCAACCAGAAAACTCATCATCCTAGAAGACCCCTTCAGCCCTGGAACTTGCACATTGGAAGTACGTTCTGCCCCTGGAGCCCCTCCCTCCGATTTGAGGCACTCCTCCCAGAACCTCTGTTTAAGGAGGGTGTTCAAGCCAGTCATCTCTTTATTTCCCACCAGGCTGCTTGGTTCTGGATTTCTCCATCACACCTGGTGCCAGGTATTCCTGCCCCCACCCCAGCTCCACCCCAACTTTCCTTTTATGTATTGTTCCCCCCCATTAGAATGTAAGCTCCCTGAGGGCAGGGATTGTCCTTTTTTTTTTTTTTTTTGGCTTGTATTTGTACACCTAACACTTAGCACATTGACCGGCACATAGTAATCCTTTAATAGACGTTTGTTGACTGACTCACTGACTAGATAGTAAACTCGTTGAAGACAAAGACTTGAGCGTTTTATTTTCTGGTATAGCCAGAGCATTGCCTCGAAACAAAATATATACTCAAGAAACATGTGTAGCAGATTGGAAACCAGAGTTTTGTGGGGTTTTTTATTTCTGGCTTTTTATTACTTTGGGATCCTCATAGATATGGTGTTTGTTTTTCTTAGGGGGAAGAAGATACCTTCTAGAAGAGCAAACAGAACAATTTTTATTTGGTAAAGTTCCTTAAAGTTTACAAGTTTGTTACAAAGTTAAGATCACTAGGGTTTTTTCTCCTACTCCTGCTGCTGCTGCTGCTGTTCCTCCTACTGCTGCCACCCCTCCCCCCCCTCCTCCTTCTCCTCCTTCTCCTCCTTCTCCTCCTCCTCCTCCTCCTCCTTCTTCTTCTTTGTCTTCTTCTTCTTCTCCTTCTCCTTCTTCTTCTCCTTCTTCTTCTTCTTCTCCTCCTCCTCCTTCTTCTTCTCCTTCTCCTTCTCCTTCTCCTTCTCCTTCTCCTTCTCCTTCTCCTTCT
>NW_020954603.1:7286626-7298514 GCF_900497805.2 Vombatus ursinus | reverse complement strand
CTTCTTCTTCTTCTTCTTCTTCTTCTTCTTCTTCTTCTTCTTCTTCTTCTTCTTCTTCTTCTTCTTCTTCTTCTTCTTCTTCTCTCTCTCTCCATCCCAGGGAAGTAGCCTCCCTATGTTACCTATACCAATAGGGTTGACTGTAGGTTCTCTGATTTATTGTGTCCTGTTTCTAGACACACACACAGATGGGAGGCTCACTCCAATTTCTGTTTTGATCAGATTTTGTAAATATAACTACAAAACTTTCAGAATGACCAGATATCCTCACTTAGTACATATTGCAGAAATCAATTGAGAGGAGATTCATAACTATACCAATTTGGCAGAATTTGCCCATTTAACCAAACTATCAAAAATTGCCAAATATTTTCCATCTACATTTTCTTGACACTTATATGCAATTAATAGTGACTCACATTTATGCAGAGTCTAAGGCTTACAAGTAATTTCTTTACAACAACCCTTTGAGGCAAAGAATCCCCGTTTGACACTTGAAGAAACTGAGGCCCAGAGAGATTATGTGATATGCACAGAGTCACATAGCTTGTTCATTTCAAAGTTAGAATTCAAACTCAGATCTTCTAAATCTAAGAACAATGATTTTTCTAGTCTGTGACACTGATGCTAATTAATACCTTATTTAAGGCATTATCAGGGAGTGAGGTATTCCACTATAAGAAATTTATTCCTTTAAGTACCAATATATTTTTTGAAATCATTCTTAATATTTTGTGTTTTTCTTTCAGGCAATTGAGGTTAAGTGACTTGCCCAGGGTCACACAGCTAGTAAGTGTCACGTGTTTGGTCTGAGGCCGGATTTGAAGTCAGGTGCTCCTGACTTCAGGGCCAGTGCTCTAACCACTGTGCCACCTAGCTGCCCCTATTTTGTGTTTTTAACACCATATACATTTCCTAATGTATTTCTCCACTAACCCTCTGCCAGAGAGCCATATCTTATAAAAAAAGAATAAAAAAGAGGGATGAAAGCAGTTCAGTGAAATGAACAAATTTATTGAAAAAGTATGACCTTATTTACAGTATTTCACACCCACAGTCCTTCACTTGTGCAAAGAAGTTGGGGAGGGTTTCAAGCACCAATTTAAATGAAAATTTGATAGAAGTTTCGCAAAATATTTTACCCTCATCTGGGTCTTAAAGGACATACTGAACACCTTTCCTGGATAATGAAAATTACTCTTTTGAATACCAGTTACTGTATTATGATAGACTAGAGTGACAGGATGTTAAGTCATCTATATACTGCTTCTCTACTTCCTCTCCTCCATCACTCTTCTAAATTATTTGCAATCTGTCTTTCAAATTCATCATTCAACTAAAACCACTCTTTCCAAAGTTATCAGGGATCTTTAGGTAGCTAGCTAGATGGATAGAGTCAGGAGATTCTGAGTTCAAATCCTGCCTCTGACACTCACTGAGCAAGTTATCTCTGTCTGCCTCAGTTTCCCTCTCTACAAAATGGGGTCAATAATAGCACCTACCTCCCAGGGTTGTTGTGAGGATCAAATGAGATAGTATTTGTAAAGGGTTTTCCTTATAGTGCTCTGTAAATGCTTTTATTATTATTAATTGCCAAATAGACAATTATTGTGGACTATTCTCAGTCTTCATCTTTCTTGATTACTCTGTAGCAGTTGACACTCTTGATCACCCTCTCCTCCTGGATACTCTCTCCTCTCTTAGTTTTCCTCCTATCTTTCACTCCCCTCCAACTGTGATGTCCCCCATGAACTCTTTCCTAGGCCCTTTTTTCCTTTTCTTCTTTTTCCCATCCTAGCCCAACCAATGGTGATCTTTTCCTTCTCTACACTCATGTGTTGTCTGGACCATTCATTTAACACTTATTACTATGTACAGTTGTTGCCATCTCTTCATTTTCTCCTCCAGCCTTCTCCATCTGACCCAGTAACCTGGGAAAATCACTTCAGCCCTTGAAATCACAGCTTGGAAGTATGCTTCGCCCTGGGTCCCCTCTGATTGGATGGCTCCTCCCAGAACCTCCCTTTAAGGAGGATGCTCAGGTCAGTCATTTCTTCATTTCTCAGCAGGCTACACTTTTCCAGATCTCTCCATCATGTCTTTGACTGGGGTATGGGTACCTTTTCAACTTTCTTTTTATGTATCATCTTTTCCATTAGAATATAAGCTTCTTGTGGGCAGGGACTTTCTTTTTGCTTATAATTTGTATCTCCAGCATTTACTTAACATAGTGATTGGCACATAGTAAGAGCTTAATTAATGCTTGCTGACTGACTAACTGATTTTCTCTTTTCTCTCCGTACTCTCATTTGTTGACCTTATCAGCTTCCATGGGTTCACATATCATCTAAATACAGAAGACTGCAGACTATACGTGCAGCTCTAGCTTCTTCACTGATCTCCAGCCCCAGATCACCAGTTGCCTATTAGAAGTTTCCAACTAAATGTGCCATAGGCATCTTTTTAAATTTAGGTTTTATTTTTTCAGTTACCAAGCATTTATTTTTCTCCCCTCCCACATCCCTCCTCCATTAAATAAAAAAAAACAAACCCTTTTAATATACATACACATAGTCCAGCAAAACAAATTCCCATACTAGCCATACCCAAGTTTGAGTCTCGTTCTGCATATTTAGATTTAGTCCATCACCTCTCTATCAGGAGGTGAGCATTGTTCTTCATGACAAGTCCTATGAAATTATGGCTGATCATTACATTGATCAGAGTTCCTAAGTCTATCAAGGTTGTTTGTTTTTACAGTGTTGTTATTATATGGATTATTCTCCTATTCCTGCCCACCATAATCTGCATCAGTTCATACAAATTTTCCCAAGTTTCTTTGAAATCATCTCTTTATTTCTTACAGCATGATCTTATTCTGTTACATTCATAGACCATAATTTATTTGTTCAGTCATTCCCCAATTAATGAGCACCTCCTTAATTTCCACCAACAAAGCTGATACACACATACATGTACATGCATGCGTGCACACACATATTTATGTATATATATTATATACGGACATCTAGGACTTTTTCTTTTCTTTGATCTCTTCTGTGTATGGATCTGGTAGTGGTATCATAGGGTCAAAAGGTATATACACTTTAATAACTTTTGGAGGCTTCCAACTGCTTTCCAGAATGGACGTACCAAGTCACAGCTACACCAGCAATGTATTAATATATCCTTTTCTTCACAGGTCTACCAACAGTTGTCATTTTCTCTTTTCACCAACTTTGCCAATATGATGGGTATGAAGTGGAATTTCCAAGGTGCTTTAATGTATATTTCTCTAATTCTTAGTGATTTGGATCATTTTTTTAAAAATATGATTATAGCCAGATTGGAGTGCTTCTCCTGAGAACTACATATTCACATCTTTCAACAATTGGCAAATGGCTCTTATTCTTCTTAACTTGAATAAAATTTTTTATATCTTGGAAAATGAAACTTTTCAGAGAAAGTTGTTGCAAAGATATTTTTCCTGGTTAAATTTTCCTTCTAATCTTAGCTGAATTGTATTTGTTTGTGTAAAACCTTTTAAATTTTATGTAATCAATATTGTCTATTTTAGTTTCCATGATCCTGTCTATCTGTTCCTTGTTTGGTCATGAACAATCCATAGATCTGAAAGTAAATTTCTTCATTGATCCTCTAATTTGTTTACAATGTGACTTTTTATATCTAGGTCATATCTAAGCATCCATTAGGAGCTTGTCATGGTATATGGTGTGACTGGTGATCCAAACTAAATTTCCACTAGACTACTTTCTAGTTTTCCCAGCTGGTTTTATTGAAAATTAACTCCTTACCCCACTAGCTGGGATCTTTGGATTTATTGAACACTGGGATACTACTAGTTTTATTTCTTTTATATATTGTGTACCAAATATGTCCCACTGTTCAACCTCTCTCTTTTTTTCAGCCACTATCAAATTTTTTTTTTGTTTTTTGTTTTTTTCTTTTTGATGAGGCAATCAGGTTAAGTGACTTACCCAGGGTCACACAGTTAGTAAGTGTCAAGTATCTGAGGCCGGATTTGAATACTACCAAATTGTTTTGATGATTACTGCTTTACAGTATAGTTTGACATATGGTACTTTAAGGTTCTCATTCTTTCAATTTTTTCATTATTTCTCTTGGGAGTTCTGACTTTGGGTTCCTCCAGATAAACTTCATTGTTAATTTTTCTACTTGTATAGAGTAATCCTTTTGTAGTGTTATTGATATAACTCTGAGTAAATAAAGTAATTTAGGTGGTATTGTCATTTTTATCATATTGGCTCAGCCTGTCCATGAACTATTAATGTTTTTCCAATTATTTAGGTCTACATTTCCATATAACAGGTTTTGAAGTTGTAGGCCTATAGTTTTTTGTGTGCGTCTCTGAGCTCTGCCCTCAACTCTCCAAATTTTCAACCATGCTTAGCTGCCTAAGGATGCATTCTCATGGTACTTGCAACATGCCTTTCTCCACTTGTCAAGTTCCTATTAGAACCTCCACTTTGAGGAAGGGCCCAGGCCAGCCATCTGTCATTCTTTTCTTGGCTCTGATTCTGATTCTCCAGACATCACCATCATAATTCCATATTAGTACATTCTCTTCTCCTTTCCATCTCTCTTCTGTTGTTAGAATATAAGCTCTTTAAGGGCAGGAACTGTCTTTCTTTTTGCTTATATCTTGTATCTCCAGTGCTTGGCACAGTGCCTGGCCCATAGTAAGTGTTTAATAAATGCCTTTTGACTTCATGTGTCTTGGTAGGTTGATTCCCATGTCTCTGTCTCTTTTGCTGGATCCAGATCATGCCCTCTAACCAGTGACCTTCAAGGTTCTGTCTTGGGCCTTCTTCAGTTGTTGATCTAATTAGCTGCCATGGATTTAATTTCCATCTCTATGCTGATGATTCTCAAATTTACCTGTTCTGCCCCAATATCTCTGCTGACCTCCTATCTTGCAACTCCAACTGGCTTTCAGACAACTTCAACTGGTAAACGCAATATGTCCCTAACTGAACTCATCATCTTTTCCCCTATACCTTCCCTACCTCCTACCTTCCCTATTACTATTAAGAGTAATACCATCCTCCCAGTCTCTCAGGATTGCAACCAAGGAGTCATCCTGGACTCCTCACTATCTCTCACAACCCCTCCCACCGATATCTAAGCTGTTGACAAGGCCTGATGATTTCACCTCTGCTCAACATCTTTCACATTTGACCCCTTATCCCCTCTGACACCACTGCCTCTCCGGTGCAAATCCTCATCACCTTATACATAGACTACTGCAATAGCCTGTTGGTGGATCTACCTGCCTGAAGACCCACTCTCCTACACACACACTCCGATTCATCCTCCATTCACCCACTAAAGTAATTTTCCTATAGTGCAGGTCTGATCATGTCACCCCCTCCCCTCCACTCAACAAACTCAGTAACTCCCAATTGCCTCTAGGATCAAATAAAAAAATTCTCTGACATAGAAAGCCCCTCATAATCTAGCCCTTTCCTGCCTTTCTAGTCTTCTTACACTTTATTCCCCAACATGTGCTCTTCAAACACTGGCCTCCTGGCTCAAACAAGACACTCTCATGTCTCAGCTCCATCATTTTCTCTTACTGTCCCCCATACCTGCAATGTTCTCCTTCCTCTGCTCTAACTACTGACTTCCCTGGCTTCATTTGAGTCCCAACTAAAATCCCACCTTCTTCAGGAAGCCTTCCCCAACTGCTCTTAATTCCAGTGCATTCCCTCTGTTAATTATTTCTTATTTATCTTGTATATAGCTTTCTGTGTATATATTTGTTTGCATGTTATCTACCCCATTAGATTATAAGTTTCTTGGGAACAGGGATTGTCTTTTGCCTCTTTTTGTATCCCCAGTGCTTAGCACAGGCATATAGTAGGTCCTTAATAAATGTTTATGGATTAGTTGATTGATTGGTTGATATATATATGTATATACATAATGATTGATTAGTTGATATATATATATATAAATATACACACACAGAGACACACACACACACATATACACACACACATTTTATAGTGATTTAAAAAGGGTTTTCCTTTTCTATCTCTTCCTGATGGATTTTGTTAGTAATAAATAAAATGCAAATGACATAGGTAGATTTATTTCATATTCTGCAATTTTGCTGAAGTAATTTCAATGAGTTTTTAGTTGATTCTCATTTTAGTTGATTCTCTAGGGTTTTGGTCTCTAAGTACACCATCATATTATCTACAAAAAGCAATACTTTCATTGTTTTTTTTTATTTTCTGTACTTGTTCCCTCAGTATCTTTTTCCTTGTCTTATTGCTTTAGTTAGAATTTCTGACATTATGTCAAATTACAGTGGCAACAACGGCTATCATTGCTTTACCCCTGATCTTATTGGGAAAGACTCCAGTTTATCTCTATTGCATATAATTCTGGCTCTTTATTTTAAATATATACAATATTAATATATACTATAGTAATATATTATATTATCATACTATGATAAACAGTATCATGTTTTCTGTTGTTTTAAACAGAAATTGGCGCAATTTTGTCAAAAGCTTTTTTTTGGTCTTGATTGCTATAATTATATGATTTTTGTTGTTCTGATTTATATAGTCAATGATGTTTTCCTAATATTGAATTAATTCTGCATTTCTGATCCAATCTTGGTTATAGAAAAAAAATCTGTGATGTATTGCTATACCGGTGCATAAAGCAATTTTATTTAACAGAACTTGTTTTCTTTCCTTCCAATCTCACCTCCCTTCTGAACTTATTTAGTCCTGTCAAGGGTCCTACCCTAGACATCTAGGTTCAAAACCTAGGTAGTATCCTCCAGACAGCTTTATTCCACACTCTCCTCTGCACCCCTCCATTCTCTTTCCATTTCTAGCTTTGAGAATAATCATCAAATCAACACTACTATTCCTGGAAGAGTCCCACCAATCAATTGCCCATCCCAATGACTTTCCAAAACAAACCTCCCACCCCCTCTGGCCATGACTTCCTTATAGGTGTTTTTCTCCCTTTATTAGAGTGCAAGCTCTTTGAGAGCAGTGCCTGCTCTTTCCCTCTGAATTTGCATCCCCAGTGCTTGGGACAAGTCCTGTTGCATAGTAAACACTTAATAAATTATTTTCATTCATTTGTCATCCTAGACTCCTCACCTTTACTCTCCCCACCTATCTAATCAATCATAACATTTTATTATTTCTATCTTCACACCATCTCCAGTATCATTTTCCTTCTTTCCGGTAACATGGGTACCCCACCAGTTTGAGCCCCCACTGCCTCTTGCTTGGACAATTGCAATAGCTGCTGGTTGGTCTTCGTTCCTCAAGGTTCTCCCCGCTCCAATCCATTTTTAGCACACCTGCCAGAGCAATCTTTCTAAAGCACAGGTTTGATCATGGAGTATCTTTTTCCCAATAAACTGCAGTGGTTCCTTACTTCTTTCAGGACCAGAGATAAACTCCTTACCACCTCCCCACATCTTTTTTTTTTAAAGGCAATTGGGGTTAAGTGACTTGTTCAAGGTCACACAGCTAGTAAGTGTCAAGTGTTTGGTGTGAGTCTGGATTTGAACTCAGGTCCTCCTGACTTCAGGGCTGGTGCTTTATCCACTGTGCCATCTAGCTGCCCCTACCCCTTCCCCACATCTTAGCTCTCCAGTTTTCACCCAATACTGGCTCATTTGTTCTTTTCATGTGACATTCCATCTCCCGTTTCCCCTCACTGTACATTTGCAATGGCTGTCCGCCCTCCTGGAATATTCTTCTTCCTCACCTCTACCTCTTTGACTTCCTGCCTTCCCTCAAGACTCAGATTCATCACCACCTTGTGTCCAAGAGTTCACCTTCCACCTTCAAGGATACCTTCTTTCTACTCTGTCCATACCTTGTACATACTTATAAATGCACATGTTATCATCCCCATTAGAAAATAAGGTTCTTGAGGGCAGAGACTGTTTTTACTTTTGTCTTGCATCCCTAGCAATTAGTTCAGCATCTAGCACATAGTCAGCACCTAATAAATGGTTGTTGACTGATTGATGGTGGCAGTGGCATATGACCAAAATGAGTTGTTTGAGAGAAATGACATAAAAGATATTACTGTCTGGAAAAGCCAGTGGACTACTTATATAGTGAGAATGAGAGACAAGAATGGGTAATGTGAGGGCCATCGTAAGATTAGATTGGATCATAGGTCTCGGGCTGGCAAGGACTGCACAGTCCAACACTCTCATTTTGTTGTTCAGTCATGTCAGACTCTTTGTGACCCCACCTGGGGTTTTCTTGGCATAGATAGTGGAGTGGTTTGCCATTTCCTTATCCAGCTCATTTTACAGATGAGGAAACAGAGGCAAACAAAGTTAAGTGACTTGCCCAGGGTTATGCAGCTAGTATGTGTATGAGGTCAGATTTGAACTCAGGTCTTCCTGGCTCTAAGCCTGGCTCTAGGTGCGCTATGGTGCCACCTAGCTGCCCTTACTCTCATTTTAGAGTTGAGGAAACTGAGGCTCAAGGAGGCTATACAGGTAATAAGTTTCAGAGGTGGGATTTAAACCCCTGTTCTCCAGCTTTAGAACCAATGTTCTTTCCACCGTACTTGCTATTGATTGGTACCATAAGATTGATTCTCTCTGGAGTTTTTATGGGAAGATATAGACAAATGTCTTGCTCACACTCACATAGTTAGTAACAAGTAGCAGTCAGAGTTAGAATCCAAGTCCTGGTACAGTACAACAAAGAATGAGTTTGGAGTCAGGAATCTGGGTTCAAATCGTTGCTCTACTATTTTTCTTTTTTTCTTTTTAATTTTTAAATTAATTAATTTCTTTTTAATTTTTAACAATCACTTCCATAAGCTTTTGAGTTTTAAAAATTCTCCCCCTCCCTTTTCACCTCCCTCCCGAAGATGGCGTGCAATCTGATATAGGCTCTACATATACGTTCCTGCTCTACTATTTACACTTCTGTGACTTTCAACAAGTCACTGCACCTGTCTGAGCCTCATTTTCCTCAATTGCAAAATGAAGCAGTTGGACTGGGTGACCTTAAAGTCTGCCTAGATTCATGATGTTATGATCCCAAATCAAGTCTTCTTTGCAGTATTTTTTTCGCTGCCTTCTATATTTTCATTATACTTTTAATGATGCTTTTATTCCTTGTAATTGTGCTCAACCTAATCTGTTTCATGAAAGAAAATTGGTTTATTGTATTATGGTTTTAAGAATCATACTGAGTCCCAAGATATGGAAGAGTTGCAGTGTGTACCAAGGGGGCAGTATCAGCATTATGACACATTGACTATGGCCTCGCCCAGAGGAGTCATGTCTTGGGTGGATACAAAGCTCCCCAGAAGCTCAGGTTAGGATTTTCTTAGCCCAAGTTCCCCCCCTCCCCAGAGATAGAGATAGACTCCAGGCTGTTAAAGTGCCCTGCCCAGTCTCCCTAAGACTAAGAGGGGTAGATGAGTTAGCCAGAGAGTTTTTCCACTGGCAGTTCCCTATATACATGAAATCATAGGTTGGGATGGGGGGAGAAAGAAAAGAGGAAAAACAAATCTAGTGGTTTGTATTTTCCACTTAGTAACTTATGTTGTTGTTGGTCCTTCATTTTTGAAGAGAACCAATGACATTATGAGGGTGATGTCTTGACTTGTGTGTCAATTAGATCTAAGTGAGGCAGACTCCTCCAGGGTCATCAAAGTCCAGTGGCAACAGAAGTCAAGGTGACTAACTTGTGAGAAAGCTCAAGCACTCATTAGATACACAATAAAGTAGAAAGAGACATTAGGAGCGGGCAGCTAGGGGGCAAAGTGGAGAAAGTGCTGGGCCTGGAGTCCCCAAGACCTGAGTTCATATCTGACTTGAGACACTTACTAGCTGTATGACACTGGGCAAGTCACTTAACTTTGTTTGCCTTAGTTTCTTCCTCTGTAAAATGAGCTGCAGAAGAAAATGGCAAACTACTGTGGAAAACTGGGCTAGGTGGCAAGACAGTTTGTTTATTCCCCCACAGTGGGGAGATCAGCAGATCTGCTGATCTGCTCCCCAGAGGGAGCAGAGCTGCTTCAGATGACCTGCGTTCTTCACTGGACCAGAGAAACTGCCTACTAGACACTGTCTAGGTAACTGCAATCCTGCTGCAGGTTGTGAGAATGGTCTTAGGGGGCAGGAAGACGAGCCATCTTACACTGGTGTGTTATTAACCCACCTCTAGCTTTTGTCAACAGCAGGTTCCAAGTTTAAAGACTTTTCCTTCAAGGCTCAGTTCTAGTTCCAACTACTCCATGAAGTCTCTCACTCATCCTTCCCCCCAAACCCCCCCCCCCAGGAAATCATCTCTCTAAACTGCCCTAAAACACTTGGAAAAGAGCTGAGTTTCTCTTTTGCCCTCAACTGACTTGGTCTAATCAACAAGCATTTATTATTGGATTGCTGTATGCCAGGCACAATGCTTGGTACTGGGAATACAGAGACAAAAGTGAAATAATCCCTACCCTCCAGGAACTTATATTTTATCTGGAGAGAAAGCATGTGGACCTACACACACACATATGTATGTGTGTATGTATATATATATATATATATATCAATACAAGGATGATGGAAAGGAGGAACAGGAAAGTGGGTGAGTCTTGAAGGAAATTAGGGATTCTAAGATATGAAGGTAAGGAGGGAGCTCATTTTAGGCATGGAATTATTAGTGCGAAAGTACAGGGACATGATATGCAGTAACACCTTAAATGAAGACCAGTAAGGCCAGATTGACTAAACCATACAGTACATGAAGGATAGTATTGTGCAATAAGGCAGGAAAGATAGGAAGGACCCAGCCTGTAAAAGATTTGAAATGTCAGAATGGAGGGGTTTGTATTTAAGCCTTTATTAATAGGGAGCCACTGGGGTTTATTGAGTAGGGGTGTGACATAGTCTGACCTGGACTTAAGGACAATTGCTTTAGCAGCTGTGTGTAGGATGAATTGGAGTAGGGAGGGACTAGAGAGGAGGTGATCATTTAGGAGGTTATTGTGTGAGAACAGAGAAAGAAGAATGTGAGAAATGACATAGAGCCGGGCTACAACAAGATTTGAACATAGAGGCAAGGAGTTGAGGATACAACAAACAAACCTGGACGGCCAAGAGGGCAGAGATTGTTGGGTATCCTCATTGCCTAGCACTGGGTCTGGCACATAAGAACTGTTTCATAAATATGTGTTGAACCAAATGAAACTGAATTCTGTGATTCTGGGAAGCGTACATGTGTTCCATAAATGTAAATTGCTGTGAGTATTCTAATTGACAATCATAATAAATAATGAGAATGGTTACTTTTAGGACCCTGGGCTTTTAGGAAAACAGTCCATGACTCCCGGGCTCTTTGAAGAGAGAATCAGTGACATATTACTCCCATTTCCCAGATGGGGAGCCTGAGGTCTTTGAAAGTAATGTGACAATGAGGTATCACCAGGGTTAGAATTATGCATTAAAATAAAATGTAAAACTATGAATTTCAAAGTGAAGTGATGATCAGAGAGTGACTCACAAATGGAATAGCAGGAGGTATAAAGCTCCCCCCCCCCCCAGGCTCCTTCCTCTTCATCCCATGGAGCCCTGACCAAGCCTTTCTTGGTCACCGCTGCTGCCCTTGACGATACCCGATTTTTCTTTAGACATCAATTAGGTCTTTACTGTTTTTTAGTCAATTCTTTTTTAGACTTGAATTTCCTAGCAGTTGTTCTTGGGGGAACGGGCCCAGGGAAGGCTTCCTTCGAGGTTGCTGTCAGGTGAGGCCGAGCTTTCCTGGCGCGGAGCCGGGTCCTGGGGCTGGCTGGTAATCTAGGGCAGCTTTGCTCTTCCCCTCGCGGTTAGCTGTTAC
>NW_020954603.1:7271626-7284126 GCF_900497805.2 Vombatus ursinus | reverse complement strand
CGGGGCCCCTCCAGTCTCTTCCCGTCTCCCCAAGAAGCTTTCAACCCCTCCGGGGGGGGGGCGTCAGGAAAACCCAAGAAGGGGCTGGACTAAAACAGAGGGAGCGAGTGAGCTTTGAAACCAGTCGAGCTGATGGTCTGGGGGAGACCCTCCCTCGGGACGCCTCACCCTTGCCGGTTTCCTCCTCACTGGCTTCGGTTCCCCAGAAAGGGAGATAAGAAGAAAAGAAAGCGAGGAAAAGAGAGAAGAGGAGAGAGAGGATAGCAGAAGGAGAGACGAGAAAAAGGATGATAGAGGGGAAAGGGATATCAGAGGGGAGCGGCAAGAGCGGGGAAAAGCGGGAAATGCCCCGCACTGATCAGCTCTTCCGTTGTGAACTAAACCCACCCGGCGGCGGGGAAGACGGAGGGGGAGGCCCAGAGACGGGTAGGCAAGCGCTGGCTCTTCCTGCTACCAGGGTGGCGGGGGGCTCTGCCGGGAGTGAGCCCTGGGGCCGAGAGGCTGCACCCACCTGTTTGTCCCTGCGCAGCCAAGCTGGACTGCTGCCCCCCCCCCCACTTCGCACCCTTCCACCCATCTGCCCGTTAGTTCTTCCATTTATCCGTTCCTTCTCACCCCTAACCCCCTCCAGGCGCCGCTCACACCTTGTCTGACCCAGGCCCTGGGCTACCATGGTTCCGGGGCACAGGAGAGAGGAGCCAGGGGCAGCGGCTTTCTATGAAAGGTCGGTCTGCCTGAAGGGAGGCCGCGCCAGGGCAGAGCTTGCTAGAGCTCTCCTAATTCCTGGGGCTTCTGGCAAGGGCCTGCTTGTCCAGTCCGGCCCCGAGCGTGGCCTTCCATTAGCTCTGGCTTCTACTCCGTGGCCCCTTGAGCCATTTCGTTTCGCAAAGTTGCAGGGTCATCATTTGGGTGCTGAGTTGCTCTTGAACGAATTTCTCCCTCCCTTTTACGAAGTTAGAGGTGAAAGCTTGGCGAGAAGGCGGGAGAGGCAGGCCAGGGCCGCAGCATGAGCCAGAGAGCTGGGGGCAGGGCAGGGGTCTTTTCTTTGGATACCCAGTTGGTGATTGTGTCCCTAGCTGCTTTCTGAAGCGTGGACCGAGCTTTCTGCGAGCCAGCGCAGGAGCCCGGCTGGGTCGGATAGCTGTCCCGGGGGCCACGGCTTGCACCGGCTCCGAGGAGATGGATCCATTGCCAGCCCTCGCGCCGGGCGGGCTTGGGCCCCGCCGAGAGTGAGGCAGAAAGCTGACTGAGCCCGATGGTCAGCTAGCCAAGAGCCCCGAAATGCATCCGCCTTTCACTTCCTTCGTGCTTGCGGGGGTGGGGGACAGAGGAGTGCGGGGCAGCTTGGGATTGCTTCGGGTCAGGCCTTGGAAACCAGGGGCTGCCCTTTGGGCGCTTGGGGACAGAAAGGATACTCTCCAGCCGGGACACCTTGGAACTCCGACTTCGCCTCCTTTCCTTCCCTCCACCTTGTTCCTTCCCCCTTCCACCCTTCCACTCTCCTTTCCTCCCTGACTTCCTTTGGGGCCGGGTCCCCGAGCAGCCTCAGCATTCTTTGTGTTCGGCCTCCCAAGTTGCCTGGGCAATTCGGGAAAGTTGGCTTTCGCCAGGGGAAACGCTCCGACTACATATTTTGCCTTCCCTGGACAAGTGGCGGGCCCAGGAAGAGTTCGCTCGGGAGGGTACCCCGCTGGCACCTGTTGTGAGGCTGCGAGGAATAACGGCGCAGACAAACGAACGAAGGCCGCTAGTAGGGACGGACAGACGGACGGGCGGCCACCGGCAACCGGCCCGGGAAGAAGCCCTCTCCTGGTCTGTAGCCTTGTGGCGGCCCTTCAAGCCCGGGGCTGGCGGGGATGGGATGGGATGGACGGAAGAGTGCTCGGCTCTGGCCGGGGAAGGGCGGCGGCCGCTACTGCAGTACCCCGTGTCTTTTCGCTTCGGCCCGGCTGCCGGGGGTGGCGAGGAGGATTCGCAAGTCCTGGCCTGGCCGACTTTCTCTCAGGCTTTGCTTTGGCTCTCTCTGAGCGAGGCGGGGAGTGGCCCCTGCCAGGGTTCAGGCACTCTCGGCCCGCCCTCCCATCCCGGACTTTTCGTTGCCCTCCTCCCGCTGTATTTGCAGGCTGCCGTCTGTCCGACAGTCAGTCCCGCGGGTCCCGCGGAGGTCGGGCAGTCGGACCACTCAATTAGGACTCCCTCTAACAGGGCTGTTTGCATTTCCTTTAAGCAAGACCGGGGCCTGGGATTACCCCCTCTCCCACCAAAAGGAAAACCCAAGACCCCGCGTGGGGCGGTGGCGGCGGCGGCTTCCAGCCCAACCAGTCCCGGGGCTGGTGCGCCCCCACCTCCCCAGGCCCCCCTCGTCGCCCCACAGTCTCTTTGGCTTCGCGGATTGATCTCCCTCCTTGTTGAGTTAATTCAACAAAGACTTTTTGCGATCGCTTTGGAGTTTGTCTGAAGCCGGGGAAAAGGGGCTGGTGATTTATTCGGTTGCTTTTCGATTTCTGTCTTCAGCCCTTCTTTCTCCTCCTTTCAGCGGGGATGTCAGCTGTTATTACTGCCTATTGATCCCTTTGCAAAGTGAGAAGTGAGCTAAAATTAATGTCAATTCCACTGCTCCGATCAATAGCGGGAGTTATTTTAATCTGGATTTGCACGAGGCGCTAAATTAAAAAGCGTCAGCATAAGCGTCGCTGCCCCTCGCCCGCAGCCCCCTTGTTCGCAACCCCTCGCTCGAAGCCCCTAGTTCTCAGCCCCTCACTCTTCTTCCAGCCCCTGGTTCTCAGCCCCTCGTTCGAAGCCCTTAGTTCTCAACCCCTCACTCTCCTTCCTGCTTCTGAAACGACCCACCCCCACACGGCCACCCAGAGCACACCCCCCCCCACTGATTAGCTGACAATCCATATTTTTTTAATTAAGAGGGTCAGTTAGTTTTCTTATTTGGGGCTCTGTATTTAAGTCCATGACATTTTGACATTAGGAGTGTATCAACTATAGATTTTCATAATGACTGCGGGCGGCTGCCTCTGCCTACTCTGCCGCCTCCTCCTCCTCTGCACAGTTTTCTGGGTGTGGGAGGCAGGGGTGGGGGGAGGAGAGAAGATCCCCCCAAGCGGCTTCTGGAAAGGGCAGGGAAGAATTACAAACCCCAAACGGAAATGCTCCTGATTTATTCCCGGTGTAATGAAGTTTGCAAAAGAATCCGGAATTAGGGGTGAGTGATTCACAGGGTTCTTCCTTCTGCTGAGCTCGACTTGCTGCCTCGGCCGCTAGATTACTAATTTATGAAACACGTTGAACAGAAGGAGGTGGAAGAAGGAGGAAGCCAAAAGAACTCGGGAATAAGGGTCAGTCCCGGGGTCATTTTCTACAGGAAAACATTCCCTTCCACCATCCCCTCCTCAACGTGCATTTGACGTTGTCCATTTCTCCCACCCCTCTGGCCCAGGAGGGACCCACCATTATTGCTTTTGGCCAACCAAGTGTCCTGTCTGTGTCTGGTGTCGTGAAGGAAGGGCGGCTGTGAGCCGCGGGACACACTTGCCAGGCTTCCCTGGTTCGGTTTGTGAATATGCATCTGCTTTGAAAACTGCCGGCCGCAGGGTTCCTATCCTTGTTAGGCTAACCGGGCTGTCCTTGCCAGATCTTCGCTGCTTTGCTCGAACTTGACAGGAAAAGTTATTTAAAATTTGGAAGAGAGAAAAATCCGTTAATGTGAGATGCATAATCTGGTAATTTAGCAATGATGTCTATAAGGAAGAGTGCCAAATGAGGAAGCAATCTGATGATGTCCACTCATTTTCACAATTAATAATAGTCATGGAAGCGTCTGCTACAGGATGGGAGAAGGAAATGTTATCATTAAGACCAAGGATGGGATTTTATACCATTTGTTAACCGAAGCTCCTCCATTCAAGGAATACAAAAGGTTTTCCATTAGAAAGATGCTCTTTGGGCACGGTTTAGTTGCAGTGAGTGACTCTTTAGATTCAAAGGGCGTGATTTCTGGCAGCCTGGGGTGTTGGGTTTTCTTTTTAAATCATATGATGTTGTTCGGGTGCCCTTTGTGGTTTTTCTATTAATCATATCTTTTTTGAAGCTAATAGTCCTCGTATTCACCTGATGCCATGCTCATCCCTGGTGTGTAGCCCCGCCCTGCATAAACTACCAGGAAAAGAATCTGAGGTGGCAAGAGCAAGCCGAGAATTGAAGAGCATCTTTCCTAAGTCCCCATGTGCTTTAGGGGCCTCTGTTTGAACTTCAACTCTGCCTGGACCAAAACAAGTCAGAAATTTGGTTATCATTTTGCTCTAAATGCTAAGGGTAGATTTAACCAATTTACAAATCTACTTAAGTGAGTGCATTAGTAACTAAAATGAATGATCTTTTCGTGGCTCTTGTTGTCCCTGAAAGACAGACACTTCCAGAGAGCATTGCCAAAGACACCCACTCTATTTTTAAATACTATTGAAGAGGCCAGGCACGTTATGATAGAAAAGAGGGTAGGGGGAAGGCTATGTGTAGACAGAGGAATACTCAGAATATCAGTTGTGGGGAGCTTCATTTGGGAAAAAAAGTCCTCGATAATCTATAAAGTTGCGGGTTTGTGTGTATATACACATCAATATTTATACTATACACATATACTTCATGTTGTCACCTGCTTACATACATAACATGTATCCATTTAAATTCACATAGCCATGACATTGTGCATGGGGTGGGGGGGGGCAGATAGGGAAGGGTGTAGGGTGTGTGTATGTGTGTGTGTGTGTGTGTGTGTTTGTGTGGGTGTGTTGGGGGAGGGCCGTATATGAAAAACAATTATAACTGCATCTGTTGCAGCAAACCAGCCCTGCCTTGGGTGGGTGGGGTACCAAGACAGAATCACTTTAAACTCTGGTATATAAGGTGACCTCATTTACCCAGGGAATATTGTATTTGGAGATTTTGTGTTTTTTTTCCTTGCTGGGCTCAGGCGCATTTCACCCGGAACGTGTAGGGACCAAAGTCAGCTACGCGTACATCACAGTAAGTTGTCTATTGATTTTTCTGAATGAAAACGGTCGGATGCTGCTGCTGCCCAGTGACTCCTGAAGCCTGTGGTGTCTGTTCCCCAAGCGCCTGGAAGCCAGGAGGATGGAGTTGCAATCACTCGGGCTTTCCCTTTTTTCTTTTCCCTGACCTTCCTCCCTCCCCCTTTTTTCTCTTTGATGTCCCTGCAGGTCTTGGAAGGGGATGATTCCCCAGTAATCTTCCCTGCCTCGACCCCAGGTGCTGCTCTGCCTCTCTCCCTCCCTCCCTTCCAGGGAAGACCGTTTCTTGTCTGACTCCTGCCATCGAAAGAGACTCCAATGGACTTACACCGGGCAGCCTTCAAGATGGAGAACTCATCCTACCTTCCCAACCCATTGGCATCCCCAGCCCTGATGGTCCTGGCATCGACAGCAGAGGCCAGCCGGGATGCCTCCATCCCTTGCCAACAGCCCCGACCCTTTGGGGTTCCTGTCTCCGTAGATAAGGATGTGCATATCCCCTTCACCAATGGCTCCTATACTTTTGCCTCCATGTACCACAGGCAAAGTGGGGTGCCTGGCACCTTTGCCAACCGTGACTTTCCCCCTTCCTTGCTGCACCTCCACCCCCAGTTTGCACCCCCAAACCTAGACTGTAGCCCCATCAGCATGCTAAACCACAGTGGCGTGGGGGCTTTCCGCCCCTTTGCCTCCACTGAGGACCGGGAGAGCTACCAGTCGGCCTTCACACCTGCCAAACGACTCAAGAACTGCCATGACACAGAGTCGCCCCACCTGCGTTTTTCTGATGCAGATGGCAAAGAGTATGACTTTGGGGCCCAGCTGCCTTCAGGATCCCCCAGCTCCCTCAAGGTGGATGACACTGGCAAGAAGATCTTTGCTGTTTCTGGCCTCATTTCTGACCGGGAGACTTCATCCAGCCCAGAGGACAGAAATGATAGATGTAAGTAGCAGTCCTGTGCATCCCTGTCCCCTTTCCCTTGGGTCAGCTTGGCCAAATGATGGTGCTCAACAGGTCAGTAGTGCCTCTGGCATCCCTACTGAAGAGACTTGCTATCTACTTGCCTGCCTGGATAGCTGTGGCGTGTCGGGGCTCCTTGTTACCTCTCTTCAGTGGGCAATGATAGATTGTGGATTGAAATGTATTCGTGCAGGCAGGCAGGCGGGCAGGGAGGTGGGCAGGTTCCCAAGCCACCTGCTGTGTTGTCCTTGTGTGGGCAGTATTCCTGGGGGGTTCTGGGCTCAGAAATGCTGGGGGCAGGGGGATAGAGGCTATGCTTGGCCAGGCTGTGGAAGGAGCTCGTGGGGTCCCAAGACCCTTTGCTGGCTTCCCCTTGGTTCTCTGGTCTGAATCATTTCTGGATCTCTTCCTATCAGGCCACACCTAGCAGTCAGTCTTTAGTCCACTTCCCAGCCTTACCTTTCAGCTGGGCATTGAATTGGGTAGACAGCAATGAAGGGCAAAGGTTGGTCAACACGGAAGTCTTGTAATAGTCGTATTCTCCTCAGTATCTTGAGGCTAGACAGCTAGCATATTTGTGGGAATGTCACGACAAACACAACAGCTCCTGAGGGTCTCAGGTGTGTTCTTGTGACCTTTAGTGCCCTCTGTGGGCACTGACTGCTCCTTTCTAGGGGCTGATAAACAGAATAGAGCCTTTGCAAGGGAGGGGCTGAATCCTCTGGTCCCTCGACTGCCCCGCCCCATCCCCACCCCCACCACCCAGCAGAACAGGACTCTCAGTTTAGAGCTTTGGGGTAGTATGGAGACAGAGTGGCTTTCTGCCAGCCTGGGGAGAATTTATGAAGCGAAGGGTTTTCTTTCCACCCATCCCTTTGTTCTTGGATTTTGCTTTGTTTTATTTTCTTAAGAAAACTACAGCTAAGGTTTTCTTTCCCCTCTTCTCTACTCTATTCCCTAACACCACCCCCCCCATCTCCTTACAGCCCCCAACATGAACACCATTTTTTTCTCTTCACTTTATGATGCCGGGGAGAGTAATAGAGACGTTGCAACTCTCTCCCCTGTCGGCCCCGCTTCCTCTGGCTGTCTCCTTGAATTAGGCACTGTGTTAACTTCCCAGCGCTAAAAGGCATCTGCCTAAACCCAGCGTACCTTTTCAATAAAAGTCATCATAAAATCAACCTGCCTTGTAAATCCATCGCTCTTTGGTTTTGAAATATGTTGTGAGTGTGTCTTTTATGTCAGCGTCTGCAAGCCTAGGACCTTCCCACTTAGGAAGAAGGCTGCTATTGCCGACAGCACAACTGTTAGCTGGGGCTTTCACTCACTTTTTCTCTAGCTCTTCTTTCCCCCTCTCACTTTCAGTGACTCACATCTGGCTGAGCTGCTGGCTCCTCTTTCACTCTGATCTGGCTCTCTGGGTAAGCCTGCCTTATGTGATATACGGGGACTTTCCTGTTGTCCTGTTGGGTTTTCACCCCCAGTAGTGCAGGAGAAGGCAGAGAGCTGGGGCTTACTTCCCCCTTGCTTAAAGCTGTCTTAGGTCAATGTGTGTTAAGGCTGCTGTCTCCTTTCCACTAGCAGTGCCACTTAGAAATGAAACTGATTCAACTTGCTATGGGATTGAGATTCTTCTCTTCATCCAGATCCCTAGCAGTTCTAGTCTGTCTCCCCCTTTTCTTTCTTTTCATCTCCAACCTCCATCAAGCAGACACCCAGAGAAGGCGAAAGCCTGTTAGTCAAGTCAGAACTCATAGATGTGGAGATCCATTCCCCCTGCGGGTGTCATAGCCATAACTCTTCTCTTGCCTGGTTTGCATTGTGTGTGCTGGTGCCTTCCCTCACGGAGATGGATACCTACCTCACACAGGAATACGCCTGGGTGGAGAAAAAATGAAATGAGGCTGTCTCCCAAAGTGAAATGGAATTCTGACCTTGAAATTAATGAGATGCTGATCAGCAGGGAGGGGAAACCTCTTCATTTCAAATTTAAGTATTAGAGAAACTGCAAGAGCCCTTTCCCCTTAGCTTAATTTATGTTGAACAGTCTTGCCTTTTCCAGAGGACTTTTCTCCTTTTTTCTCCCCCCCCATACTAAGTCTATAGGAATGTGTGAGTGTAGCTTATATGCACACCCAGATGGTTATATTAACACAGAGGGAAAAAAAACAAAAACAAAAGCAAAATTTAAGTTGGGCTTAGGGCTTGACCCAGATTTCTCTTGAGAAATGTCTGAGCAGAGAAGACCCTAGCACAGGAGTCTATAACTCCCTTGAAGGGGGCAGGAAGAGGGGGATTCTACCTTCTTTTGACCTTGTTTTAGGGAGCAGATCAGTGTGCTTCACTGTGGCCTCATGGGGTGGGGGGATGACTGGTGCTTTTTTTTTTTCCAGAGGAATCTTCATAAAACAGGAGAAAACCTTTTTCTTCTGAGCAGGGTTGGAGAGACAGCATGACAAGGTCTGCGGTGGCTTCTTGGCTCCTGTCATACTCTGATGGGGGCAAGAGGATTTATGGGCTGTTTTATGTAAATACATATTTAAGAGCCGTTAGAAAGCCTGATTATTCCCACTAGACGCCTTTCAGGCCCTCCCTACAGAACCTTTTTGAAATAAGTACTATTTCTGAGATAATCAAGGAACAGGGTACAAGAATGCCTCCCGGACCCAGCTGGAGCTGGGTAGGTAAAGGTGGGGCCAGAATATGCTTAGAGTGCAAAGAGGTAGGCTGCCTAGGCTTGGGCTTGGCTGACTGCTGGTCACACAAGTATTTGGATTTTTCATTCTATGGCGACTGGTTCTTCAGATAATTTTTCAAACTTGTAACCCCTTTGTGTTCTTTTCCAGAAAATGTAAAAAATTATTTTTTATAATTCAAAAACAAGGACTACAACAAAATTTCTGCAGAACTCTGGAGCTAGAGTTTCTGTGGACCAGGTTCCAGCTCAGTTTAAGGGTTTTAGGAGATTGGAAAATGGGTTTTATAATGGAAACCCTGGCATGACCTCCCATCCTGTGTCCAGCTGTGGAAGTAGATGTGAGAGATGTGAGCATGACCAGTACATGCCTGTATATGTGTCTAGGTGAGGCGGAAATGTACATTTTCTTACATTTAAAATTGGTTTTTATTAAGATCTTCTGTTTTTTACATTGCCTTCACTTCCAATTGTATATCTCCCCTCCCTTCCTAGCAAGCTATCTCTTCTAACAACAACTAACAAAGGGGGGAGGGAAGGCAGTTTAGCAAACCAGACCAGCATCTGACAGCATATGCAATGTTCCGCAGCCATAGTCATCACCACCCCCCCCCCCCTGCAAAGAAGGGAGGGAAGTGCCTTTTCTCATTTCTTATTCAGGGCCAAGCTTAGTCACTAGGATAATGATACTCATTTTCTTTTTCTTGTTCTCCCCATTTACTGTCTGTAGTCACCATGGCAGCATTGTAACTGTTGTTTTCTTGGTTCTGCTAACTCCACTCTGCATCAGTTCATGTCTACCCATGCTTCTCCTAATTCTTCCTCATTACTGCTTTTCCTGGTACCTTAAGATTTCCTCATGTTCATGCACCACAATTTGTTCAGCCATTCATCAGTTGATGGGAATCTGCTTTGCTTCCACTTCTTTGCTACTATGACAACCACCCAAAAAAGCATATTTTAGGTCATGAGGTGTTCCCCTTACTCTTGGTTGAAAGCTGGACTTCTTCAGGGGATATATGAACACTCCAAAGTGGAGACTATTCCCATCTGCTTGCTCTCAGCCCTGGGATTTCTGGACCTCCCTTTGTCAACAAATTCATTATTTCTGCTTTGCTAAGGTTTTATGGTGATGAAAAGTTATTTCCCTCTTCAGAGGCTGCCCTATCTGTCCTGGAGAGGGTGTGGGTGGGTCCTGGAAGGGGCATTAGCTCTGGCTGGCAGAGGAGCTAAGGATGTAGAAGGCAAGATCATTTTTGTTTGCCTCCGCTTCTCAAGCTATTGTCTTTGACCTGTCTGAGGAAATGTATGGTATGGGGACAAATGGCCACCATGTGTTATGAGGAACTGTGGGGCTGTTTCTCAAAGTCTGCCCTTTAAATCAGTGCATCTTTATTGAAGGATTCTGCCTGGTGTTCCATGCCATCACCCCTATAGTTATTACCCACTCTGGATTATTTTGATAGTCATTGGGTTTCTTTCATGCTTGAGAGTTCCCCCCAGGTTGCCTCCTGTGGGCACCTTCTTCAATACCCACATTTCTGCTCTGACTGCCTTCTTGACCCCAGGGCCTTTCTGCCCACTGATTCATTCTGCCACAGTTGTGGTTGCCCAGTATATACCCTCTCTTGTCTTCAAATGTGAGTTCTAGTTCTCTCAACTGGAGCCTGTCAAGGATGTCAGGGCTGGGGATCAGATTTGGTGTGTGTGGAGAGCATCACATTTATTAAACATTTATTAAATACCTACTATGTGCCAGGTCCTAGCTAAATCCATACAATGAAAGGTAAAAGACAGTTTCTGCTCTCAAGGAGCTCACAGTCTAATGGGAGAAACAATTGAGTTGATTATGCTAACCTGTCTTACCTTCACTTTCTTATTGCAACCCTAAGTAGGCAACACAATATTGTTTTCACTCCAAAGAAATCTTTGGGTTGGCCAGTTCACTTCACTCCCTTTTGCCTTAGCCCTTTTTGGGCAGTTGTTATTGAAATATCTCCTCAGGCAACCAAAGGAATGAACAGTCTGGGAAGGTCAGGGTGTGCTCCCTTTGAGCTCAACAGGCTACTCCTGGTGGCCCTTCTTTGTGCTTCTCTCAGAAGCAGCATTTAGGAAAATGATTGTGTTCCTGGGGCCCCAGTCCCACCCTGAAGATGGTGGACTATGACCACTGCCTAGGTGGAGCTTGGATGGGAGTGGGGAGGTGGGTGTGGCCAGACTACGTCCTCTTCAGATCCTGAGTGAGCCAACCTGGGGTTGGTTATGCCCTGGACTTTGGGAAGAATGAGGGTCTCTGACAGCCCTACTTTTCAAACAGATAAGACCGGCCCTCATCTTGTTACAATCCAAGTCAGAGTGAAGGCCCACCAGCCAAACTTGCATTCTTAGGCCCAGAGGGAGGGAAAAGGCTAAAGTCTGAAAGAGCAGCACCTCACCCCTACCCAATTGTCTTCCTCCATGGAGGGGGGGGGACACACAGGACCCCCAAGTACCCTATTCTTCCTCTGGGAGGGGAGACTGTCCCCAATCCTTCTCCTCCTTAAGTAGGGTGATCAGGCCATAATCTTCCTCAGAGTGGGAAGGGGAGACAGCCCTCAATCCTCCTCAATCCTCTTCCCGGTGGGAGGAGGGCTGACTCCCAATCCTCATCGTTCCAGTGGGGATGAAAGGGCCCCCCAATCCTCCTCTTACTTCAGAGGTGAGGGCTGGGAGTGGGGGGGGCAGAGAAAGAACTTCCTTGGTGGGTGGGTGGATTTTTGCTGTTCACTCCCACCCCAGGCCCTGAGACTCCCTTTCATGCTGTTTGGTTTCATTGTCTTGTTGGGATAAAGAAATGTTTGAACAGTTAAAGTGGGGCCGGACTGGTTGGGAGCGGTCCCTGATGGCTGCTGCAGAGCCATCTGGCCTGGCTTGGCTCCGGGCTGCCTCACCCGCCCGCCTGGGTCGGGGGCTCGCTAGCTCGCTCACTGGGCTGCGGGCAGGCCTGCGGTGCACGGCCGGAATGCCTAATCACCATGGTGAGAAAACGGCCTCGGCGACCGCTTTCTCCCCTTCCCTCCCAGCCCGCCTGCCAGCCAGCCTGCTGGCCGTCAATTGTCATGCAGAAGCGATCGGGTGGCCGTTTCCAGGAGCGGCTGAGCCTCGGCTGCCCCGCCCGGTTGCCCTCGCCTCTCCTCCCTTCTCCTGGACTTGCTTCCCCTCGCCTCCCCTCGCTTCTCCTAGCTATCCCTTGCCTCTCCTTTCTCTCCTCGCCTTGCCTCGCCTCCACTCGCCTCTCCTTCCTTCTCCTCGCCTTGTTTTCCCTCGCCTCCTCTCTCTTCTTTTCCCCTCCCAGAAGGGTGCCCTGTAATTGATAGTTGGGGGAGGGGCTGGGAGGACAGATGAGGGGCGAGAGGCGGGGTTGGAGGGAGGGACGCTTTTCTCAGTCGAAATATTTGCCCCTCAGTCTATCTATGCCCCTGGGACAGCTTTCATGTGGTTTTCCAACACGCTAAGTAAGCTTCTCATCTTTCCATGGTGGACTCTCGAGGGCTGGCTCTGAGATCCCAGGCCTAGCTGTGGCTGGCTGGAGGGCTGCAAGCTGGGCCCGGCCGGGCAGGACCAGGGAGGATCCATTCTCTCGCGCTCACTGGTTTCTTTCCCCTTGATGGGAGCAATCCTAGCGAGGCCGGGGACTGAAGAGAGAAAGAGGTGGAGAGCAAGCCGGTCTGCCGGCCGGCGGGCCAACACTGAAAGCTCCCTCCTCCTGCCTCCTCCTGCCTCCTGCCTCCTCCTGCCTCCTCCTGCCTCCTCCTGCCTCCTCCTG
>NW_020954603.1:7264983-7271616 GCF_900497805.2 Vombatus ursinus | reverse complement strand
CTCCTGCCTCCTCCTGCCTCCTCCTGCCTCCTCCTGCCTCCTCCTGCTAGATGTGGAGCCTCAATTTCTCCTGCAGTACTCGGGAGTCCTGAAAGGACAGCCGAGGGCGATGGTTGTGGTCTTCTCAGGTCCCTGCAGACCTGGACGGCTGAGCGTGTATCTGACGGTGCCTCTCTCTTTTGGGCCCGGACAGTTACATCTTTCAGGGCTGGCATCCTTTCTCTTCAAAGCTTCATCTTGTCATCTCTACCGAAATCCCTAGGAGTATTTCCTCTGGACAGAGTATGGGGAGGGGCTAGATTTCTCGGTAATTTGGATAAGCCGAGTTTGGCCCCAGCCGGGAGGCTGGAGGGTGGAAGGGTGGGGGAAGTTCCGGCTAAATCGGAGCTGTGAGTATCTTGCCCCTCCGGGAAGCTCCTCCCTCAGCTTGCCCCAGAGGCCCCAGGTGGCTTCGTCTGTGTCCCCTTTTGTGCTGGAAATACAAAACACAGATTGCATCCAAAGAACAAGGCTAGATCTTTCCCTTTTCCTTTATTTGTCAGGGAAGAGAGTACTGAAAATAGAATTCGAGTTTTACATGGGGTTTTCTGAAATGGGTAACCCTTTCAGCACACCTGTGTAAAACGTGTGCTTTGCCTGAATATACGCTGACCTGTGGTTTTTACATACCTGGCGTGTTTCCGAAGGACAAACAAGCGCTTATTAAGCGCCTACTGTGTGCTAGATGCTGGTGATAGGATAACAAAGCATGAAATAATACCTACTTGCAAGGAGATAGGCCAGTGGAATTGGAAGGAGGCTTTTTCTTGACGGCGCATTTTGTAAAAAGGAGTCCTGTCTAAAGCCCCCCAAATAAGACCTCCAAGCTGACTCCTAGCTAAACTCAACCTTTTTTCCCTTCCTTCCAATAGTTAACTTCCGGTCTTTTCCAGGGTCCTTTGGCTCCCCTTTCAGTAGTCTGGGCGTTTTTCAAACAGAACAGCTCTGGAGACTGGGGCGAATCGTTGGTTGCTGTGTGGCAGCTGTAGAAAGCCTGGTCCTGGGGTTTTGGCATTGGTGGTAGGGTGACCGCTTCCGTCCCCATGGGTGTGTGCTGCTGCCTAGAGTCCCGTAAGGTGCATTGGGCTCCGGGGATGCTTCAGCACACACTCATTGCTTCTCTGAGGGTAAAGGGGGTGGGGGGATTGTCAGCAGGCAACTTCCCTAATTGCATTGCAGTCCTCTGTAATGTTTCCTGCAGGGCTCTGTGAGGATTGGGCTGTGGAAGGAGGGGGTCTGGTAGGGGTCAGAACTAGTGAAAGGCTAATACCTGTTCTGCAGTCAGGCTAGTAGATGCCTAGATAATGGGATGCCTCTGTCCTTCCCTTCTCCTGGGGACTGAGGCTGTCCTGCTGTATAAAGATCTCATTTTAAGTTTCTCTTTTATTTTTTAACCATTGACCAAGGTGGTGTCGGCAGCTCTGATGCAGTGTTAGCAATGATCACTGGCACAGGCTCCCCTGGCAGCTCTTTCACACAATCCTGGGCTGTGGCCAGATGCTTTTGTTAGGGAAAGGGGGAAGAAGGAGGTTTGGAAAAAGACTAGAAAGATGCCTTGAGAGCAGATACTCAGGAAAGGAAAAGGAGAGATATTATCATGAGGTGGTAAGGTCTTTTTCTTTTATGACTATAGGCAAAAAAAAAAACAACCTCATGTTAAAGAGTGCTCTTTAGAGAGATGGACAAAATGTATTTCATACCTTTAAAAAATGTTTAAGCATTTAATCTCCCATCTCTCTAGAAACCTAAAATGGAGTCAACTTTCTTCCCAAATAGTCTTCCCTCAGTGCTTAAGGCCCTGCCACAGAGGTAACAATACTGATGAGATATTTTAGGAAAGGAAGATGTCAAAATCCTACCAGAGGAAATCCTAAGGTATGCGTGCTGCCTCACCCCAAGATGCAGACATTTGGCAACTACTTTTCTCTGTGTATTGACAGTGACTTGGAAGAAATGAAAGTCATCTTTGAGGAGAAATGTGGTATTTTGAGTACATTCTGCTCAGCAGGAGTTGAGTCTCAGAAAGGCTCAGTGCCACTCACAAGGCGGGGCCTTTGGCCTGGTCTCTAGCCAAATCCAATCCAGTAAACCTGGGCATGACTCACCAGCCAAGTGTCATGTTCTTCCATTGACATTCATCTGCAATCCAAGGCTTATAGCTTTGCATCTGTCCTAGAGCAAAGAGAGACAGAGCTGCTGAACACAGTTCATCCCTTTCTGCACCCTTCCAATTAGGCTTCTAGAGCTACAGGTCTGTATTTTACACTCCTAAAGAGAATTCTTAGTTATTAGCTAATCCTTCTTCTTAGATCAGGTCTCCTTTTACAGAATCACAGAATTTTAATGTTGCAAGTGGCCTTGATAGCTATCTAACCATATCTCTCTACTCAATCTATAACTGAAAAATTATGTCTTAATACATATTACATAATACATATTACTACAACCCCAAAGTGGCTGTCTTGCCTCTGCTCATCCTTTCCCCTTTCAGATAGCTCTTATTGTTAAGAAGCAGAAACACACAATCTTAAATTGTCCTCTGTCATTCCCTCCTCTCCCCCCCCACTTTGCTCCTAGTCCTGGCCTCTTGGGCCAAGCAGATCAAGGCTGATCCCTCCACCACAGAACTGCCCTTCAAATGCTAAAACACAACCCTACTGTGCCTTCTGAGCCTTTTCATCTCTGGGATAATCACCTCTCATTAGCTTCTTGAACTGATCCTTGTGTGATAGATTCAAGACCCTTTACTTTCCAGGTTGGCCTCCTTTGGATTTTCTCTGTCTTTAAAAAAAAATGGTGGTTCTGTAACACAAAACTCCATATGGTCTGACCAAGGCAGAGGACAGAGGAACTCTCACCTCTTTCCTAATTCCCGGAAGCTCTGTCTCTCTTAATGCAGCCCATAATCCCATGAGTTTCCTCAGCTGTTATATCACACTGCTGACATGAACTTGCAGTCCACCAAAACCCTCAGATCTTTTTCAGACTGCTGTCTAATCATGCCTCTTCATCTTATACTTGGGAAATTTACAAATTTCATCCTATGCCACTCAGGCAGGTGGGTGTCTAAATAGATAGAGTGCTAGACCTGAAATCAGGAAATCCTGTTCAAATCTGGCCTCAGGCACTTACTAGATGTGTGACCCTTGGCAAACCACTTAACCTCTGCCTGCCTCAATTTCCTCAACTGCAAAATGGGGATAATATTAATGAGCTACCTCAAAGGGTTGTTGTGAGGGTCAAATGAGATAATATTTGTAAAGTACTTTGCAAACTTTAAACCTTAAATTTTGCAAGCCGAAACGTTCTATGAATGTTACATAGGTATAATTATTATTTGACTTTGTGTTCTGACCCGTCAAGATAGATGTACAGCCAAAGCATTGATTAAATGCTTATTTTATATATCTAGTAATGTGCTAAGTGTTGAGTATATAAATGCAAGCAAGCAAGACAGTCCAAGCCCTCAAAAACTAATAGGAGACAACAACATACAGAGAGAACTGGAAAAGGGGCAACATGGTGTGGAGCTTACCTGAAGATGGAGTCCTGGCCTGGATCTGGGCAAGATAAGACAGCAGGGCCAGGGAAGTCAAGGGGCAGAGTTCCACTGGGGGGAGGGACAGAAGTAATGAATGGAGGCTACTTGGAGGAGACATCCAGGAAATGGCATGGATGCCTGGTACCTGGCAGGAGATATCTTGGACTCAGACTGTCAGCCAGTGTTAACTCTCTCTCCCAGCTTGAGATCATCTGCAAATTTAGACTTGATCCAAGTCATTGATTAAAAAAGTTTTAAATAGCCCAAAGGCCAAGCATAAATTCCTGAGACACTCGGATGGAGACCTTCTGCTAAACTAATATTAAAGCAGTCAGCAACTGCCTTGGCTCAGTAGCCAATGAGTGGCTCATGCCATCATTTCAAAGTGCCCATGTCTTTCGGCACTAAGTTACCACATGGCTAGAAGCAGCCAGGTTGGGAACACCGCTCCAAGTAGATCATCTCTAAAAGCTGGTTACATAAAGAAACTTATATTTGATCCTAGAAGTAATAGGAAGCCCCTGGTGGGGAGTAAATGGAGTGACATGGTCAGACCTGAAGTTTAGGAAAATTAGTTTGGCAGCTGAGTGGAGGATGCATTGGTGTGAGAGACAAAGAGACCAAGTAGGAAGCTATTTCAGTAATCTAGGTGACAGGCAACCAGGGACTTAACTAGGATGGTAACTGTATGCCTGGAAAGAATGGGCTATATCTGAGAGATATTAATGAGATAGAACCCACCAAGATTTGACAACAGATTGGATAGGTGGGATGAGTGAGAGTGAGGAGTAGAGGACACATTGAGGTTTTGAATCCAGGTAATTAGAAGGAAAGTGGCGCCCCTGATTTAATAGGGAGGTTCAAAAGAGGGGTTGGCTTGGAGAAAGATATTGAGTTTTACTTGCATCATAAAGTTTTTTGAGACATCCTTCCCCCTACATGCCAAGATCATTCCAGTTTCCTTGAAAGATATAAACCAGAAACAACCCTATTCTACATCACTCGGATCATAAAACATCAGGTGAGGCATAAAATAGGTAGCTGTATGCTCACCATAGGTGTTCGTTGCTGTAATAACAAGCAGCCAGCCCAGAGTCCAAGTTGAAGAAGGATTTCCTGTAGATGTTGGCATCCTCCAGATGCTCCTGTTTGCAGATGACATTGTGTTGATTGCACTGAGTTCTGGAAGATGAAGAATCTTCTGGAAGAAACCTGGATTCAAAGGAATTTGGGTTGACCATCCACACAAGAAAGACCAATTGGATGAAGAATGTCAATTACCTGGATTACATTATGTATTCTGATAAACACTTGATAAACCTTGTCAATCAGTATATATAATTTATGTATGTATATATGTGTGTATGTATATATGTATGTATGTATGTATGTATGTGTGTATGTATATATATAATATCATATATATGGTGCAATATACAAATGAAGGACACTTTGAGTCTAGAGTTGAACAAGAAGGGAGGAGCAGCTGGATTTTCTTTAGGAAATTGCAAAGTACCTTTGATGCCCTCAAGCTTCCTATGAAAGCACAAACTCATATTTTTAATATCAATTTACTCAAAGTGTTGCTGCACAGTAATGAGACATGATATATACAATAGCTTCCATAGAATTAAAAGTAAAGTGTCACAAAGAGAACAATGGGTGGGTGTGAGAAGGTTAGAACAAGAAACCTATGAGGAACTCAAGGAATAGCAAAAGATATCATTCAGGCATTGTATGATAGGAAGATGGGTTGGTGATATAGCAAAGGCAAAGCATAAAAGGCACCCTTTCAATGCCAGGAGAAAGTAAAGAAGGCCTCTAGCACATCAGCTAGACCCCACTGTGACATTCTTTAGGAAGGAGTTGGAGAAAAGTCACACATGGATATATTGCAGTATGTATCATTTGAGAGTTATCCCAGATGGATGAGATTTTGGATCCATTTGAGTATTTGAGTTTGAGCTCCTACCAGAGATAGAGTTCGTTGTCTAACAGGCAATTGGTGATGTGAGACTGGAGCTTAGGAGAAAGACTAGTGTCTCATCACTACAATGTCATGCCTCAATGCTAGGCTTGCATATGGTTTCTGAACTGCTCATCTGTTTCTTCTTTCTGCCCAGGTGGTCTGTAGTATAGCATATACTCTAATGATAAAATTGCTTTTGCTTTTCTTTCCTTTGATCTTTGTCCAATTACTTTCTATCACTAGCTTTAGCCCAAACCAAGCAGCATTTTTATTTCCCCAGCTGACCCTTAGCCTGCAGATGTAGTGTGGTAATTATCCCGGTATGTTCCTCTTCTGCTTATCAAGGACACAGGGCCCTCTCAGGTCACACTTCTGCAGGGTTATTGGGTTTTGAAGCCTATGGGATATGACTGAGTGCCTTTGCATTTTGCTTCATGTTTGGTAGGGATCTGTCTTGTGAGAAATCTTCCCTTTAGGACTCAGCCTCCAAATGGAGCAAAAACCTTTGCAAGTGGTATTTTCTTTGTAATACCCAGAGCAAAATTCATCCCCACCAAAGGGATAAGTGAATTCTATGTCCTAGGCATAGCTTCCTGGGTCTTGAAGACGTGATTTTGATTATTCTAGAAATCTGAAAGGGGTTTATAAATGTGGCAAGTAGGGGACATCCTTTGAGGAATGTAAATTAGTAGTGGCTGGGCTGGGCTGGCCTGGGCTGCTTCTTAGCGAGGTCCCGTCCTTCACTACCCTCTCCCTCTTCTGATCTCCTGTACAGAACACTCTGACCCATTCAGTTCCATGATTAGGCTCAGTCATCAGCCTCTCCCTTCCTTAATCCTCTCCACTCAGCATTAGGCAGGAACCCTGGTATCTGTCTTACTGGTCTCTTCCACTCTTGATTTTTGGTAGGGCCTAATGATACAGGACCAAGGTCATTTTACAGACAGGGAAATGGAGTCTCTGAGAAGGGGATTGATTTGGTTCAGACTCTATCTAGATTGCTTCTGTGGCTAGAGAGGTCAAATCCCCCTGACTATGAATTTTAGGGTTACCTTCTAAGTTAGATTGTTATGCTAAAATTCTG
>NW_020954603.1:7232159-7264973 GCF_900497805.2 Vombatus ursinus | reverse complement strand
CTACTTCCCTCCTTCTCTGTATGCAAACAGATCTGTGAACCTTCCCCCTCCCCCTATCTCTGTGTCACAGCTTTCCCACATGATGGATGGATTGTCTCTGCTTGGGGAAGGTTCAGGACTGGGCAGGAAGGGGGCCTTATAGGTCACTGGGGCCAGGGGAGGGAAGCTTGGGAAGCGTTGGCAGGGTCTTGGCAGGGCTGAGTAGAGAGAGGGCAGTCAACATTTGTGGGGTCTTTTTATTAGCAGGGAGTTGGCAAGGTGAAGTTGGTAGCATTTGTGTGCTCTGTCTTGGGTATAAGCGGTTAGTCACTGTCCATTTCTGTGGATGCGGAGGCTTCCCCAGGCTTTCTTCCAAGAAAGAAAGCCCTTTGGTGCTTATAAATATCTGTGGGTAGCTCCCTACCTACAGGGTGTCCCAAAAAATCACCATTGCAGTTTTAAATTTTTATAGCTTAAAATAGCACTAAGACTTTAGGGATATGCTGTATGTTATGGGGAGTCAGGAAGGGAGAAGGATCACCAGGGTCAGAGAAGCAGCTCTGGGGGGAAGGGTCTTAGTTTAAGTATTGGACCTCAAAGAGGCAGGACATTTCAAAGGACCTGAGCATTCCGAGTATCCCTTCTTCCATCTGGGCTGTCTGCTGTCTGCATCTGAGGAAAGAGCCCCAGGTAGTGAGTGACTTGGGGTGGGTTGTCTTTGCAGATGGTGACTGTCTTGACCTCATCTCCCTCAGGACCCCACATACCAAGGATCTTGCTATTAGGGAGGTAACCACTGCAAGACTGATTGCTCTTTTTTTATTTCTGAAAAAGAGAAAATAAAAGAATCCAAGGCTTGGGTCCAAATGCTAGCGATGGTGAAGAAATTCTTTGGAGAAAAAGAAAGTGGAAGGTTGGGGCAAGAAGGATTGGAGAGGAGAGACACCCAGCAGCGGAGGCAAGGCTGACTAATCAGCTCAGCTGCAGTTAGGGCCCAGCCTGCAGCTAGCTTCCTTCCTGAGCAGTAAAATTGAAAAAGAAAAAAACCCACCCAACCTTAGAACAACAAAAGTCTGGATGTGTGGGCTTCCTTCCTGACGGGCCAACAACCTAGTGGGGCTTCATTCAGTAGGTCAGAGCAGCAGCCACAGAGAGAAGAGGTGGTGGGGGAGGTTTAACCCTTCCCTAACCACAGAGATGAGATGTTCCCTCGCAGGCTCTGTCTTATTCCCCCCTTCCCGCCCCCACCCTCTTTGCCCAGGATTCTTTGGGATAAATACTTACTCTCATTTTGTCTTCTGAGTCCTAGAGAGGGTTTAGTCTGTAAGTGCCTAACCTTCCTTTTTTCAGAGATGAGGAGAAGCTGGATGACATTTAAAGTCCTTCAGTCATCTCTGGAAGTGCTGGGATCTTAGTGCTCAGCTCCTGAGTTTCCAATCTAGTCTTTAGGTCATTGACTTTCTCGTGGGGTTTAACCCTCCAGCTTCGGGCAGGAAGTGATCTCCTGGGGTTGCAGTGGGCTGCTCCCTCGAGATCATTTCTGTCTGCAGGAGCGGGGGCAGGGAGGGGACCTTAGATTGGTTCAGAGGGACACCCAAGGCTTGGGGCCTAGTCTAGGCCCCTTTCCTCAGTCTCTGTTCCCACTTTGGGGGCCTCCTCTGCGTCACAGTTTCAAGGTTGGAAGCCAGCTGCAGAATAAGTCTTTTTCTGGGATGTGCCCCTGAAACAGGTCAGAGGAAAGAGAAGTCACAGAATTTCCCCTCTTGAAATTTAAGCCTTATGAAGGAAGGCTTTCTAGGCTGATACACCCTCTTTCCAGAGCTGAGACTTGGCTTCTAAATGTGCGTGCCTGTCTCATAGCTGGTCATGTTGGGTTGGTCCTAAGGCATAGTTGGAAATCTCAGATCAAAGAATATGGCTATTTCAATCATTCTCTTCACGTAATTTCGAATTACTTTCTAGGATGTTTGGATCACTTGATAGCTCCACCAACAATGCACTAATATTGCTATTCTTCTGTAAACCTCCCCCAATACTGACAATTCCTGTCCAGCCTTGTTCTTGATGAAAACTTGCAGGCTAGGTCTTTGCTTCCTTTTTCGAGATATTCACTAAACTATCCCTTTAATAATATCTATAGTTTCGCCAGGAATTGGTGTTAAGCTCCCTGGTCTCTGGTCTGTAAGCTCAATTCTCTTCCCTTTTGGAGAAAATTGGGATATTTGCCCTTCTCTGTTCTAGTGGTCTGTATCTGCCATTTTCCATGACCATCTATGAGTAATAGCAGCTCAGCCAATATAGCTTCCCATTCTTTCAAATTGTGGCCCATGGTGGCCCTCCACCTGCCCAAAGTCACAAGAGAGACTTTTAGGTTGTCTTACTTAGATTTTAGGGAGATGATAGCAAAGTTCTTTCCTTTTTTAAGCCTTATGGATTTGATCATTTCTAAGGTCTTTTGAAATATAAAAATACTGAGATCTCTCTAGTTTATAGGAGGTATTGGCTTGCCCTGCAGGATCTAAGGGTGCTAACACAATCCCAGGGCCTAGGGTACCCACCTCACCTTTAACCTCAGCTTTTCCCTTCTATTCTCATCTATCAAATGATCATTTATCCAATGAGATAACATTTACACATAGCTTAGCACAGTGCCTGGCATATAGTAGGTGCTTAATAAGTGCTGCTCCCCTCCTCCTGCTCATCATTAGCATCAGTGTAAATTCACTGAGTTCCTAGAGCATACAGCATTAGGAGCTGAGGATGCAAACAGGCATGAGATGCTATCCTTGCCCTGACTGCTTATATGTGAAAAATAATACAAAGAAGACGTGGCTATATACCAGATACACAGGGGGTACAGCTAAGGAATGCATAAGAGTTTAAAGGATGGAGCAGTCTGCCTCCAAGGGCTGGGCCAGTCTGGGAAGGCTTTCCAGAGGAGGTACAGTCTGAATTGGACCTGGAAGGAAGGCTAAGATTGGAGAAACAGAAAGCAGGATGTAGGGTATTCTAGGCAGGGGCCTGATTAGAACAAAAATGCCTGCAGGTTTCCTGAGCATCTCTTCATGAGCACCCCTCCTCCCTCCGTGGCCCTGGCTTCCATGGCTGCCTCCCTCCAATGTCTTCCTCTCCTGGTTGTGCTGCCCGTGGTTCCCTAGTTGCTGCTTGTGGTACCACGTGCACACAATTTGCTCATCTCTCTGCTGAAGCATCATAATAATGAGGCGGCCCGGTGGTGGGGTGAGCAGTACTTAACCAGATGTTAGGGAGGCTGGCTGGGCCATTTCCCGAAGCCCTCTTGCTCACATTGGGTTGCAGCCAACTGGTCTTCTCATGGTTCCTTGTGCTACTGAAAAGGGAAAAGAGGGCTTTTGGCCTCCTCTCTCCTCTTCCCCAGTCTTCCTGCTTCCTTCTTAGACTAATCAATCAAGAGTGGGGCCCTTGCCTGCCATCAGAAGAAGAGCTGCATTGGAATCGAGTTTATGGAGGAATGGTTTTGTGCTTCAGGTGGAGCACAAGGCCAAGGTTGTTTTGGACACCAGGGAGGACTGGACGTTCTCACCTCAGCACAGCCCATTGGGGCAAGGAGGGGGTGTCATCTAGGCGATTTTCCTGATCTACTACCACCATCCCCTGCACTGGGCACCTAGATCCCACCCAAAAGAGTGACCTAAACACTTGGATGATAATTCAAGGATAATCCCTTGGATGAGCTGGGAATTCAGGGAAGATGGAAGACATCTAGGCTTTACCATATGCCTTTCAGTTGCATCCAAAGGTATTCTGGGTTCTCACAAACAGCCCTGTGGATACTGGGCATGGCCATGACTTGCTGATACACTCTAGAGACAACTAGGCCCTGCTGTTCACTTTGCTTTCTTCTATCTGTTGTCTTTCCTAATTAGAAGTAAGCTCCTTGAAAGCAGGCACTGTCTTGTTTTTACTTTGTGTCTCCAGTACTTAACACATAATAAAGGCTTAATAAATTCATCTGTTTTCCTGCGGGCCAAGTGTCCTGGCCATCTACAACCCTCTGCATCTCCTGGGTTGTCCTGAGACTCTGTCCAGTTAGGTCTTCTAGGGGCTGTGTGATTCTGTCACACCAGCAGCCATGTTGATGCCTGAGAGGGAAGAGGTGAGTGCAGTCAGAAAGTGAAGTGGGGAGGGAGGGAGGGAGCGGGGAGAGAGAGAGAGAGACAGAGAGACAGAGACAGAGAGAATGAGACAGATACAGAGACAGAGAGAAGAGAGAGACAGAGAGAGAGGAGAGACAGAGAGAGAGGAGAGAGACAGAGATACAGAGGGAGAGACAGAGAGAGGAGAGACAGAGACATAGAGAGAGACAGAGACAGAGATACAGAGGGAGAGACAGAGAAAGACAGAGACAGAGAGAAGACATGAGAGGGCCTGTGTTCCTAGTCCATTTCCATGTGTCAAATGTTGCATGTGATCATGGGAGCCACAGGTGGCATGAACCACCGTGGCACATGTGTGGAGCTTCAGGAGATGGCCGTCACCAGGTGGCTGTGGTCAATGGAGCGACCGTGTCTGTGGAGGTACAGAGGCCTGGGTCAGAGAGTAGAGATGGAGGAAATGGCTTTCTATGGATTTGAGCACAGACTCAGAGTGGGAATGTGTGTGTGTGTGTGTGTGTGTGTGTGTGTGTGTGTGTGTGTGTGTCTGCACACAGAGGTCTGCAGCTGGGGCAGCTGGGTGGCAGAAACAGGAATCATGACCCTTTAAAGGTGCCTGAAAATGCCTTATGCAAACCCAAGTGGTCTCGAAGTTGGAGCAACCAGTCCCCAGCAGGTTGAGAACAATACCCAAATTTTCAACCTAGAGGGAGCTCTCCTATGAGCCGAATCCCAGCCGGCAGCTGGGCTTGGCCCAGCCAGGCCGCTCTCCCTCCCGAGAGCCGAGATCTGGCTGTTGTAGGTCCTGGAGAGCCGAAGATGGGGCCTGTGCAGACTCTTTGTTGCTGGGAGGCCGGGGACAGGGGGTGGTTCTGGGCTGCACTCCGAGGCACCCTTTCTGAGGTCTGCTTCTCCTTTTCAGGGGCTAGGATCCCCTCCTTCTTTTCACAAAACCAGCTCCCTTCCTCTTTACCAGTCCAAGCCTCTTAGCCTGTGAAATAAGAGAGAAAGTTGGGAAACAGAAAGGTAATGCTTTGTCTCGGATACAATCATGGCAGGCCTGAGTCTAGACCTTGGGGCTTGGGACATTAGATCTCTAAGACCTCACCCATATCAAGAGAACAGGCTGGCTCTTGGCTTCGTGCCTGAGGGGAAAAAAAGTCTCCCCTTTCTGGGGATGGGCATGGATACCCTTTGTCCATCCCCATCCAGCACTGGGCTAGGCTGATCCAAGGCGCTTAGGACAACCTGGAGTTCTTAGAGGGACAGCCAGCAGGGTTTTTTTTAGCCTTGTTAAGACTTAGGGAGAAAGTAAATGTTTGGAAAACGTCTTTTCCTGTGTGGTAAACTTCATTCATTGTGTGATTATTTAATAGACCATTAACAAGCAGATTCATTAACAAGATCTTAATTAACTGGTTTCAGTGTTATTCCTCTTGCCTCCCAGGGGAACCACTCTCATATTTAGTCTCAGTGACTTCCCATCCTCGGGAAACCAACCAGATGACATGCCTGGAAACGGAGGTGTTTTCAGGGCACACAAAATGGCTTTTGGGGATCAGGGGAGATTAGATCTGGGGAGGAGGACAAAGAGTAAAGGGGTGCATGGCAGGCTTGTATGAAGAAGGATTCAGGCAGTGCAAAAGTTCCAGAGGAATGTTGGAGGTTCATAGCCTGGGGTCCAGGAACTTTAAAAAATATTTTGTAACTATTTCAATAGAATTCGTTTCCTTTGTGATTCTCTGTGTTTTATTTTATGCATTTAAAAACGTGATTCTGAGAAAGGATATATAGGCTTTCATAGATCAACAAAGAGGTCCAGGATACACAAAAAATGGTTAAGAAACCCCACCCTTGGTGATTGCTTGGGAACGCCACAGGTGAACAACCCTCAAATGTGATCCTTCCTTCATGCATTCCTTCTCTCTTCCACAAGGATGAACTCATCATTTGCACCCTTTATAAGAGAAAGGAGTGGATCTTGGCATTACAAATCAGTGATTTGTTTCCCTTCTTAGGGAAATCTTAAGCACTTAGTGAGACTTGCAGATCTTGTAACCATGAGAGGTAGGAAAGTGGCCCCTTCTTTATTTTCCAGGGTATAGAAAATTAGAGTGGTCTTGCAAGGTCAAGGACATAATCTCCAGGTCTAGTGATTCAAGGTTTTTTCAGGTTGCCTCTTTCCAGAACAACCTAAAGGGGATCTACACCATGTTCTCTCTGCCTCTGTGGCCTGAGTCTCAGAGCCCCAATAAAGTAGTGTTAGAGGCAAGGCCTGCAACAGACAACCCATCTTTGCTATTTGGCTCTGCCATGTTGGGGCCTAGAACAGGAAAGCCTTAATGGACTCCTTTCAGGCTGTATGGTGCAATGGTAAGTTCTGCATTTGATGCCAAAGATTCTGCCTGCATGACCTCAGGGAAGTCACTTGAATCCCCTGCACCCCTGCAAAATGAGGGGATTGGCCTCAATTATCTCTAGGCAGTAATGTGGCAGTAAAAGTAGGGAAGAGGGGTGGAAATGGACAGACATTTAGGTTTAATCTGCATTATTACCATTTTCTCCAACACTTTCTCAAGTCCAGACAATCAGCAAAACAATAAATCAAGCTCTGATTTGTAGTGTTTGCTGAATTCCAAGGTGTAAACATTCACACTGAAATTTATCAATTGGCTCTCCTGAGCCTGTTCCAATTAACTCCAGCACACCTCTGTCTCCTGGCCTCTTATAGAGGGTGTCCCAATAATCTTGGGGCCGGTGCTAGGCCTGGAATAAGGAAGAGCTGTGTGTTCAAATACGGCCTCAGACACTGACTAGTTGTGTGCCCTCAGGCAAGTTTCCTCTGCTTCCTCATCTGTAAAACAAGGATAGTAATAGCACCTAACAGAAAGAGTTGTTATAAGATCAAATGAGATAGTATTTGTAAAGTGCTTAGCTCTGTCTCTGGCACAGAGTAGATGGTATATAAATCCTAGCTATTATTATTATTACTACTACTATTCCCAGGTTGTCTTTCCTGCAGAATGGGTTTGGGCACACACACATATGTACACCATACACATACACACACACACACATATGCACACCATACACATACACACACACCCACCATACACACACACACACACACACACACACACACCATACACACACACACACACACACACACACACCCTACTTTCTTTTTCTTGGCTCTTCTGAAGCCTCAAACAGGCCTTTCCCTGAGCTAGTTGGGTTTCTCCTCTAAGAAGCTTGGACTCTCTTTCTTGAGCTGCATTCTTACTTCTAAGAGGCTTAATAGGCAGGGAGATTTAGGGATCTTTGGTTTGCTCTTTTAGCTCTGTCCCTAAGTGGTTTATTCTATTAAGCTGATTCCAGTTGGGGGAGGGGAGGGGAGGGAGGACGGGGTGGGCAATGCTGTGGACAAATAGTGAGTTTGGGGTAGGGTTCTGGGGGAAGCAGATGCCCTCAAATTCCCTTTCACCCAACCCCTTCCAATCTTCCCAAATCTTGTTCCAGAATCCTGTTCCAGAGCTCAAGAGTGAAACCAGCGGGAAGAGAGTCTTTGTAAATAGCTACCTCATTAACTCACTAACCAACTTTATTACAGGGAGACCCTGAGAAGCCCCAGCCCCTCTTAATCTCCCCACCTCCAGTCACTTTGCCCATTGGTTCCTCCTCCCCATTTTTGGCTCTTTTCTTCCCTCCTTCTCTCCTTCCCTCCCTTTCTCTCCTTTCCTTCTTCTTAGCCAAAAATATCTTGGGTAATGAATAAAAATAATGGACCAATGACTCTAAAGAAGGGTCAGAAGATGGGGAGGAAATGAAGCTGGGGAAGAGGGCAGGAAGAGAGCTGATTTCAATAGTACAAAAAAAGGAGACAAGAAAAGGTTTTTTTCTTGAAGTAGAATGACGCCAAGCTGAGCTTAGTCATACTGACATTTTGACCCAGATTAAGCATTTTCAGGGGACCTGCTAATTCTCTTTCCCATCTTACTCAAATTATAGGAGCAGTAGGAAAGAAAAGACAGTTTTCTGCTGGCATCATACTGAGCCTTGGGGAAACTGAGGGAAAGAGGGCACTCAGCATTCAGATTTGTAACAAGAAAGCTTGGGACTTCAGAGAGTCTGGGGGTGGGGTGGACAAGTGGGGATGGAGGAGAAATGAGACCTGGAAGGAAAGGCAAGAGGCCGATAACACTGGGAAAATCTGGGTGAGGCATACAGGAAGAGGGAAGATTAGAGAAAATCCAAAATGGCCACAGTGACCCAACAAAATCACTTTGTATTCACTCATCAGGGCAGGCTTGTTTCCTCCCAGTCAAATGTAAACTGCTTAAGGGTAGGACTCCTGGAATCTTCTGTGTCTAGCACAGTGCCTGGCACACAGTAGGTACTTAATAAATGCATGTTGATTGATTGACTCCCAGTCTTCCTTCCCATCTCTATTTTTCTTACCCAGAACGTTATAGAAACCAAGTCCTGTCCATTTCCCCTGTACCACTGCTGGAAATCCCATCCTTTTCCAATTTTCATAGCAATCATCTTGGTTTAGTCAGGCCCACTCTGGATTATGGCAGTTGTCTCCCAGCTTGTCATTGAATCTCTGAAAAGAAGAATAGCGGAGTTGAAAAGGATCTCAGCAACCAACCAGTGCAACCCATACCAGAGTAGGAATCCCCCTTACAACATACCTGGGGAGTGGTCTTCCCACCTCCACTTGTGCTAGGGGCTGCCGCAGTAGATAGAACACTGGTCTTGGAGTCAGGAGGATGAGTTCAAATCTAGCCTCAGATACAGACTAGCTGTGTGACCCTGGGCAAGTCACTTCACCTCTATCTGCCCCAGTTTCCTCATCTATAAAGTGGGGATAATACCAACCTTCTAACGTCATTTGTGAGGATCAAGTGAGATAATATTTGTAAAGTGCTTTGCAAGCCTTCCTTTAAAGTGTTACATCAACATACATTTTTTTGTATTATTACTACTGTTATTGGTATTGTTACTTGAAAATTTCCAGTGAGTAAGAAGCCACCACCTCCCAAGGTTACAGAAAGGTAATTCTTCTGAAGCTTTTTTTTTTCACATAAAGACTTAAATTTGCCTCTTTACAACTTCTGTCCATCATTCCCAGTTCTGACCTTTGAGGCTAACGTGACCCTTCTCACTCAGGGCGGGGTCCCATTCTGGTCACCCTGCTCTGCTAGCTTGCCAGCTTCTCCAAAGCCTCCCTCAAATTTGCAACCCAGAGCTGAGCACAGTGCTCCAGTTGGGGACTGATCAGAGGAGCCTAGTCCAGGGGAGATGACCTCCAGCTCCTGGAGGCTATACAAAAGCACACAAGATTTTCTGGCTGATGAGGGGTGTTGAGTTTGAAGTCCAGTAAAACCCCCAGATCCATCCATCCATCCATCCTTCCTTCCTTCCTTCCTCCCTTCTTCCTTCCTTCCTTCCTATCTCCCTCTCCTCCTCCTCCTCCTCCTTCTTCTCCTTCTTCTTCTTCATCTTCTTCTTTGTCGTCGTCATCATCTTCTTCTTCTCTCTCTCTCTCTCTGTCTCTCTCTCTCTCTCTGTCTCTCTCTCTCTCTCCTACCAGAGTGTTGGTGAACACTAGGCAAGCACACAGATCACAACTTCTGTGCAGTCCTGTCTCCATTAGAAGAGCTGAGCATTCACTATAACACCTAGAATCATAGGGTTAGCATTGGCAGGGCCCTTAGAGAGGCAGAGTGGTATAACAGATAGTGGGTAGCATTTGGTGGTGTGAGGATACAAGTCACCCAAACTAGATGATTCCTTTCTTTCTCTCTTTTCTTTCTTTCTCTCTCTCTTTCTTTCTTTCCTTCCTTTTTCCCTCTCTCCCTACTCTCCTTCCTTCCTTCCTTCCAGTTGAGACCCCACTCACCCTTCCTTCTCCAGTCCTGTGGCACCTCTCCTGTTTTCCATGAGGTTTTGATTATTAGTAACATTAACTGCCACATCTGCCAATTCTTCTGCTATCACTGAGATCATATTTGTAAACACTGAGCACAGTGCCCAGCCCATAGTAGGCGCTATAGAAATGCTTATTTTCTTCTTTGCCCCTTCCCCTTCCCTTTCCTCTCTTCCCTATCTCTTTGCCACAGTGGTATGTCCCCTAGGCTGGTGATGTGTATTCTCACACTGCCCAATGCTGCCCACTATCTGTCCTACCGCACTTCCTCTCTAAGGGGCCTGCTGACTCTACCCCAATGATTCTGGGTGTTACAGTGAATGCTCAGCTCTTCTAACAGACAAGGATACACAGAAGTTGTGACTCGTATGCTTGCCTAGCATGCAAAAACACCCTCATTTGCCTTTCATCTTGGAAAACTCTCTCCTTTTCCATCTGCTAAAATGCTGCCCATCTAGGAAGGCCCAGCTAAAACACCATCTCCTCTCATCTTCCCAGTCTGAAGTGATTCCTACCTCCTCATCATGCCAATTAGATTCACTGCATGGCCCTTATTAGACTATAAGATCCTCAAGGATCGGGACCAGGTTTTAGGAACTTGCTCCAGGTTACCCCCATAATAGTATTAATGATAAGTCACAATTCTATAATTCCTGAGGTTTTACCCAGAACAACAGTTAGCGCAAGTATAAAGTGACAACCAGGAAGCGTTGGCTTTGGGATATAAACTCAGGTCTTCTCCCAAGCCTTGCCCTGTTGCCATCACTATGTGGACCTGTCTATCTAGGTAGCAGGGTTGGTGTTCAAATTCCAAGTTAGGCATCCTGGTAGCAGACCCAGGGTGTCTCCTATTCTGCCACATTTCTTCTTTGTCCTGGTCAGGAGGGTTCAAATGAATGAATGAATGAATGAATCCAGACAAATCTCTGGAAACCCCACAGAGCTTGGTAAACGTCTCTACTGAGCAGGTGCTAAATGAACAGATGGCTGACTTAGGCCAAGGGGGTCAAGGCCCCATTAGTCTAGAGATTCTTTGGGGATGTGGCCTCCTAACAATGTGATGGAGGAGTGAGGGGGTTGGCATCTGGAGTCAGGAAAGACCTGGGTTTGAATCCTGCAGCAGACTCTTTCTTTAGTTAGCTATTTAGACATTTCCTTTCCAGAAGCCTTGGTTTTCTGATCTGTCAAATGGGATGATGGTAATCCCAGAGGGTCAGAGTTGAAGTCTGGTGTCAAGTGCCTGATTACAGCTTTGTCATGAGCTTCCGGTGAGATAAAGCCTCTGACATTCCATGATTGGGATAGCCAGGCTTGAAGGGGACAGGTGAGCCCAATTAGCTTTTCACACAAGAGGAGAAATCCTGTGGGAGTTTGGGCAGCCACCTTACCGGCTTCCAGGAGTGAGTATTTAATAGGATCTGATAAGAAGCTGTCTGAATACTTTGTTTTGAATTCCTGTTAGCCTGTTTGTTAACTTTGGGTCAGTGACTCCTGCTGTTGAATCTTTCCAAGCTGAGAGAAACGGGTGATAGCAGCCCTCAGACCTTACGTTTGGGAGAGTGAAGAGCCTGAGGAACCCGAGAGGGTCTCACCCATCCCAGCCCTGGCACAATAGTCTACCTGCCTTATGGCCACGGGCTTCCTGGGGGTCCAAATGAGACAAAAATACAGACTTTCCTCATGAAGCCAGCTCTGCCTGGGTCGGAGGGGGTGATTGGGGGCTGGGAGAGGGTGGAGCTGGAATTCTTGAAGGCTGGTTCTGAAACATATTAGAACGGAGATGACCAGAGAGCTGTGAGCTGGCTATCTGCCTTCGTTTTTGCTTCCAACTTCCAAATCCTCCATCACTCCCATCTCACTTAAGAGTCATAGGATTTAGAACTCTGAGGGATCTAAGAGATGATTTAGCACAAACCCCACATTTTACAAGTGAGGAAACAGAGGTTTTAAGAAAGGAAGTGACTTACCTAAGGTCCATATCAGTAGCTCACCTCCAGTCCTAACCTGGCTTATCTAGGCCCCAGGTCTGTCTATCTCTTCTTCTGCGTGGCATCATTTCCAACCTGTAACTTTCCTCTGGCTTGTTTAGCTTACCTGCTTAAGGGAAAGGCTTTGTCAGTTCTTACCTAGCCCCTGACCTCTCTTCACCTTAGCTTCAAGCTGGCTTCCTTGGCATTACAATCAGAACTATTTCTGTGGCGCTATTAAGGTTTACAGACCTTGCCTCACAATAACTCTGGGAGTTCAGCGGGATAAATCTTGCCATCATTCCATCCAATGTCTGCTCAAGCCCCACTCTAACGAGTCAGTCGCAACACCTACTGCATTCCCAAATTCCTGTTATCAACATTTGATAGTCTGACCTCATCTGCCACTTACCGTGCATGGAAAACCTGGGACTTAGTCTGGTCAAGCCCAGCTAAATGGGGCCTGCCTGGGGAGTGGGTAGATAGAGAGTCCCTAGAGTAGGCTCCAGTTTGGACCTGAAGCATGGGGACCTCTGGTTTGTGCACTGTTAAACATCTCGATTAAGGACGTAATCAGCAGTTCATTGGCTCTGTAAATCATTTGACCTTCACCAGAAGCAACCAAGGGCCTCTTGGGGCCAGAGCATTGAGTGCCCTCCAGCTGAGAGATGAGGGTGGGGCTTGGGCAGCCCTGGTAGGGAAGTGGAGGGGGGGGGAATGAAGAGATTTTCTTTCTACAGCCATAGCTGATCTAAGAGGAATGGGAGGCTCCTGTGAGTGAGGGGACCCCAGCAGAATCAAGGCAGAGACTTCTAACACAAAGGACAGGGAGGGACTACCAGGGAAAGACAAGGAAGTGATTTTGCCCAGTTTCAATCCCACTTGAACCGTGTGGTTTCTGGGTTCTGAACCTTTTGAGGTTCAAGTTGAGTGCGCGCTTGACAAAACGGGATTTTTCTGGTTCACATCAAAAAGGCTTTAAAAGACTCTGAGGCTTTTTCCTTGGGACATCAAACATTCCTCAACAAAGCAGTGCTGATGAGATGCGGGCAGACGGACAGATTAAATTCTCTGCGTGGATTAGATTCTCCTCAAGAAGCATGTGAGGTTGGAAACATGGGAGACGGAAGGACTTGTGGCCGAAACACGCTCAGTTGCACATAGGGGACCCGGGCTTCTGTTACTTTGGTTTACCCTCAGTTAGTTCCTGGGCCCAGAGGGTCAGTTACTACCTTTATTAGAAGGGTCTCATCGAAGCAACCCAGGGAGAAGAAATTGGAACATAGCTGTTTAGTGTCTTGCCCAAAGCAACACATATCTCCCAATAAAAGGTGCAAATTAACTTACAAAAGATAGGTCATTTCGTTGAAGAAGCAGGGGTAATGTGGTGGATTAGAGCACAATTCTGCTTATTGAACCTTCCCCAGGTTTAAAAACAACCACCACCACCACAAAGTACTGAGGGAAATGATGCGGTCCAGCTGAGTGTGTGAACCTCCATCCAAGATTGGTCTAGCAAAGGAAATAGGATGGATAGGAACCACTGGGAATCCCATCTCCTTCTCCTTCCTTTGAGATAAATGTGGGCAGGTCAACCACACACATACACAATTACAGAGCTGAGTATTTTCAAATATTAATGACTGGGTTTAAGAAGGAACCGTAGGTAACTTTGTCCAAGGCCACCCTTCACTGAGAGACTATAATTAGCAATTAAAATATAAAAAACTGTTTCCACCAGCAGCTCCTAAATAAATAATTGTCATTGTTGATTGGACTTGGTTTATTTCCCTGTGTGTTTTCTTACCTTTTTTTTTTGCATAACTTACAACCCTGTAAATGCTCAGCAGCTGTTAATATGATTCTGTCAATACGTTTACCATGGCGACTTGGGTTGTATTTGGCGAGCATTTGAAGAAATCAGTCACTGGTTGGAGGGAGGAAAGACAAGCTGTCGATATCCAGGGAGAAATGCTAATAACCCTGGTGACAAATCATCCCTGGGATTCTCTAAGGGTTAAGAAAAAGCACCTCTCTGAGACAAGAGCTCAGGGCTGAATGAAGGCGGCTTGCTAGGAATCCCAGCCGTTATCTGTCAGGGCTCTTGTCCTTCTCTGGCCCTTCTGATAGCCCCACTCTGCTCTTACCAAAGATCACACACCCCCCATGGAAACGGAGAACAGCTCCTCCAACCCTCCCCTGAGGGCTTACCGTGTGCCCATGCAGATGAATAAGGGAAGGCTTTGCCCTCCAGGAGTTTGGATGGAAGAGAGGTTTTGACAGAAGAATTGACAGGACTGGGTGATTGATTGGTTCTGGGAGGCAAGAGAGACAGAAGGGTTAAAATGACACTAAGGTTTTGAGCCTGGGTGACTGGGGAATGGAGGTATCATTAACAGAAGTAGCAAGGTTAGGAGAAGCAGCTGATTTTGTGGGGCAGCAGTGGGTTTGGGAGTTACTGAGCTTCGTTTCAGACATGTGGAGTTTGAGGTTGATGGAAAGATATTTGGATAGAAATGATGAGTCAAATTAAGTCAAGTCAACAAGAATTAATTAAGTGCCTACTATGTGCCAGGCTCTGTGCTAAGCACTGGGGATACAAAGAAAGGCAAAAAGACAGTCCCTGCTCTGGGAGTTCACAGTCTAATGGAGGAGACAACACGCAAGCAAACAGGACATCTATAGGAGAAATTTGGGGTAGTCTCAGAGGGAAGGCACTAAGATTAAGGAGGACTAGAAAAGACTTCCTGCAGAAAGTGAGATGTCAGCTGAGACTTGAAGGAATTCAGGGAAGGGATGGGGAGGGGGCAGAGATGAAGAAGAAGAGTTTTTCAGGCATGGGGGCAGCCATCAAAAATGCTAGGAGTCAGGAGATGGAGACCAACGTCACTGAATCGGAATATGTGGGGGGTTGGGAGTGAGGGGTAAGAAAGCTGGGACCTTGAAAGGGAGGGCAGGTTCTGAAGGGCTTTAAAAGCCAAACAGAGGATTTTACGTTTGATCCTGGAAGTAATAGGGAGCCAATCGAGCTGATTGAGTCGGGGGGGGGGGGGGGGGTGACATGGGCAGATTTGTGCCTTAGGAAGATGAATTTGATGGCCAAGTGAAAGATGGACTGGAGTGGGGAGGGACATTGAGCAACTGGAAATTGTAGTGAAGACCCTGTAATTCAGAAAAGCAACGCTTTAGCTTAGATATTGGCTGGAGATACAGATTTGAGATTCATCCATAAAAAGGGGTTGCAGTTGCAAGATATCTGAAAGATAGAGACTATGTGTGTGTGTGTATAGAATATACACATATATGTACATATATCAGATATGCATACATTTGTGTGTATGTATGTGTACATATATATGTGTATATATAGCGAGAGAGACGGACAGACAAACTGTAAAAATCAAAAATCACTCATTAAGTACCTACTAAGTGCCAGGTGTGGCTAGGCAAAGTGACTAAATATCTACACCCTTTGACCCATTGGAGCTCCTTGGGGGCTGAGATTGTCTTTTGCTTTTCCTTGTATACCCACACTTAGCACAGTGCACGGCACATAGTAGGTGCTTAATAAATGTTTATTTCCTTCCTCCTTGCCTTTCTTTTGGTAACAAAGAAAGGGAAACAAAGTGGGAGCCCATCAATTTGGGGCATGGCTAAAAAAAACCTCTGGAACATGAATATAGTGGAATATAATTATCAGAAGAAATAATGAATGTGAAGGATTTAGAGAAGCATAGGAGATATATACAAACTGATGAACAATGAACTCAGCAGTACCAGGAAAATAGTATCCACTTGAGTGAAATAAGGTAAAGAGAAAGAACAGAAAAACTTAAACTGTGTAATTAGAATAACCAAGCCTAGCCCCCCAAGAAGAAGATTTTTTAAAAAGCATCACTTTCCCTTCTTTGCAGAGTTGGAGGATTATTAATATTGCATGTACTGTTCAACATGATCAATGTATCCTTTGGCCTTCCTTCCTTGCTTCCTCCCTCCATTTTTTAAATGTTTGTCATAAGAAATGATACTGGATAGAGAGGATATATTCAGAAATGAAGGTAAAATAAAAATAAATGGCATAAATTAAAATATGGTAAAAATTTTTAATTAGAGTTATTGAAAAATGAAATGGGTTGCCTGAGTAGTTAGTGAGCTCCCTGTTCCTTGAGGTTTCCAAACATAACACCTGTTAAAAATGTTGAAGACGGGATTTATATATGGGATGGGGAGTGGAGAGATTAGATGAGAGGAATTCTAAAATTACTTCCAGCTCTGTCTTTCTTTGAGTCTGTCTTCTCCCCTATAATATGCTTCTCTTGGATTAAATTACAATTATTCACTTAGAATTATGATTATTATTATCTAGCATTTACATGGCAATTTAAGGTTATGAAATACTCTGCTTAGATCTCATTTTACCTTCTCAACAACTCTGACAAGTTCTGTTACCTATAGGATATTACTGGGCATAAACACCAATAAGTTTTTTAAGTATTCATATAGAACTTTAAGATTTGAAAAATGCTTTACATGTGTTATCTCATTTTATCCTCATGACAACCCTTCAGGGTAGGTGCTATAGCTGTTCCATTTTTACAGATGAGGAAACTGAGGCAAGGAGAGGTTACACACCCTAAATGCAGGTCCAAATCCGGCTGCTTTTTCCATGAAGGCTTTGTTCTCTGATGAACCCTACCTTGCTCTGACCATTCTGGTTACTTCATAGGGATTTTGGGGGTATATTTTTGATAACTGTATCCTTGAGGCATTTCCATTTATGCCTGTCTCATCTCTTCCTTTAGAATGTCAGCTCTGTTCCCTGATCAGGGACAGTGTTTCTCATCCCACAGAACGTCCTCGTCGGGTATGTTAGAGCAGGGATTTTGTGTGTATAGGTTAAACTAGACGGCCCCTGAGATCCTTTCTAGGTCTCAAATTCTGTGATTCCTCCCAATTCTACATAATGCTTCAAAGGCAGAATCTTCTTCCGTCTGGGCAGGCAGAAGCCTGTGGATGAAACAGGGAAGTTTCAATGGAGGTAGGGAAATTGTTTTGCTTAGCAAGAGTAGATGGTAGGAATTAGGGTAAGCAACGCCCATGGGCACCACTAGGTGCCACTGGCAGGACTGAGGCACAAGCTGGAGAAAAGGCAAAACATAAGAAATAATCGAAAGTGGAGAAGAAATAACGGGCAAAATGAGAACATGAGAGAGAGTGAGTGGGGAGAGAGAGACAGAGAGAGACACAGAGAGAGAGAGAGACAGAGACAGAAAGGGTGAGAGAGAAGAGGGGAGAGGAGAGGGGAGAGAAGGGGGGAGAGAAGAAAAGAGGAGAGAGGAGAGAGAGAGAAGAGGGGAGAGGGGAGAGGGGAGAAGGAAAAGAGGGGAGAGAAAGAAAAAGAGGAGATAGAGACAGAGACAAAGAGACAGAGAAATACAGAGAGAAAGACTTCTGGGGCAAGTGGCTGACAACTTTGCCTGTGATGGACCCCAATGCCATCAGCTACCTACCCCCAGGCTTATGGGAAAGTAGCCTGTTAGCCAATTAGGGAAAGGAAAAGATTGAATGGAAATCCTTAAAGCCTGCAATTTGGGATTTTAATATAAAGCCGTTATAGACAAGTAATTAATTGGATTTGAGATTACATCAATGTGGAGATTCCCTCTTTTAAATCCTAAACCATCCAGTATCAATCAGTCAGTCAACAGACATTTATTAAGAAGTTACTATGTGCCAGTCACTGTGCTAAGTGATGGGGGTACAAAGAAAGGCAAAAGACAGTGCCTGCCCTCAAGGAGCTTATGTTCTCTACAAGGATCTACCCAATGACCTGGAGGCCTGCCTCTAGGTCTCTCTCTCTCTCTCTTTTTTTTTTTACATTTTTTTGGGGATACTCATTCATGCTACACAATTAAGTACTTCCCTTTTCCAATCTCACATTTCATTGATGATATCCCTTTAAGTTATCAACGGGGAGAAAAAGGGGCTATTTTTACCTTTTCTTTGTATCTCCTGTGCTTAGCACAGGGCCAGGCACAGAATGAACACTTAATACATGATGGATGGGTTGATCTGTTGTAGCCAGCTGGCTTCCATTCTGTGTCTCAAATCATCTTAGTTCATCTTCAACCATGAATCTACCAAGATTACGGCACTACAAAATCCTAAAGCATTGAACCCTGCCAAGAAAACATGGTATTGAAAAGATTGGGTCATTGTACCAGGGAGAATCCTGGGCTTGTCAAAAGCACAATACAATTTCCCAAATGTAATCCAGTTCATTCTCTTTCTGCCACTCCATTCTGGATGTGACTCACTGTCCACCTTAAGTGCCTCTGTGGAGGCACACGTGTTTATGTGCATTATGGATAGACTGGATATACAATTGCTCCTCCAAGATTAGATAATACACATATTTCATCCATATAATTTTTCCTTTATTTTTTGTTAAGCCTGTCTCTTCCGAATAATTATGGATCTCATTGAAGAGATGCTGCAGTGTTTTGGGGCTTGTTGAAAATTAGCCCAATTGCATAAAAAAAAATTAGGAGCTTTTGAAGGACCTGTCTCTATAGGGAATCCCTCTTTCATTTGTGTCTTCATGGAATCACAGGATCTTAGATTTGGAAAGGAATTTGGAAGACATCTAGTTCAATTCAAATCTGAATAAAAAAACATCATATATTGCAGCAAGAGACACCCTCTCTCTGAAGATCTCCACTATCTCTAACCTAAATTTGTCTCTGTAACTTCCAGTCCTTGCTCCTAGTTCTGACCCCTAGAGTTGAGGAGAAATCTCCATATGAAAATCCTTCAAATGTTTGAAACGCTGACCCTGAGTCTTCTCTTCTCCAGGCTAAACATCCCCCATTCCTTCAACCTATTCTCATATGGCACACAGCAAGCATTAAATAAATGCTTGTTTACTGATATGGTATGATCACAAACCCCTTCACCATCCTGGGTACCCTCCTTTAGATATTCCTTAGCTTACCAAAGTCCTTGGTAAAATATAATGCCTAGAACAGGACAAAAATCTGCAAATATGGCCTGACCAGGGCAGAATACAATGGGACTGGTATGGTCACCTCCCACACCTACATATTCTACCTTTCCTAATGCAGGCTAATATTGGATGCCCATATTACCTTGATGACTCATGATTGAGTTTGCAGTCCACTAAACCCCTTAGATCTTTTCCAGATAAACCATTGTTTAGCCATATCTCCCCTCATCTTGTACTTGCAAAGTTGCCTTTTGGGAACCCAAGTGTAAGAGTTTACATTTATCCCTGTGAAATTTCCTGTTATACAATTTACCCCAAAGTTCTAGTCTAGTGAGACCTTTTGGGATCCTGATTTTTTCTGGGTGGTCCAACATGCTAGTTATCCCTCCTAGCTTGGTGACAAATTTGATAAGAGAGCCACATGTAATAACAACTACAACAACTGATGTTCATATAGCACTTTAAAGGCAATGAAGACTTTTATAAGTATCTTATTTGATCTACACAGCATTGTAATTCTCATTATATAGGTGAGGTTCAGAGAGGTTAAATAACTCTCCTGTGGTCAAGGAGTCAGTGAATATTAGGGGTGGGATTCAAACTCAAATTCTTTCCAGCATCAAGTCCAGCTCTCTTTCTGTCATGCCAGGGGCAAATATGTTAGGCAGACTTCTGCAAGACATACTCTACAAAAATGGTGAACCACTTTGGCAAGCATACTCCTCCCTGTTTCATGCCTTCTAGTAATTAGAGGGCTATTGAATATCATTATGTCTGTGGCTGCATTTATGAAGAAATTTTGTATGAACTGAAAATGTGCCTTGGAGAGGCTTCTTATTGGCATACAACCTTTCAGTATTACTCTACTAAGTTAAAAGCTTATATGTAATCAACAAATCATCACTGTGGACCCCTCACTCTTCCTCACTCTCACATACCCAATTAGTTTTTTAGATGCAAAGCTATTTGGAGAATATATGTTAAATATGGATATTAATTCATTATCCATAGTATCTTTGGCATAATGTCATACCCCATTTATCTCTTTTAAGCATGTCTAGTTTTATTGTGTTATTGCTCCACCTCTTTTGTTGTTGTTGTTGTTGTTGTTGTCGTTTTTTAGTTTAACTCAAGTATATTTTGCTCCAGCCCCTCATTTTAACTCTATCTTTCTGGAAACAACATATTGTTGGATTCTGCTTTATGATCCATTTTACTATCCTCTTCCATTTTAGGGGTGAGTTCAACCCATTCACATTCTCAGATATGATCATTAATCGTGTATTTTACACCATATTCTTCTCTCAGACTTTATCTTCCCCTCTTTACAAGAAAAGAAGATGTTGAAGAGAGAGAAGGTAGATGCTCAGCATGTATGCTATATGCTTGATGCAACCTGCTCCTGTTCCCTTACCTCTCTTTTCTTTCCCTTATCCAGACCCAAGTCTCTATTTCTTACCATTTCTGTCTTTACTTTTAGCCCCATTCTCTTCACAATCTATCCCCAAGTCTCTATTTCTTACCATTTCTGTCTTTACTTTTAGCCCCATTCTCTTCACAATCTATCTTCTGAGGTTAGAGTTTGTTTTGCTTGTCACTAATCCATCCCTAAATTTTCTATCCCTCTTATTCCACCTTTCCCTTCTTTTTATTCCCTCCTGTTTATGTTGAGTTGAATGCATTTCTACATCAAACTGTGTATATGTGTCTTATCTTCCTTTGACCAGTCCAATTGAAAGTGAGGTACAAGTAACACCTGCACCCTGCCCTTTTTTCCTCATTCTTATAGTCTTCTCCTTGTACATTCCAATTATGTGAGATAAGTTCCCTCACTCTTTCTCCCTGTTTCTTTCCTAGTGTATGGCTTTTCCCTTTCTTTTTGTTTCTTCTCTTGAGACCATCAAAACATACTAAAGCCACTCCCAAGTCCAGTCTTATTTGACTCCTGATGACATTAGAGTCCTTAGGGGACACTTGTAACCACACCACCCCCATTAGAACATATATACTTCATCCTTGTATAGTTGCTGCTGATTGCTCACTCATATTTTCCTTTTCATGTTTCTACTGACTCCTGTATTTGTATTTCAAAGTTTCTCCTTTGTTCTGGTCTTTTTTATTAAGAATACTTGGAAGTCTTCTATTTTCTTTAAGATTCATCTTTTTTTCTCTCCTGCTAAATTTTGCTGAGTATGTTATTCTTGGTTGTAAGCCTATATCTTTTGTGATTTGGCTTGTAAAATGCCAAGCTTTCTTCTCTTTCGTAGTGGTAGCTGCTAAATCTTGTGTGATAATCACTATGGCTCCTCAGTACTCGAACTCTTGCATTCTGGCTGTTGGCATTATTTTTTTTTTACCAGGAAGCTCTGGATTTGAGCTATAATATTCCTGGCAGTTTTCATTTCAGGGGTTTCTTTAAGGAGATGACTAGCAAATTCTTTCTATTTTCATTTTGCCCTCTGGTTATAATATATCTAGGCAGGTTTCTTTCATGATTTCTTGAAATATGATATTGATTTTTTTAAATGTTGGTCACATCTTTCATGTAGTCCATAATTCTTAGTGAATTGTGAATAAATCCATTTATCCAAGCAAATAGCAAACAGAAATTAGGGAAGTAATACAGATTAGAATATACCAAGCATTACACAGTGTGAATGAGTTCTCCCATTGGGCTCAAAATATCTCAGCTTAATTGAGAGAGAAAAATCCTTCCCTTGCCCAACTTGCTTTTCTATAGCCCCCTCCATTATGCATTACTCCCCCACCATATTCTCTGGTCTAGACAAATTCATCTTACCATACTTCACACAGTCTTTTATCTCCTGTGTCTGTGCTTTTGTGCTTGGAGTTTACTTACTCCTCCCCTTTGCCTTTTGGAATTCCTCTTTTTTATTACCTCAAGTCATTACCCACTACAAGAAGTCTTTCCTGAGCTCCCCACCTAATAGTACTCCCCCATATTGTACCTATTATGTATCTATTTTGTATACATTTATATACATTATACTCACCACTACCCTTCACTAACTTGTAAGTACCTCTATTCCCTTCATCCAATTCTGTGACCGGCACATGGTAAATTCTTAATAAATACTTGACTGCATGATTAACTTGTTGACACCAGATAAATGCCAGGCAAGTTGCAGGAGGAGACACTAACAGCTGGGGAAGGAAAATTATCAAGAAAGGCTTTGGAAAAAAAAAGAAATGCTTTATATGAGAGAGGGCACCAGACCCAAGCTTTGAAAGGAACAAGGAATTGTAGGAAGCAGAGATGAGAAAGGAGGGTATTCCAGGGAGGGGGCATCACCTGTGCAAATGTGCAGAGAAGGGAGGCACATTGCTGTGGATGAAGAACAGCTAGAAGGCCAATTTGGCTGAAGACATAGAAACACAGTAATATAAGGTTAAAAAGGTAGGTTGAGGCCAGATCATCAAGTGGGCTACCAAGCATTTATTAAGTGCTTACTAGGTTCCATAGACTGTGCTAAGCACTAAGGATATAGTTTTTAAAAGGCTGGGGATGCCAAGAAAGGCAAAAAAGAAAGCACCTGCCTCAAGAAGCTCAGTCTAATGGGAGAAACATGTATGTGTGAACATATATACTCAGAGTACATGGAAGACGATTTCAGAGAGGAAGGCATTCAAAGGCTTCAAAATGCCAAACAGCAGAGGAGATTCTAGGGGTTACAGGGTTTTTCTTTTGTAGATGCGCGTCCATTTGGAGCATATATGTTAAGTATTGATATTAATTTATTGTTTACAGTGTCTTTCACCATAATGTGGTGTTCCTGTTGGTTTTTTTAAATCAAGTCTGTTTTTACTCTCACCTTGTCTGAGATCACAATTCTGAGGGAAATGTTAGAGTTGATGGAACTAGGGAGGGACATGGTCAGACCAGTCCTTTAGGAGCATTACTTTGACCAGTGTGTAAGACAAGAGACCTATTAGAGGATTCTTTCAATAATCTAGATGAGAGGCGGCGAGGGCCTGAATGGCAAGCAGGGTGGGCAGGGTGGGAGGGAGGTAGCCGCATGATTGGACAGAAAGAGATGGGTGCCAGAGATACTGTGGAGGGACAATCAACAAGATTGGGCAACAGATGGGATATGGGAGTAGACTGGAGGGAGTGACAAGTTGAGGTTGTGAACCTAAGAGGCTGGGAAGATGGTAGCTCCCTGGAGAGAAATAAGAATGTTCAGAAGAAGGTTGGGTTTGGAGGGAAAGATAATGAGTTCTATCTCAGGCATTTTCATGTGAGAAGCCTATGGGATGTCCAATTGGAATTGTCAGTGATATAGAATTGAAGTTCATGACCAAGCTCAGGCTGGATCTAAGATCAGGGAGTGACCTATCTGGGGTGATATTGAGATCGCTGAGAGAGACTGTATCAAGGAAAAAAGAAGGAAACCCCTGCCTCTTAGAGTCCTGTGTTTATTTTTTGTTGGGGGGGGGGGAATTGTATATTTTTTTCAATTCATTATTTATTTATTTTTACCATTCTTTCCTCAAAAAAAAAAAATTCTGTGTTTCCTTTAAGACTCTGCCTAAGTAATACCTTCTATGGGAATTTTTTCCTGGTCCTCTCAGCTTGCCACCAAAGAGTTTTTGTTTGTTTTGTTTTGTTTTGTTTTACAAGCTTGTTTCGTTTTTAGAACATAAGCTCCTTGAGGGGAAGGATTGTTTCACTCTTTGTGACCCTAGTGCTTAATAAATGCTTGTTGATTGATTTGGGTATGGATGTTGTTGCTGCTGCTGCAAAGATTCGGAAGAACCCATCTGGCAAGTGAAAGTACCAATAGAGTAGCACCTCAAAAATTATAAGGGGCAGGGACAGGGATGAGTCCAATAAGAGAGAATGCTAACAACTAGGGAAATCAGGAAAGGTTTTGTTTAGGAGAGGGTGCCTGAGCCTGGAAGGGATTTAGGGGTTTAGGGAGAGAAGGCACTCCAGGCATGGGGCACAGCCTTGACAAAAGCAGGAGATGGAACATCACTTACAGGAAACCACAAGTAGTCTAGTTTGTCCAGAGCCAAAAAAGATATGTGAAAGGGCAGTGATCGGAGATCACTGGAGAAAGACAAGTAAGTAGAAGCCAGCTTGTGAAGTTCTTTAAATGCTAAATAGAGAAGCTGGAATATTTATCCTTGAGGCAGTGGGGAAAATTGAATGGAAATGCTGACTTTTTTTTTCCTGTTTTATGTGTGTTTGTTGCCCTCCTGCCCACTTTATCAGTGAATGCTCTTGGTATGATATAGTTCAGTTGGGTCTCACGCTGAGATTCTGAGGACTTGTTTTCACTTTCACTGCTTTCTTGCAGTCTGGTAAGGGCAATACTGTGTGTCCTCTTCCGACAGCCTCCATGGTGTCCTACAAATGAGTTTGTGTTCTGAAGAAGGGTTGCCGTGGCAGCCACATCCCTCTGCTTGGCAAGGAGATCAAGTGGTGGCAGGCCGAGGTGGTTTCAGGGCTCTTTGGGTCTCTTTGTTGTGGTGACGATTTCATATCAGTTAATCTTTTGCAAAAATGGTGATGATCAAGGTTAGTCTCTCGCCTTTTTTCTTTTTCCACTTTTTGGCCTCAGTGGCTCCTTTGAACAGGTCGCTTCAAAGATGCAGCGATTGCTCACAGTGTGCTCTCATTGTTGGCTTTTCTTCTAATTCGATGCTGATTTTGGTCTTTGTTCTGAATGGGACCAGAGGGAGGGCCCCAGATCTGGAGCTGGCTGGTGCCTGACTCAGGGGCGCTGAATCCGACATCAGTTTCAGTTTTTTGTGATGGTGTTCAGTGTTCACTGTGCCCAGTGCCTTTCAAGTCTCTGATGGAAGGAAGCCTTCACAATACACAGGAGCTTGATAAGCAAACAGAACCAGTCTTGTCTCTTCCACACGGAATCATCGATTTAGTTCTGGAAAGGGCCTGAGAGATCATGTAATCCTCCCCCGTCATTTTAGAGGTGAGAAAACAGAGAGCGAGAAGACTTGAGCGATTTGACCAAGTTCTCCTACCTGTCTGACCACTTCTTCTCATGGTTCTTAGCTGGGTCTTCCTCCATAACACACCCCCTGACTGTGGGTGCTCTCCACATCTCAGTCCTGATCCCTCTTCTCTCTCTCTCCACTCTCTCAATGACCTGGTCTGTTCACATCAGTCAGCTGCTCTGTATCTATAGACAGACCTGGCCTCTCTCCTGAGCCTCAGCCCTTCATCAACACTGCCTGCTGGGTATTTTGGTCTAGATGTCCTGTAGACATCTCAAACTTGATAAGTCCAAGCTCATTGTCAAACCTCCTCAAGCCTCCCCCTTCCTGTATTCTGTAGTTGCTACCACCTTCTTTCTGGGCACCCAGGTTCACAATCTTGGTGTCATACTTGACTTCCCAATGAGTTGGCAAATTTTGCAGTCTCTCCTTTTCTAAGATCTCTCATGTTTGTCCCCTTCTCTTCATTCCCTCAGCCTCTGCCCTAGTCCAGGTGCTCAACAGCTCTCCTCTGGACCCCTCTGGATATTACTCATCTGTCCTCAAGTGTCTCCCTTCTCCCATCCAGCCTTTTCACAGCCATCAATGTGATTTTCTCAAATTGCAGGTCAGAATATGCCACTAGCCCCTTTCCTTACTCAGTAAACTCTATTCACTCTCAGATAAAACAGAAATTCCTCTTCTTGTCCTTAAAAACCCTTTTCAACTTGATCTCATTCTACCTTTTCAGCTTTATTGTATTTTACTCCCCTCTTTCGTACACCCTGCAGTACAAACTGGCCTTCCAGTGTCTCATATGAGTATGCCACATAGCTCTCTATTTCCCACCTCTGTGACTTTGTGTTTGTCCCACATGTCCCTTCTCCTCACCTCAACCTCAACCTTTGAAAGTCCCTGAGTTCAAATCCAGCCTCACTCATTTCCTAGTGTGATCCTGGGCAAGTCACTTAATCTCTGTCTGCCTCAGTTTCCTCAATTGTACAACGGGGGTAATAATAGCACCTACCTGGAAGGTTTGATGTAATGATCAAATGGGACAATATTTGTAAAGTCCCTGGCCCGTTGTAGGAGCTATATAAATGTTCTTTCCTTTCCCTTCCCCACTCCTAGTTTTCTTCAAGGTACAACTGAAGCCCCACTTTCCACATGATCCCTCTAGTTCTAGCACCTTCTACTTCAAGATTACTTTGTATGTGTCCAAAAATGCCAATAGATATACATGTTGTCTCCTCCATTAGAATGTAGGCTCATTGAGAGTGGAGGCTTTGTCTTTGTGCCCATAGCAGTTAGCATAGGATCTGGCACACAGTAGGCACTTAAATGTTGATTGATTGATGGACTGATTGATTGATTGCCTAGGATGTTGAGACCCAGAAACCTGCCAATGTCTACATAGTGGAGAAGCCTCAAAGAGACCATTTTTTAAAAAAAATTTTTTCTATCCTCTTCTTCCTCTTTTAAGCCATCACATTGACCCTATGATTAGTTTTGTTTAAACTGCTTTGATGAAATGTTATTCCCATAGATTTTTCTTCCCTCCTTACCCTCCACTGTATTTGTCAACCCTTCCCTTAGTTTGGGGGATTTGTTTAAATGATTGATTTCTTTATCTTTTTACTAAGTAGATCTATTTTCTCCCTCCCTTTCCTCCTTCTTTTCCCCCTTTCAGTTGTGCTTAGTTCAAAATCCCCCTCCTCTCCACCCCTCCCACTTCTTCTGTTTCTTGTTTTGTTTTTCCCCATGCCTTTTTGTAAGAATTTCTTTTCTTTGTTCTCTTATTACATTCTCCCTTCCTGGCTATTCTGAAATTTGAGTTTTTGATTCATAGTCTTTATCTTTACTCATTCCTTCTTTAATCTCTTTGTGTTCCTCATAAAATTAAGTTTTTTGAAGTCCCGGGTTTGAGTTCCCTCTTAAACCAACTTTTATTTTATGACTTTATGGATCTTACATCTTCTCCTCTTTCAGTTCTGTTTCACTCTTAGAAGTATTAGAGAAGTAATAGATTTAAGAAGGATCCCACGGTAGAAATTACCCTGTGTCCCAAATCATGTGGTCCATTTTGACCTTCTGCTGTCCTCGTGATCATTCTCCTTCCCACTGTTTGTGCCATCAGGTCTCTGAATCTATGCCCAACTACCATACCTTGTGAATGTCCAACTACTCGTAGGAGCTCACATATTAGTTGATCAATAAGCATTTATTAAGCACTGATTATGTGCTGGGCATTGTGTTAGGTGCTAGAGATATAAAGAAAGACAAAAACAAGGTTCCTGCCCTCAAGGAGATCACTTTCTATTGGGGGAGATAAATTGGAAATAAACTAGGTATACACAATATGTCTACAGAACCCATGGGAGGTAACCTAAGAGCTGGGAGGCACTGGCATCTGGGGGGACTGGGAAAGTCCTCCAGTAGAAGGTGGGATTTGAGCTATGTCTTGAAGGGAGTCAGGGATGCCAGGAAGTGGAGGTGAGGAGGAAAGCATTCTAAGCATGACAGATAGCCAATACACAGACATAGAGATTGTGTCTGAGGAAGAGAAACTAGGTCAGTGTAGCTGGATCACAGAGTATGTTAAGGAGAGTGAAGTGTAAGAAAAAGTTAAAAAGGGGCTAGGTTATACCCCATTTCCTGAGGCAGGATGTTGTCCATGCAGTCACAATATTCTTTCAAAGAAGGTAGTCTCCCAAAGTACCAGTTACTTCCAAGAGTTTTCCATTTCCCATTGTAGACATTCAGTGAAACCCCTTCCCCCACTGGGCTCAGATCCCCCCTTCAATTCCCTATGAGTTTACTTCCTCCTTTCTGCTGCCCCTCCCATTCTATCACAGCCCTTCTTCCTGCTAAGAGAACCAGGAGCCACTATCCCTTTGCTGTTCCCTCCTGGTCTTGATAAAGGTACATAACCCATTGCCCTCTGTCCACCCTTAATGTATATTCCCACTCTGCAATTTTGTCTCATATGACAGCAATGCTGATGCACCTGTGGGGTGGGGGTGGGGTATAGGGTTTACTCCATAATGTTACAACCTGCTTCTCCTTCTTCTCTTCTATTTCCTTAAATTCTACTGAATTCATTATTTTTTCCCCGAAACTCTACTATTTTCCTAACTTCTCTACTAGTATGGAGGCAGCACCCTCTCAATCAAGAATCCATAGCCCACCTGAAGGAGCTGCCTCGTGGAGGTTCATGCTTCGGGGCACCAAGGGTCTCAATTCCCTTTTGAAAGCCTGAGAGGTTTGTATCTTAAATCCCTTCTTTCTAGTGTGTCCTGCTGCCCTTCTCCCTGACTTTCTGCCACTCCTGACCTGGGAAATCATCCTATAACACCCCCCAGTTCCTTCTCCAGGTCTACTCAGAGTCACTGAAGAAAATCATGAAATTAGCTCACTTCACCCATACAGATTCCTTGCTGTTGCAGGGTGATCCATCTACCATCCCCTTAATGACTCCTGATCTCATTTTCTACAGTTAGTGTTCCAAACTTTCTCCTTTTGCTGACCATCTGGCCCCCAAATGCCACACTTAGAGCAGATGACCCTGTCTTCTGCTTCACTGAAACAGAGGCCCCCTGATGTGAGCTCCCTCAGGTTCCCTTTTCTGTTCTTTTCCAGCATCATCAGTCCCTCCCTCCTCCTTTATTCTGGTCACAGAAGAGATGTACCTTTGCCTTTTTCAAAGTAATTCCTCTACCTGTTCACCTGATTTCATTCATTCCCGTCTCCCCCAGGACCTTGTGTCACCCTTTCTCCCCATCTGCTTCATCAAGTCAATTCAACAAGCATTTATTAAGTGCTTACTGTATGCAAGGTACTAGACTAGGCCCTGGGGATATAAAGTCAGTTTTTTTCCTTTGAGAAACTAGCAGTTGGCTCTTGGGATCCAATCTTTACCCAGATAAGCCAGTTACAAATTATGTACAGGATGCTAGCTTATAAATGCAGAGCTATTTGGGAGGATGAAGGAGAGGAGAGTGGTAACAGCTGTGGTGATCAGGCAGGCTGGCCTCGTGGGGGATGTGACAACTGAGCTCCCCCTTGGGTGGGGCTTGGGATTCCAGGAGGCAGATGTGAGAAGGGAGTAGACTTGGGCAGGAGAAGGGACCTGTGGAAAGGCACATGGAATATCGAGTACAGGTAGGTTAGTTTACTATGTGCCGGGCACTGTGTTAGGTGCTGGGATACAAAAAAAGGCAAAAACAGGGTCCCTGCCCTGAAAGAGATCACTCTCTATTGGGAGAGATAAAATGGAAATAAATGAGGTGTATGCAAGTTGTCTACAGAACACATGGGAGGTAATCTAAGAGGGGGAAGGCGCTAGCGTCTGGGGGGACTGGGAAAGTCCTCTAGTAGAAGGGATGTGAGTGGGTGGTGGGTGTGAATCTGGGAAGTGGAAAAGGCTGTGTAGTGTGGAAAGACCTGCTAGAGCCAAATTGTGAAGGACTTGAAATGCCACCAGGAGGTGTTCGTAACATACTGAGTTACCCCAAATCCCAAGAAAGCATCCCCTTGATCCTTCCATTCCATCGAGATACAGTACCATTGTTTTCATTTTCTTCATTGCTAAATCTCAAGAAAAAGTGGTCTACACCCTGCTTTTCTGATTTGTCTCCACTTGCCTTCTATACTCCACCCCTTGCATCCCCAGCTTCTTCTGCTGTTCTCCTCTCACTTAAGTGGTTATCTCTGAAGTCACCAGTGATGTTCTGATCATTGAATGATGGATCAGTCTTCTCTCATCTTCTTAGTCCTTGAACCTCACCTAGAGCATCCTGGTCAGTCTGGGTACCACAATCTAAAAAGGACATTGGTAAACTGGAGAATTCCAAAGAAAAGTGCCCAGGATGGTGAGGGGTCCTTCTAGATGGAATATCTAGGATTGTAAGATCTGACAAAGGAATTGAGGATGTCGGATCTAGAGAAGACACACATCAGGGTACGTGGTAGCTATCTTCAAGTATCTACAGGACAAGGGCTGTCCTGTAGAGGAGGCAGATTTGTCTGTTTAGACTCCAAGGGCAGAAGCAGGAGCAGTGGGAGAAAGTTGCAGAGAGGCAGACTGAGGCTGGATGTCAAGAAAACCTTCCTCTCTTTTTGAGCTGTCACAGGGTGGTTACCTTGAGAAGCAGTGAGCTCCCCGTCCTTGGTGGTCACCAAGCAGAGGCTAGATGACCAGGTGTCTAATTATATCAAGTATGAATCGGACTGGGGAGCCATGGAGCCTCCTTTTGCCTCTCAAATTCTATGATTCAGTGATTCCCTGAGCTCTCTGCAGCTAATGTCATCCCTACCTCTTCAGAGGCTGTTTGCTGTTTCCTTCTATCTCTAAACATTCCTGCTCTTATCTCTGCAGCCTGGTTATCCTTTAACCACGGACATTCCCCAAGGATCTGTCCTTCACCCCCTTCCTTTCTTTCTCTACACAGTCTCCCCCGGCAAGTTCTTCCATTTACAACACCTGCCAACTGTGAGTGTCCCCCAGGGCTCTGTCCTGGGTCCTCTTCTCTTCCCCCTCTATGCTATCTCACTTAGTGATCTCATCAGCTCAGCTTTAGCGGGTTCAATTATCTTCTCTATACAGATAATTCTCATATCTCTACATGTAGCCCTAATCTCTTTCCTGAGCTTCTGCCCCTCATCACCAACTTTTTTTTTTTAACATCCCCATCTGGATGAACTGTAGGCATCTCAAACTGAACTTGACCAAACTAGAACTCATTAACTTTTCCCACAAACCCTCCTCTCTTCCCAACTCTTTTATTGCTGTTGAGGATGACACATCCTCCCAGTCACCCAGGCTCATAACCTTGGTGTTATCCCTAGCTCCTCAATCTCACCCCACGTGTTCACTTGGTTACAAAATCTTGTCATTGCTACCTTCACGACATCTCTCATTTCTCCATAGTTACCGGGCGGGGTTCCTTATCACCTCAGGCCTGGACTATTGCAATGGCCTTCTGGTTAGTATCCTTATCTCTGGTCCTTCCCCTCTCAAATCCATCCTCCATTGAGCAGCCAAGGTAATTTTCCTAAGATCTAGGTCTGATCATGTCACTCCAGTAGTCAATGGACCCCTGTGGCACCCTTTTGCCTCCAAGATCAACTATAAAGTCCTTTGTTTGGCCCTTCACAACCTAGCCTAGGGGTGGGGAACCTGCGGCCTTGAGGCCACAGGTGGCCTTCTAGGCCCTCAAGTGTGGCCCTTCGACTGAATTCAAACTTCACAGAACAACTCCTAAGGAGATTCAGTCAAAGGGCTGTACTTCATGACCTAGAGGGCCACATGTGGCCTGGAGACCGCAGGCTCCCCACCCCTGGCCTAGCCCCTTCCCATCTCTCTAGTCCTCTTGTACTTTTCTCCAATTTTTTATACTTTTTCTATACTCCTTATACTTTTCTCCACCTCGTCCACATACTCTACAATCCAGGTGGCTCAAAAGAAATTAAAGATTCTAGGAGGAAGGGGAAAGGAGGGAGTGCATTTGGGGCACGGCAGATGGCCTATGCAAAGGCATGGAGTATCATGTGTGAGGAAGGTCAGTTTGACTGAACTGTAAAATGTGTGAAGGGTGGTAATGTGTTATAATGATGTAAGAGTAATTGTGAGCTGGAGCATGAAGAGGTTTGAAAGCCAAATAGAGGAATCCATATTTGATCCTAGAGTTTATTAAGTGGGGGTCTAGGGAGTAGGGGGGAGGGTAGAGTCAGACTTGTACTTTAGGAAAATCACCTTGGCAGCTGTGTGAAGGGTAGAATGAAATGAGGGGAGACTTAGGGCAGGAAGACCAACGAAGAGGCTGTGCCAAAAGTCCAGGGGAAGGGGATGAGGGCCTGGACCAGGGTAGTGGTTATAGGAGGAGGTGGATGGAATGGAATGGGATGGATATTGTGGAAGTAAATGTGGCAAGATTTGGCAACTGATTGGATATAGGTCTATAGGGCCACTCACTTGCATGGGTTAGCAAGATACTGGTGTGGGATAAGGAGAGATAAGGCTAACTATGACTGTAGCTTTATCCCTATGCGACGTCATGCAAATATCATTATGCCCTCCTTGAGATAAGGAAACTCAAGTTTAATGAGTTAAAGTGACCACCCAACTAGGAAATGCAGGAAGACCAGTCCTTATATCGGGGTCTTCTAACTTTAAGGCCAGTGTTCCCTTCAAGATGATGCTGGTGAGACCCAAAGGTGAGCCACTCAAGTTCTCCTTGACTTCAGTTTTTTCTACCAAGGAGAAATCTTTCCAGGCAACAAAGGTCAGGAGAAATAGTTTCAAGAGAACTGAAGCCCAGGACAAATGGGGAGCTGAGCAGTCAGAGAGCATGGAGCTGCTGTCAGGCAAGTTGTCTTCAATGCCTGCCCCAGAGCTGATCATGCCAGGGCCCTGAAAAGACTGCTGGGAACCCATAGAGAGGGATCAGCCCTAATCAGTACACCTTCGAAGGGACAGATTGGAATTAATTGGGGCAAAGTAATAGGAAGGAATATTGGGACATAACAATTGAAGCTTTCCCCAAATGAAATTAAATGCTTGTGGCACTTTCTCTGATGGTTAAGTTCTTGGCACAGATCACTACTTTATGAAAATCCCAGACTATTAATGCTCACTTCTCTCCTGGCACCACTCCTGATTCTCTGGACTTTTATTTTTTTTACCTTTCTTACCATTTACTCCTCCTTCCCCTTCCCCCAACTTCCCAACTCCTTTTTTGTGTGTTTTCTTCCTTAGAATGTAAATTCCTTGAGGGTAAAGACATATTCTCTCTCTCTCTCTCTCTCTCTCTCTCTCTCTCTCTCTCTCTCTCT
>NW_020954603.1:7226495-7232149 GCF_900497805.2 Vombatus ursinus | reverse complement strand
CTCTCTCTCTCTCTCTCTCTCTCTCTCTCTCTCTCTCTCTCTCTCTCACTCCTTGTATTTGTATTCTCAGTACTTAATACAGTGCCTGGAACATGTAATCTCTTAATAAATGCTCTATCTACCTATCTAATCAACATCCCCGCATTGGAATCATTCAGCAGGGGCCAGATGTCTATAGGTTTTCAAAGCCTGGAGTAAATTAGAGAAGGACTAATATAGGTAGACACTGTGACCACAGTGAGACCAGCTGAGTATATGAGAAAAGAAGGGAACACTATCAAAAGCAGACCCAAACATTGTAGACTATGACCATGTAGTGGTTAAACAATCCTTTACCTCAAAAGAGTGCATCCTTACGGGAGTGTGGTACCGTATTGGAGTTGTATACAGACAAAAGAGTGATGAAAAGGGGATGTGATTTTTCATTTCTCTCTTGAAGGAGGTAGAGAAGTACAATTTTTAAAGAGAGATTTCTGTTGCAAATGGTTTGAATAAAAAGTTTTGTTGTTTAATGGGATCAGCCTCCAGTTGTGTTGAAAACTTGGCTGTCCAGAGTGATTTATTGCCCAAGGGTGATTCCTGGAGTTCAGATTCTCACTAAACAGGAAGTTACTGAATTATGAAGATTCTATAATTACTTAGGAATAGCTGTCATACATGGATACACATTCTGGCCCCTGCTGTTGTCATAGAAAACCCAGACTTCTGCCACTGATTCACCCATTCACCCAAGGAAGGCCTAGGCAACCCCTGTTACTTGAAGAAGACAGAGACCACTGCAACCCCTTCAGGTGGAAGCTAGAGACAACCACATGTTAGGGATGTTGTAGAATACATTTGGGGGAAGTGTTAGATATGAATTAGACTAGATGACTCAAGTTTCCTTCCATTTATGGACTTTTCAACCCTCTGGACACATATATTCACTCCAAAACAAAACCCAAAACAAAACCATAGCTTGAGCCCCCACCAATGTATTTGCTTCTACTAGTTAGTCACAAGCCATAATTACTTCAAATCAAAGTCATTTAATAATATAACAAAGAAAGGTTAATGTCATATTCAGAAAAGAAACACAGATAGGAAAAGGACCCATACATACAAAAATATTTATAGGAGCACTTTCTGTTGTAGCAAAGAACTAGAAACAAGTGGGTACCTATCAATGAAAGAATGACTAAATCATTGTCATGTGAATGTAATGGAATATTACTGTGTCATGAGAAATCACCAAGGGGGTAGATTAATAAAAACCTGATAGGACTTGTATAAACTAATATAAAGAGATATGAGAAAAGCCAGGAAAGTATTTTGTACAAGGTCTATAACATTGTAAAGGAAAACAGCTGTGAAAGACTTTAGAACTCTGATCAATGCAATAACCAATCATGATTCCAAATGACTAATGATAAATTGTGCTTCCCACCTCTTGGCAGAAAGGTGAGGACCTAGAGGTGCAGAATGAGACATTAATTTTCAAACACCAGCCGATGTATAAATGTGTTTTGCTTGGCTATACTTATTTGTTATGAGAGAGGTTGCAGTTATACTAATTAGTGTAAGAGTTATGGGGGAGGGAGTAGCGAGGGATGAAATTAGTGAAACCCCCCCCAAAAAAGAACAGAAAGGAAAGAACATTCACAAATCACTTTAAAAATACACAGAAGAGAATAGAAGGAAATTGTAAGTAGTCACTGACAAGCAGAGCAGTGATGGAACTACCATGTTAAATGTAAAAAACACTTTTAAAAAGCCCAAGCTTTATATGCTGAGAATTCATGATTGCATAGACAGTCCTATTTTTCTAGGTTTTTTGTGTGAAGAAATTTTTATGTTTGTTGATTGATGGTTGTCAAGTGAATAATAATAAAAAGGAACATGTTTGAAAAGGGAAAAGTAGTCACAGAATATTTTCCCCACAAAACAAGGGCATACTCTCTCACAAATATGCACATAGGTAGTATAAGTGAGGAGCCAAAATCTGAACCCAGGGCCTCAAACTCCAAATCCAATGCTCATTCTGTAACACCCTGAGGTCTTAAGTTCTCACTCAGGAACATAGTACACTACAGCTAGGGATCACTTTTCCTCCTATTAGCCAGGGCTCCTATGGTCTACTGCCATTGATCAACCTACCCAAGGCTTGGAAGATCTTTGTGGCCCGAGAAAGATTGAAACCATTGTAACCTACGTCAGCAAAGGCAAGATGATGAATGGTCAGGGATGTTGTAGAAAAAGATGATCCATCTGAGGGGAGAGTGGATACCTCCAGGGGACATACATAGAGGGGCATATGTGAAGCAAACATGTATGGTTGGTCAGGGCACATATGCAGTAGACACAAATATAAGAGATATGTTTATCCAGGTCACACATGTTGAGGGTGCACACATAAGGCATTATGGCAAGGGTACATAAGTGGAGAGGCAGCCCATGTCCCTAGTACTGTAGGGCTGCCAATATTTTCTAGTTATGTCACCAGATGGCTTTTGTAGCACCTGCTCTCCCCTGTTCCCCATGACATGTAGTCTCTGCTGGGCGGTGCTCTGCTAGCCTCATAATCAGTGCCAGGCATTGTTCTTTAGGCTACCTGGGAGTAGAATTTCTTACTTCTCAGGTCTCTGTCCCAAGCCCATGTCTGCTTGAGGTTAGAAAGTGCCTTTTACCTTTCATCAAGTCCTGATTACCAGCCTACTCTTGAATCATCTCAGAAGCTATTCTCTCAACAAACTACCAAGGGTTCTCTGGGTCTGTAGTTCCTTACCTAAGATCCTTTAGCCAGGCAATACAGCAATACCTGTAGGTGGATTTAATCTGAGGCTTCACCCTCCATCTCAATCCTTTGTTCCAAATTCCTTTCTTAATTATGTTTATGCCTTTCAGACCTTGAGCTCTTCCATCTATATTTATATATACATATATGTATAGATTTATTTTTGAAAAGTTGGAGTATATGGTTTTAGGTTGTTAAAAAGCCTTATGCAGTTTCTTAATTCTATTCCAATCTGCTTTCTCCCCATAATGAAATTCTAGACCCAATTTCTTCTTCTATCAGGTCTATGAAAGATTTAACCTCCCTGGGCATCCTCTGTATCCTTATTTAGGTTAGAGTACATGGCCTCTAAGATTCCTTCCAATTCTCCGTCAATGATAGGCTAATTCAACTAGGCTGTCCATGAACTACTCCCCATTGTCATCCTTTCCATGATGCTAATGACTGTGAGTCATGGAGCACCACAGTCTCTGAAGACTCAAAATGGTGGCACAGCTGTAAGGAGAGTAGAGAAATGAATGCATTGAGAGTATAAGCAGGCCACAAGGTGTCCATAATACTGCTGGCTGACATTTATATAAAAGCACTTTATATATCAGTAATGATTTATGTACAAAAAGCAATAAATCAATCAGCATATACTATCAAAAAGGCAAAAGCAAACCAGTCCCTGACCTCAAGGTTATTGCATTGTAATAGGGGAGACAACATGCACATGTACGGGTGCATCCCAAACAGATGCTCGGTAACTTCCTGGGTAAGGGCACTAGATGGAGAGTGCATGAGAAAGGCCTCATGCCAATGTGGAGAGATGTAAAGAATGCCCTCTTGGAAATGCTGCATTGGGAAAAAAGGTGGACACCCCACATTTAGAAAACAAAAGATGGCAGCAACAACCAGAGGATAGGGCTAGCACTCAGAGAACATAAAGAAACCTAAAGGAAAGACCCCGGGCACACTGGAGAATGACAAGAACAGAGGAGGGGAAAGGTTGACTGGGCTCCAGTTTGCCCTGTTGAAGAGAGTACCCATGCAGCACCATTGAGGAACTAAAGCATCTCCATATGACCTAGATGTGGCTGTGTCTCCCCTCCTTCAGATAGTCTATCATTAGATATTGCCCTAGAGTTACCCTACAGTAGGCCATGACCATGAAAAGACAATGAACCTAAAACACATTGACGTTACATAGCATGGCTGTGTTTACCATAGCTGGGTGTTTCAAACTAGAATCAAGTAAATATAAACAGTCCCTACCCTCAAGTGTCTCACTGTTTCATGGGGGAGGCAATACACAAATGACTAACAATATGCAAATAACAACAAGAAAGAGATGGGATAAATTGGAGATAATTAACAGAGAAAAGGTGCTGGAATTGGGGGGGGGGGTGGGGAAGGCTTCTTGTTGGAAGTCAAGAGATGGAGATGAAGTAGGAGAGCATTCCAGGCATGGGGGAGAGAATGCCTAGAGCTGAGGGAACAGCCAGGAGGTCTGTGTCACTGGATCAAAGAGTTGTTGCAGTTGTTTGTCCTTCGTTCTCAAAGAGGACCGAGACAAACAAGTGAATCGGATTTAAGTGAGGCAGGGCTGTGTAAAGGCACCAGCCTCACTTTCATCTCCAGAGCCATCTGGGTCCGGTGGCCAGATATAGATCAGGATGACTGGAGATGACCCCGGATGCAGTGGGAGACCCTGGCCTTTTTAAGCTAAAGTCAGGTGTAAGAAGACTGGAAAGGTAGGAGGGAGCTTTGAACATCAAACTGAGCATTTTGCATTTGATCCTGGAGGATAGGGAGCCACTGGAGTTAGGGAGGTAGGGAGTTGATTGAGGGGTGTGGGGTATGACATGGGCTCACCTGCACTTTAGGAAAATCACTTTAGTGGCTGAATCGATGATGCATTGGAGTGAGAGATTTGAGGCAGGCAGACTCACCAACTGATTATTGCAATAGTCTGGGGGAAAAGGGGGAGGACAGAGTCAGAGGAGAGAAGGGGGTGTGTCTGAGAGATGCTGGGAAGTAAAGCTTTCCTTCTCAGAACATCCAGCTCCCTCCAATTCAGAAAGAGCCTCAGATTTATTTTTAGCTCCAAGTACAGTCAAGCTTGGACTTAGGGGGCACCTGGGCTTAAATCTGATCCAGAGCCAGCCATTCAATCTCTTGGAGCCTATTTCCTCCTCCAGATAGATACAATCTCAGAGATATTGTGAGGCATAGATGAAACAATGAATACAAAGGGCTTTGCAAACCTTCAAGGGTCAGATGAATGCTACCTCTTATTACTCAATTAGATCATATTAGATTCGTCCTATCATTCTGTCCCAGTGAAGTTGTTTTGCAGTCTAACTCTATCTCATCTACTCCTCCCAGTTTTGTCCAACATCTGCAGATAGGAATAGCATATTGTCTAGGTCCCCTTCATCTAAATCATCCCTAAAAATGTTGAATCTCCAGCCCTCACTGGCTTTGGTCTTTGCTTTTCCGTTTCCTTCTCCAGCCTATGCATATGGACACATGTCATGAGGATCCAGGAGGAGATTTTAGGGTATGTCCAGTACTGGGTGTGAAGAATACCCAGGAAAAAAAACGAGGAGGGGAATAAAGGTTTTTCCTGGACAACCCTTACCCCAAGGAGGTTTCACTCTACAATCCTCCCCATCCACCTTACAGGTTAAAAAAAAAAGGAGGGAAAAAAAAGCGAGAAACTTCTTTGGTTTACTTAATAGTAGCAATATAGTACTAATATCCTGGATCTATTGACTTTCTATGTGTCCTCTGGTGAAGCTTTTTCCCATTTTGAGGTCTCTGTATCTTTATCTGTAAAATGAGAAGGTTGGACTAGCTGTCTTTTAAGGACCCTGATGTGGGCTTTTTTTTTTTT
>NW_020954603.1:7185646-7226485 GCF_900497805.2 Vombatus ursinus | reverse complement strand
TTTTTTTTTTTGAGACAATTGAGGTTAAGTGACTTGCCAAGGGTCACACAGCTAGTAAGTGTCTGAGGTTGGATTTGAACTCGGGTCCTCCTGATTCCAGGGGCAGTGCTCTATCCACTGTGCCACCTAGCTGCCCCTCTCCTAACTCTACTCTTTACCCTCATTGAAACCTCTAATCTCTCCATCCCTCACTACTTTCTCAGGTCATTAACCCTGCTCTGACTTCACTTTCCTCCCGTTCCAGTCTAAACCTGATAGTTTACCATTTCAACTCTGTATTGTCCTCTGTTCTGGATTCCCTTGCCCCTTGTCTTAACCCCACTCATCTCCCTCTCCTCCCATTCTCTTCACTTCAAAACTCCTTGACACAATCCCACCTTTACTCTTGTCTCCTTTCCCTTTGTCTCTGAACATTCTGCTCACCAGGTCCTTTGACATAGGGTCCCCTCCCCTCCTGTCTTCTCCAGAACACTGCAACCTCAGTTATCCCCTGGCTCTCAAATCTTCAGCCTTTCTCTAACTACTGGTTCCCTCCTTACTGCTTTCAAACATACCCATGTAGCCCCATCCTTAAAAAAAAAAGCCTTCACTGGACTCTATGATCCCCTCAAGCTGCCCATTCTATATCTTTCCTTTCTCAGCCAAACTCCTACGAAAAAAGCTGTCTACACTAGCTGCCTCCCCTTCCTCTCCTCTCACTTATTACTGTGTGATCTGGCTTCTGACCTCATCATTCAACTTGAAAAAACATTCAAATCCTCTCCAAGGTCATCAGTGAACTCTAAATTGCTAAGTTTGATGGTCTTTTCCCGATTCTCCTGGTTCCTGACCTTGATGCAGCCTTTCACCTCGTTGACCACACTTTTTTCCTGGATACTCTTTTTCCCTTGGAGTTTTTATGACACTCCTTTCTCCTGATGCTTCAACCTGTTGGACCAATCATTCTCAGTCTCCATTGCTTCACCAGTCACCCATATGACACCCCCCAACTGTGGGTGTTCCCTAAGGTTCTGCGCTTCTCCTCTTTCTCTACAGATTTCTCAGTAACCTCCCATGGGTTTATTTAGAATCACTTTGTAGATAACTCACAGATCTACATATTTAACCCTGGTCTCTCCCCAAGGTTCAGCCCCACATCACCAATTGCCTATCAGATATTTCAAACTAGGTCCCAAGTGTTTTATATCTCAAACTCAACATGTCTAAAACTGAGCTAGTCCCCTCTTTTGAACATCCCTATTTCTATAGAAGGGACCATCATTCTTCTAGTCTTCCAAGTTCAGCATTGTCTTGGACCTCTCCCTCTCCCTTACCCCACATATCCAATCAGTTGCCAAATTTGACTTTTCTACCCCCACAGTATTTCTCACTTCTGACTCCTCTCTTCACACAGCTGCCACCGCCTTTTAGGGTTTCCTCCCCTCTTGCCTAGATTAGGAGCCTAGATTTTGAGCTAGTAGGGACCTTAAAGGCCATTGACTCTGAGACCTGAGGGGCAGCTAGGTGGCGCAGCAGATAGAGCACTGGCCCTGGAGTCAGGAGGACCTGAATTCGAATCTAGCCTTAGACACATGATACTCACTAGCTGTGTGACCTTGGGCAAGTCACTTAACCCCAATTGTCTCACCTCCAAAAAAAATTTCTAAGTCTGAGCCCCTCATTTTTCAGATGAAGAAACTGAGATACAGAAAAGTTAGGTGACTAGTATCTGAGGCAAATTAGGAAACCAGGTCTTTCTGTCTCCAGGTGTGGTGATCTATCCACTATGTCATGGTCTTCCTGCGTCAAGTCTATCCCTACTCCAGTCCATCCTACACACTACTCCCAAAGTAATTTTCCTTAAGCATAGGTCTGACCATGTGATTCCCCTACTCCACCAACTCTGGTGTCTAGGATCAGATAGAAGCTCCTCTGTTTAGCTTTTAAAGCCCTACGCAACCTGGCCCCAACCTACCTCTCCAGGCTCATCACTCCTCCTTCCACACTCTGTTATCAAGCTTAATTGGCTTCTCTGTTCTTTATCCATGCCACTCCATCTCTCATCTCCATGGCTTTACCCACTGGCTGTCCTTAGACCTGGAATGCATTTCCTCCTTTCTTCCTCCTCACAGAGTCTCTCTTTCCCTTTAAGATGCAGCTCAGGCACCATTCTCTGCATGAAGCCTTTGCTGATCTACTCAGCTACTCAGGCCCTCGCTCTCAAACTGCCTTTTATTTATCTCCTTTGTATGTATGTATATATGTATATAAATACATATACACATACACATATATACATATATTTCTATTTCTCTATATGTGTATATACGTATTTATTCATTTTAGATTTGTGATCTGTGTACATGTATAAATATGTGTCTATATCCATATGTGCATGTGTTTATGTGTGTGTGTATACACATACAAACACATACACATATATATAAATCTCCTTGCTGTCTCCCCGTTAAAATGTCAGCTTCTTTCTCTAGGAAGTATTTCATTCTTGGTCCTTCTATCCTCAGGGCCTAGTAAGCATAATGAATGCTTGTTGATAGATTTGTTCTCCTTAGTGCCTCAGTTTCCCCCTCTGTTCATTGAGAATTGAGCTAGATGACTGCTAAGGTCCCATCCAGCTCATGATTGTTTACTTCTGTCCCAAGCCCCTGATCACAGAATGAACAGCAGAGATGGGGCTCAGATCCAGCTCTTCTGACTCCTTGTTCGAGGCTTCATCTGCCACATTGTACTTCCTCCCCATCATCACATTCCTCTGCTCCCTCACTGTGACACCGCACTGCACTACAATGCTACATGGCCTTATAGGCACTTGTCACCCTGGTGGCACGTTGTCACAGGAGCATGGAACTTTAAGGTCAAAGGTACCTTGGAGACAACCCAGTAGAGATTCCTCATTTTTCAGTGCCTTGCCCACAGCAGCTCAGGGATTGGTGCTTGGATCTTTTTCCCATTTCAGGGTCCTTTCCTGTATACGGCAGCCTTCCCCAAACATCACACAGTCTTAGAGAGAGACAAAGACAGGGCCAGCTGAGTGAATAAGACCCCGATATTGACCATTGCCCATTGGACTCCATGCTATAGAAAGCTGTTGTGTTTGATACCTCACTTTCTCTTCTGTCTGTTCAGTCACCTACCTCCTCCTCTCCGTCTGGGTTGCATTGAATGAATAGGACTGCTAGGGATGATGGTCATTAGGCCAGGCTTGTTCAAGACCTATTCCCCTCACCTGCTATCACAGGGCTCTGAATTGGATTCTGAGATGCATTGCCCCCTAGCCCTGTCCAGGCCCCTGTGGAGCAAGAGGCAAGGGAGGCTCTGTTCATGGTCCAGCGAGCTGATGGATAGCAGTGGTCCCAGGCCTCACCTCCTGTGACCATGTACATAGCAGGGCATTGTGCATTAGCAGGAAGGTGGAGGGTCCAGCTGCTCGGGATCTGACTCTAGTCTGAGGCTAGTGCTGCGTCTACTCAGGGGAACAGACCATTCAGTCCTTCTGAGCATGCTTGGGCCCCCATTCCTTTTTGAAAAGAACAGACTTCTCAGATTGACCTCTGGAGAAGACTTCCTGTGACTAGAGGAATTCTTCTGCCTTAGACATGCTGAATTCTGGCCGTCCCCTGAAGCTGCACCAAAAGATGGGGGAGGAAGGGGAACAGAGCAAGAAGGGTCCCCAGAGAAAATAAAGCATAAAATGAGCTTCCCCCAGGTAAGAGGAGTGGCTGGAGCAGGAACCCCCTGGCTCTGGAGGGAGCACGGCATGGCTCCCTCTGTCCTTCCAGTGGCAATGATGGACTGATACGAGCCGCACAGTGCAGCGGGACACCTTGACCCACACTTTAAGGCTGCAGGGGAGGAATGCTAGCTGGTTTCTTTCCTTCACCCCCACATCTATTCATCCATCCATTGAGCCTTCTAAAAGAGAAGGCTGGAGGCTGCCAGAGATCCTGGAGAGAAGTCTAGCCAGTTCCCGGACTTCTCAAAGAGTGGAAGGTGGAGGAGTCAGTGCAGTGTGCTTTCTGAGGACCCTACCCAGGGCCCCCTAAGGAGCCACTCCAGCCTGAAGGGCCCGTTTAAAGACCTTCCCTGACCCCCTGAATCAGGCCCTTTCAACAAAGACCTTTCTTCACAGCAATCTTGGGATGAGGGAGCTGAGGCTGAGAGAGGGCAGAGGCTTGCCCTAGAGCAGAGCCAGAAAGGCTTAGACAGTGTACCCAAGCCCAACTCTCCAGGCTCTTCCTTCTGCCTCTAAGACTTGACTCAATCTATCTGCATACATTGACTCAGCACTGACTATGTGTTAGTCACTGGGTTGGGTGCTGATAAAACAAAGGAAAAGCAAGAATACCCTCGGAAAGCTTGTATTCTAACAGACCACACAACCTATCCATACACAGATGGGGACATGTAAGTTACACATAAAATAGATACAACGTAACCTGGGAGGGAACAGGCATTAGCAGATGTAGGCACCAGGAGAAGACTCCTGCAGTAGGTGGTGCCTGAGCTAAGGCTTAAAGGAAATCCCAATTCTAAGAGTCAGAGGTGAGAAGGGCAAGCATTCCAGGCATGGGAGACTGCCTGGGCAAAGGCACAGAGATGGGAGATGGCTTGGGGGGGGCAGCTATATATGAAGAACAATGAAAAGGGCAGTTTGGTTGGACATCAAGAAAAGTAACGGTATAATAAGGCTACAAAGGTTGGTTGAGGCCAGATTGTGAAGGCCTTTAAAAAAGGAATTTATATTTGATCCTAGAGGCAAAAAGAGCCATTGAAGTTTATTGAGTGTGTGGGGGAGGATTAGAGTTTATTGCTGAGGGCATGGGCGAGCATAGAGGGGAGAGGGTTGATACCTGCAGTTAAGGGGAGTGACCTAGATGATGAACCAGCAAAGGAAGCTGAGAAGAAGCAGTCAGACAGGTCCGAGGAGAACTAGGAGGGAGCAGGGTTGTGAAAGTGTAGAGAGAAGAGAAAATCCAGGGGAAGGGGGTCCATAGCATTAAATACTGGAGACCATTGAGAAAGAGCCATGAGATTCACCACGAATCCACCAAGAGAACCTATGTACTTTGGAGAAACTGCTGAGGAAGTTATTCACCTGGACTCCCTCCAGAGGTGAAATCTCAGGCTTGATAAAAACAAAAGTGAGGGGAAAGAGTCCGTAGGGAAGAAAAGAAAGATTCCAGAGAATGACCCTCTAATAAATGAGGAGGGGCACGGGACTCATCTTGCCTCATAGATGGCTGAGGTACCAAGCTCATTTTTTAAGTCAGTCTTTAAGAAGAAAAATGACAAAAAAGGAATTTGGATAATTAGAAAGTAAATGCAGACTTGGCAAAATTTGCTCCTGATAGAAGGCAGGTAGAAGAACACTTGGAAAATGTAAACGCTCACAAATCAGCTGGTAGAGATGACATCCATCACGGATCACTAGGCCTGGTGTGCTGGGTAGGGGGGGATGCTGAGCACAGAACCACTTATAATCAAGACTGAAAAATTGCAGAAAGGGAGGATGGCATTGGGAGGTTGGGAGTGAGACTCCAACGGGGCTCTTGGCTTCCTACACCGAAGATCTGAGGATCATTGGTTTAAAGCTAGAAGGGTCTTGAGAAGTCATCAAATCCATACCCACCCATTTTACAGATGAGGAAACTGAGACTGAGAGAGATTAAGTACCCTGCCCAGAGTCACACAGTTAGTAAGGGTCTGAAATGGTACCTGAACTCAGGTCTTTCTGACTCCAGACCCAGTACTCTATCCACTAGCTAGCTGCCTCGAGAATAGCTGGGAGAAAAATAGAGCAAGATTTAAGGCACAATCTTCATGTTTTTCTCACCAAGAACAGTGCTGGGAGCAATGAGTTCTATGTCTGTATGTGTGTGCGTGTGTGTTGTGTATGCATGTGTGCAGGTACATGTGTGCACATGTGTTGTGTACACATGTGGTATATGTATGTTGCTGTGTGGTGTGTTTGCATGTATGGGTGCATCCATGTGCGTGTGCGCGTGAGAGACAAACTACACAAAACAGAACAACGTTGATGATGAAATTGGTGACAAGGACCAAGGTTCCCACCCAGATGGCCAGAGCTGGAGCAGGCAGAACGGACAAAGCCTTCCCACAGGCATTTCAGCCATCGCCTGAGGGAGAGGAGGAATCACTAGGAAGGGGTGGGTCTGGGGCAGGAACTCCACAATGTCACTGTGGAGAAGCTAGACAGACTTGCATGTATTTGAAGGTCACTAGAAGGGAGTCATTTCTGACACCTGTCAAGCCAGAGAAATTATGTAAGTGGACCTGAATACGCTGAAGATCTGAGTGCCTGGCAAGAAATAGAGATGCTATTTGAAAAAATTCAGAGGAGTTAATTTAGGAAAAACCTGCCTGTGAGCCAACTCCTCCACTGGTTAGCTGGACCTCAGTAATCTTGGGGCTGCTGGCCCAGGGCCCCCGGGCCAAAAGGGAGCAGCTATCCTAGGGTTGTCACCCAGGGGGCAAACAGCAGTGAGGCGCAAAGCTTCTGAGGGATTTGACTGGTAAATGGGGAGGCAGGCAGGGAGGCAGGGAGGGAGGGAGGGAGGCAGGGAGGCAGGGAGGGAGACAGGCAGGAAGGCAAGGAGGGAGGCAGGCAGTCAGGCAGGGAGGGGCTTCTCATGGTAATGATTAGGATCCCACATCATCACAGTACCCTGAGTACTTTTACAAGGTTAAAGCAACAGCTTGAGTCTGTACGGGGTGTGCATTTGTTTCCTTTCCAGATTGCCAGCTAATGAGGAAAGATTAAAGGAGCTAAATCTGTTTAGCTTGGCTAAGTGAGGATGGAGGTGGTGGGGAGGGCGGGGGAGGGCAGAGGAGGGGAGGCCCCGCCGTGGGGTGTGATAACTGTCTGCAGGTTTCAGAAAGGTGGAAACACTGGGCAGCGGGGAGAGCATTTGTCTCAGGCTGTACACAGGGGCATAGCCCTGGGCAGGGGGAGGAAATGAAGGGATGGCTTCCTGACAGTGAGAGATGAAGGCCATGGGCTCCCTGAGGGAGAGAGTGGAAAGCCTCCGTTTGGCCCGAGCCCAGCTCTGGCCAGAGTGAGAGAACAGGCAGGCTGGGCTTGTCCAGCCCTTCCTTACCTTGCCCAGCCTGGCCCTGCCCTTAGGACTCTGGGAGATTTCCCTGACCCCGTCTACATGATAAAGCCTAAAACAGCTTGGGGTATTCAGAGACAAGAGTGTGGCAGGGGGAAAGATGGCCACTTGTCTATAAAAGGAAGGAAACAAGCACCTACTATGTGCCAGTCACTGTGTTAAGAACCTTATAACCATCTCATTTGATCCTCACAACACTCCTGAGAAACAGGTGCTATAGGCACTATTATTACCCCCATTTTACAGATGAGGCTGGGAGAGGGTAAACAGCCTGCCCAGGGTCACAGTATGAGACTAGATTTGAACCCAGGTTTTCCTGACTCCTGGCCCAGCGCTTTATCCACTGCATCACCCAGCTAACTGAGCCCTCAGGTTTGTGATTTCTGGAGAGGTTGCTGGTGTGGTCATTGCCAGCTGGGGTTTGACCTGGACACGATGGGAGAGTTTTCCCATTGGCAAAGTAGAGGCAAAAGCATTGTCTGTCAGGGTTCCTCGATAGCTGCACCCCAGCTTGGGAGCTTGCTGGCCCTCGGAGGCCTCACCGAGGTCCCCATGGGCCCATTCACCCCAGGGCTCCCTCCTCTCTTCCCCCTTGCTAGCAGCTGCACGCAGCCATTTAGACAGTCTGCCCACCCCCTCCACCGCCTCTCCTTTCTCTTCCCCACTTCCCGTTCCCTCTCCATCTCTGTCTGTCTCACTTTCTCTCTCTCTCTTGTTCTCTCTCTCTGTGTCTCTCCCTGTCTCCTGCTCTTTCTCTCTGTCTCTCTTTATCTCTCTCTCTTTCTCTTTCTCTCTCTCTCCTTTTTCATAGTTGACAGGGGCCAAATAAAGACCCTTTTAAAAAAAAAGCCATTTTGTTTCTTCTGGGCGGGCATGCTGAAGGCGAGCACGGGAAGATTATAGCCTGTGAGCCGAGGGCCTTCCTAATGGGGGGAGAAGCAGGACATGATGGCAACCTAATGGCAGTAATTGGCCCTGCCTTTGACAGGGCCCGTATCACAGCTCAGGAAAAAAGAGATGTTTAAAGTCAAAATTTACACAAAATTATACGGTTTCGGGGGTGAAAACGACTGTTTGGGTTTCATCTTTTTTTCTTCCTCGTTTTTCCCCCAGTGTATGTTCCCTTGGCCTTTTTCTACTGGTATGGGTGTGGGTGGGGAGTGTTCAGAGGGAGTTGGAGGGTGCTGGTGTGTGTCTGTGTGTGTTTCACACACACAGACACACACACATACACATACATGCAAACACACACACACACACACATACACTTTGCTCCTTACCTTTCAGGCAGGCTACATTTTACTCCCCTGCTCTATACCCTCCAATGGCTCCCCAGTACCTATGATCAAATACAAATTTCTCCATTTGGTCTTTAAAGCAATTTACAGCCTGGCTCCTTTCTGCCTTTCCTGGGTCTTTTCCTGGCCCTGGGTCAGAGAATTATCTTTCTATTGTTCCATGAAGGAAGTGCTGCCTCTTCCAGGAAGCTTTCCCAGATCTCCATGGTAGTTAGCGCCATCCCACCTTCACCCCCCAATAATTTTAATTGATTTTATATCTATATATACAATGAAACAGCACTGTGGATAGAGTGTTGGACTTGGAGACAAGAAGATCTGAGCTGATGTTTACAATGTGTAAACAATTGTACAAACAAGAAGAAGCAGGAGGAAGAAGGCATTTCTCTAAGTGTGGAATTGCATGGCCCTGCTCCATCACAGCTGAGGGCATCTGGATATTACAGAGCCACCAAGCCACCATCCAACAGGATAGGAGGCCTTTTTTGAGTCTACTTATAGAAATAGAAGGAGCACCAACATTGGGAGCTAGAAGACCTGAATTTGAATCCTAACTCTACCCCACTCTTGGGACCTTAAGCAGGTGCCTTCCTCTGGCTAAGCCTCAGTTCCTCCATCTGTAAAATGAGAGGGAATGAGGATGGATCAGGTGATGATATCAAGGTCTCTCTCAGCTCCAAGCTCACTGAAGGGCAGGGAAGCAAGCTCAGTGCCATGCTTGGGTAGAGGAGATGGACTTCTAGGCTCTTTGAGGTACCATCATCACTGGAAACTCCAGCCAATCCCCAATTCGGCCTATGCAGACAGGGACCTCCCAAGGGCCCTGACCCTGGACAATCAAAAGCTCAGTGACACCATAGTCTTTTGGTGCTGCAAAACCTTTCAGCTTGCTGGTTTGGCCATGACCCGTCACCCACAGGGTACCATCTGTGATAAAAGCCAGACAGCTCTTCTTGCACCAAGGTCTGAAAACAAATGAAGTAGATAAAAGAACCTAATTCTTCTCTGAGCTGATTTTCCACATCTCTATCACCTTCCCCAAGAAAGGGAGTTAGAGAAGTAATGGATGAAAAGAGCACCAGGGGCAGCTAGATGACATAGTGGATAGAGCACTGACCCTGGAGTCAGGAGGACCTGAGTTCAAATCTGGCCTCAGACACATAAATGACACTTACCAGCTGTGTGACTCTGGGCAAGTTACTTAAAAAAAAGAAAGAAAAAAAAAAGAAGAGTGCCAAAGAGCAGTGACTTTCCCAGGTCTGATTAGCCTAGCCACCCAGTGCCTTCGTACCAGGAAGGTAGTTCTCCATAGGCCACCTGTGAACCCAGCACCTCCTCCCAGCTGCACAAGCCAGTTCCCAGTATCTTCCCCCAAAATGTTATCTGTGTCAGCCATAAAGCACCCACAGACCCACTGAAGCACTGCAGGAAGGGATGATGCAACATCAGTCCCAAAAAAGGCTAGAGATGCTCTGTGTCCACACAGCTGTCTCTGGGCTAAACTGATTCCACTGGATGGTGAATGAATGTGCAGCTTGAGAACACCATAATGGCTTGTAACCCTGGGTGAGGTGGGAAGGTTGACAGGAAGCCGTTGGACCCCTGGCATTGGTCCGATATTGTTGCAGGGATTAACTAACTACACGTCTTCAAGACCAAGCTCTTCCTGAAGCACCAGTCCTGAAATCCCAGTGGCCTGCTAAACGTCTCCATTGGCTCCTTGAATCAAACACATCCAAAACATATGCACTTCTTCACAAGCCCTCTGCCCATCCTTCCTTTGTGAACGGAATCACCACCTTCCCTCATCCACAGGCTCAAGGTATCAGTCACTGCCTTTATCCCCTCCCGTCCATCCCCTCCCATCCATTCAAGCAGCCACCACTTAAGGCCAGGCCTTCATCACCTTTTGCCTGGACTATTCTAGCTGCCTCTTTGTTGGTCTTTCTTCCTCCAATCTGTGAAATTCATCCTGCCCCCACAGCTGAATTAATCTCTCCAATGGGCTGTTCTGATCAGCACCAGTCCCAGGGAAACACTTGCCAACAGCTCTCCATTGCCTATAGGATGAGGTCCAAATGCCTTTGTCTGAAATTCAGGGCCCTTCACCATCTGACTCTGGTCCACCCTTAGGTCTTTACACATGGATGGGCCTTTCCATTCTTATCTCCAGCACTCTTTCCTACTCCATGGCTTGACTCACACCATTCCTTCCACCTGGAAGACTAACCTCTGTCCCATCTCTGTCATTTGAAATGCTAGCCATCCTTCAAGGCCAAGCTCAGTTGGGATCTTCACTGACTTCCTTGCCCCACACCCAGGCAGTAGTGATGGCTCCCTCCTCCAAATTTCTGTTGTGTTTCATTTGTAACCGCCTCAAAAGCACTTATCGCAGGCTGCTTTATGTTATAGTTCATTGTACTGACATCTTAGCTTATATTATACCCTAAACTCCTTGATGGCTGGAACTCTATATTATTTCTCTTATTATATCTGTTTATCTTGATAACCTAGAACATAGCTCAAAGAATATTCATGGAGGGAGGGAGGGAAAGAAGAAAGGAAGGAAGGAAGGAAGGAAGGAAGGAAGGAAGGAAGGAAGGAAGAAAATGATTTCTCAAAGCAGAGGTGTCTGGCCAGAGATCAGGCTCTTCCTGGGTAGATCTGAAAAACTTACCCAGTAGATCTCCAAGTTAGCTGGTTGGCTGAAGAAGGCTTTGTAGATTTATGCCTATTAAATTTCATTTTATTAAAGCATAAGGTTGAATCTAATAAAATGAAATTCAATAGGGACAAATGTAAAGTCCTACAAATTTGGGGCATTCACAACATCAACTTCACCAGTACAAGATGAGGGAGATACTACTAGATGGCAATTTACTTGCAAAGAATCTGAAGAAATGCACAGAAGAGATCAGAAGACTTTCAGAGAGAAACGGACAAGGAAGATGGGTTTTAAAGTAACATATTGAAATGATGTCATTAAAAAAAAGCTGTATGTCAATCCACCCATCAATAACTATTTATTAGGCGCCTACTAAGTGTCAGGCCCCATGCCAGATGCTGAGAATACAAAAAGAAGCAAAAATTAGTCCCTGCCCTCAGGGAGCTTACAATCTAATAAGAGAGAGATTTGTGGTTTCGCCTTTAATCCTCTACTTTGTAAAGGACATATTCTCTTTTTTGTGGTATTATTAAACTCAGAATAAAAAAATTATTTTAAAAGAAAAGGATGTGGGAGTTTTAGTAAACAGCAAGCTTAGTTAATGTGGTGATTTAGAAGCCCCAAATCCCAATACACTTGACTACATTAAGAAAGGCTAGTGCCCAAAAAGAAGGATAATTGAGGCAGTCATAGCATCACTGTGTTCTACCTGGCCACGCCACACCTGGCATAGGAGATTCAGTTCTGGGCACCACATTTTAGGAAGGGCATGGATCGGCCAGGGAGGGATTTGAAACAGAAGGACAAAGGCCTCAAAATCTCGCCAAGTGAGAATCAGTTGAAGGAACTAGTCCTGTTATCCTGCAGAGAAGAAAACTCCAGGTGGGACACTTTTCTGTGAAAGAGATGTGAGACTTGTTAGTTTGGTCTTGGACTATAGAACCAGGATCACTTGGAACGGGAGAAATTGTCAAGAAGCAAACTGAGGCTCTCTATGTCAGGAAGTACTTCTAACCATCTGCTGTTGTTAGGTCTTTATGACCCCATTTGGGGTTTTCTTGGCAGAGATACTGGAGTGGTTTGCCACTTCCTTCTCCAGCTCATTTTGCAGATGAGGAAACTGAGGCAAACAGGGTGAAATGACTTGCCCTGGGTTCCACAGCTACTAAGTGTCTGAGGCCACATTTGAACTCAGGAAGATGAGCCTTCCTGACTTTGGGCCCAGCACTCTATCCACTGTGCCACCTAGCTATCCTAACCCTCAGAACTACCAAAATGGCAGCAGGTGCCAGGGGAGGTGCTGCTGGTTACCCATTCCCTGGGAAGCTGTAAAGAGGACCTTTGCTTATCACTCACTGGCACCTCTGAGGTTCTGTGGGTCAATTGGCTCAGAAGGCACAAAACAAAAGAGGGAGAATATTATTATACATATGTTAAAGTGCCATCCAAGGATGAGTTGATCTCATTGTCACCATTCCAAGGGGAAGAAACCACTGGCATACTAGGTGGAGGGAGGCCTGAGCAGGCAGTGTACAGAAGGCTTAGGCTGTCCTACATAGCAGTTTCCTGGTTGCTCATTTACTGCCTGGACCCTCTGAGTCCCTTTCCCCCTGCTAAGAGTTTGGTATTGCAGGAGAAGAGGGTTCTTGTTGGGGGGAGGCTGGCTAGTGTGAGATAGGGGAGAATGTTTGGCACCAAGAGCCCCCTCCAAGGGCTAGGTGCTTCCAACCAGGGACTTCCCCAGCAGCCAAAGACCACTTTCCCCCTCCCAGGGGCCTTTGGGACTGATTACCACCAGACTCAGATGGACAGAGGGGCCCAGATTCACTAAGCTCTAATCTTAAGGGCCATGTACAACTGGCTGCCAAGCCTGAGTCTGTGTTTCCCAGCTTTCGATGTTCACTGCCATCAGTGAAAGGGCAGTCTCAGGAAGGCCCTTCAGACTGGCCTGCCCCCCTTATCTCCCTGTCCAGGATGGAGGAGGGAAAGAGCCGGGCTGTGTCCTCTCCCACCCTGCCTGCTCAGTGAGATCAGCGAGGATTGTTGGTGTCTTTGTAGCCCCAGCATTTGACGCAGGGATCACAACCCATGGATTGAATGAAATGGAATTGAGCCAAGCCCCTGCAACCCAGCTGGGCCTTCAGTCTAGTGGGGCAGGCACCTGGCCTCACAATATTCTCCAAGCCACTGCCTGAGGCTGGAGGCCAGAGGCCTTTGGGACCAGTATAGGTCAAGAAGGGATCGGGCCAGGAATCAGGACACCCAGTACTGCCTTGGGCTGGCCGCAAACCCTTGGCCAGTCAACTCACCCCTGCTCAGAGTTCTAGTTTCCTCCTTAAAATGGAGAAAATAATACTTGTATTGGCTACTGCCCAGGGCTGTGCTGAGGGCAGCCCTCTGTAAAACTTCAAAGACTGGAGGAATTGGAGCCGCTGGCATCAGCATCTGTATTACTGACAGCAGAGGACCCATGGCCTCTTGAGGGTCCAATCTGGGAAGCTGGGGAGGCCACCAACCTCTGCCCCATGTGCCCAATTTAGGCCTGCCTGTCTATGTGCAAGATGGGCTGCTTGGAGCTCTGAGTCAGCCAGCCAGCTGGGGGGAGTCAGGGTGTGAGAGGAGTGGACTAAGAAGGGAGGCCGGAGGGGGAGAACATCTGTTCAAAAATAAACACGGCCTCTTGCTAAATGGCCTAGAAAGTGTCTGGAAGAGAGGGCTCTGGGCTGTGAGGTTTCCGAGGGGGGTAAGCTCGGGAATGTTTTGTCTGGAGGGCCTGGGCCTGGGGGTCTCCCACATCCTGCACTTGGGCCACATCTGGGGAAGTCGTCTGCACTGGGGCTGAGGACTCCCTGAACACTCTCCGCTTTAATGACTCGTGGTGCCGCAAGAAGTGGACAAGTAATGACCATTCCAGGCGGCCTTCGGGAAGCGGCTGCCCAGCTGCTGGCTGGGGCTCCCAGACAGGCCCTGGGGTAAGGGGTGGCCTGTGGGGCTGGCCCTCAGCTCGCCCCTCTCCTCCGAGCAGGGCTGAGGCCCAGCCTCTCTGACCTGGATGTAGGAGAGACTTTCTGTGGGTCTTGTCACCCTGGGGGCCCAGCGGAAGCAGAGCATGATGGAGGAGGCTGGCCCAGAGAGGCGGCTGCCAGTGTGGCCAACCTAGAAGGAGGTAGAGCTGGCATAGATAGGCAGAATGGGGCGAGTTTGGCTAGTGCTGCTCTGTGGTCCGGCCCTTTGGATATTAGTCTTGGTGCTTCTGTTTCCCACCTCACCCCCTAACCTGTGGGAGAAAAGGAGACCTTCTGGGATGGGGAGGTTGGGTTTAGGAGCAGACTCTCTGTTCCTAGCATAACCCCCCCAGAAACCAGGTCCCTGCACTCCTAACCTAGGGCTAACCTCTCGGAGTGGAGTGGCCCCCATCAGTCTTCTCTCTGGCTGGGATATGATACCAGGTGGAAGGGGGGTGAGCTGAGCCCTGCAGAAGAGAACAGAGCAGGGCTGACCTCAGCCGTCCTCAACTCAACCTAGTCTTTGTCTGCCTTGCCCTGGCATGGCCTGGTGTGCTCAGCTCAGCTCAGCCCTGGTCTCCCCTGCCCAGCCCTGCCCAGGCCTGGCCTGCTCAGCTCAGCTCAGCCCTGGTCTCCCCTGCCCAGCCCTGCCCAGGCCTGGCCTGCTCAGCTCAGCTCAGCTCAGTTCATCACAGCTCGGCCTCAGCTCAGCTTGGGCTCTTGCTCATAAAGCTGCAGGTGTGAGATGTTGTTATTTAGTCTAGAGCCTGGTATGTGACAGCCCTGGTCTGCTGCTGCTGTAGCCTAGACCCAGATAATTAGTCCATTACGACTCTCCCACCTAGGGCTGGGCTGGGCTGGGCTAGGCTGGGCGGGGCTGGGAGGCCAGGCCGGAGGGGGGAGGGGGAAGCCCACCCTCAGACTCCTTGTAATTCCACTTCCTGTGTTTTATGGACCCTGGCTGTTGGGGGGCTGCTCCTCCAATTGCCCACCCCCACCTCCTGCCCATCAGCCCCAAGCAGGTTGCCGTGGAGACCAAATGTTATTCCCCAGCTTTGCATTCAAACAATTTTGTCAAAAGTTTTTACACCCTCCTCCAGTAGAAAGGGAAAGCCCCAAGCTGTGTATCTTGGGGGAGGTGGGGCTATCTCTGCCCTCCTGCGCCCTGGCCCCCTGGTCAAAGCCCTGACTCTTGTGCTCCTTCTCTGTCCGGTTGGGTTGCCTCTTGTCTCCCCCTCTCTATCTGTCTCTATTTCTCAGTCTCACTCTTGTCTCTCCCTCTCTCCTCTTCTACGTTTCTATCTCTATGTCTCTGTTTCTTCCTCTGTCTCTTTCTTCCTCTTTCTCTCTCCCTCTTTGTCACTCTCATTCCTCTGTCTCTTCCCCCTTCCTTTCTGTCTCCCCCTCTCCATCTCTCTCCACCAACTCTCTCTCCATCTCTCTCTCCCCCCTCAATCTCTCTCCCCCTTCGGTATCTCTCCCTCCTTTGTGTCTCTCCCCCTCTCTCTCCCCTTCCTTTCTGTCTCTTTCCCCCGTCCATCTGTCTCCCTCTTTCTCCATCTCTCCCCCATCTCCCTCCCCTTCTGTTTTCTCCCTCACCTCTTTGTCCCCCCTCTGCCTCTGTCCCTCCTCTGCCTCTGTCCCCCTTTCTCTGTCTCTCTCCCCCCCTCTGTCTCTCTCTATTTTTATTACACGCTTATCGCCTTTTCCCCTCCTGCTTTTGAAATTGATTTCCTTTCCTTGCTCCCCCTATTCAGGCCCTAAACGCTGAATGTTCGATATTTCATTTGAGGCCGCTAATCGCATTACTGCCCTTGACGTTTTACAGATATCATATTATGGGCGCAAATTTGGCAAATTATTAGCGCTGTAATGTATAGCTTGTCAGAGGTATTTAAGACGCTAAGAGCCCAAGGCTTATCGGGTTTAGCAGAGAGCTCTCATGGAGCTTTTGAAATGCAGAGAGCCCCTTATAAAGCACACTGACTCTCTCTTCAGCTTGTGAAAAAAGAGAGAGAGAGAGGGAGAGGGAGAGAAAAGGAAAAAAGGGGAAAAATGTCATCCGTCTATCAGAGGCTTCCAGGGCTGATAACAAGCAAATTCTTCTCTGTGGGCTTCACTGGAAATGTGAGAAGCTTTTAAAACATTTCTCAAGCTGTCTGGAAAAGAAAAAAAAAACCTTTATTGAAAGGATGTAGCAGTCTTTTTTACTGTGGCCTACTTATCTCTTGGGGAAGAGTTCTAACAAGGAGATCCCCTGCTGGTCAGCAGTCTGAGGCAGACAGAGCATGAGCCCCTGCCAGCCTGCCTGTGCTGGAGCAGAGCCAGATACTCAGTCCACAGGGTCTGGGGAGCCAGGTGCCAGGGCTTGGGCTGCCCAGTGGTGCCTCTGGGCCCCGGCATTGGGCAATGGCTCCAGGGCTAGCTGAGGGGGAGAAAGTCCACTGAGCCTGGGCTTTCTGTAGTCCTTACTAGGGACCCCTGCTCCCCCAACCTAGCTCAATGGGCACTTGTTGCTTGAATGAATGAATGAATGAATGAATGAATGAATGAATGAATGAATGTAGAAGTGCCTCTGTTCCTCCCAGTCCCATCAGACTCAGCCTGCCCTATCCCTCCCCACACCTACCTATTATGGCAAGCAAGAAACTAATTTCAGTGAAGGCCTTCTGACAGATCAGCTACAAATTCAGCCCTGGTATGGGGCTCTTCTCTGGTACAAGGAAGAAGAGCTTAGAGAGAGTCTCTAGAAAAGCCTACTGAAGGGTGGGATTAGAGGCTTCTTTCTGAATGCCTTGGCCTTTGCAGGCTCCTAAAGGCAGGCAGACGGAGACCAGACATTTTCTGCTAGGAAGTAGAGGCAAAGGGAATTCCCAGGCCAAGTGTGGAGTGACCACAGGGCTGGCTTTTCTGGAGAGCCACAGGGAGGTCTCAGTGGGGGAGGAGGAACTGTCCATTTAGTCTCCAGTTTTCAGTCTCCTCTCCTGCCTTCCATTCTGCTCCTGTGGAGATGAGGGAGTACGTGTGGCTAGCATAGCCTATGGAGTTGTTGGGCAGTCTCAAGAAATGTAGCGGGGTGGCAGCTTTTCCTATGCAGAGGGAGAGGGATGCCCATGGACTTTAGAAAGTCAGTGGCCATCCTACTGCTGGTAGTGTCAAAAGGAGCAGGGAAGGGAACCCTGAACTGCTCACTAAATGGGGCAGGGGCAGAGGTGGCACAAGTGGAAAGTTGGGTCGTCCTGACATTCAGGACAATAGACAGCACCCTGTCCATTCTGGTTTTTCTCTGCTCTGCTAATAGTCACATAAGTAGTCTCCCCTTACACCTAGGTCTCTCACACCCACCCTGGGAGAGAAGCTGGGGGTGGGGTAGGGGTTAGGCAAGGTTTCTAGGCATCCCTAGGTCTCTTCCCGGATGGAGATCACCTCCTACAGGAAGCTGTTAGTGTTTTCCCTTCCTCCTATCCTTGTTGTCACCTACCAACTATGTGCCAGCTTCATAGCTCCCTCTCCGCCTCCTCTGCTGCCATCTTTCTTGGGGCTGTCATCATATAGGTTGACAAACACAATTTCTCAGTCACCTGCATCTCACCTCAGGCATAGTGTCACATCCAAGACTTCATCATCCCACTCCCTACATATGTGACCTTGAGCAAATCATTTCTTCTTTCTGGTCCTCAGTTTCTTCATTTGTTAAAAGGAGGAGTTGGCCTAGATAACCCCCAATGTCCTTTCCAGGTCCAGATCTCAGTCCTATGACCTTAAGACTATACCACTTCCAAGATCCCAACTTACAAATTATACTTCCTGAATTTAAGAACTTGCCTTCCTCCTCCTCTCCCTCTCCTCCTCTTCCTCCACCTTTTCCCTCTTCTTTTTTTCTTCTCTCTCTCCTTCTTCATCTTCTCCTCCTCTCTCCCTCTATTCCTCCTCTTTCTCCATCTCCTTTTCCTCCTTTTTTCTTCCCCTTTTCCCTCCCCTTCTCTCTCCCCCTCCTCCTTCTTTTTCTCCTCCTCTTTCTCTCTCCTTTTTTCTCCTTTCTCCAACTCCCTCTCCTCTTTTTCTTCCCCTCCTTCTCCCTCTCATCTCTCCCCCCTCCTCCTCCTCTCTCCCTTTATTCCTCTTTTCTCCATCTCCCTTTCCTACTTTTTTCTTCCCTTCTTCCTTCTCTCTCCCCCCTCCTCCTCCTTATTGTCTCTCCCTTTTTTCCTCCTCCTCCATCTCCCTCTGCTCTTTTACTTCTCCCTCTCCTTCTCTGTCTCTCCTCTTTTTTCCTTCTCCTTCTCCAAAGGTCTTAATCACTCTACACTGCTCTTTGTGCCCATCACACCTGCTGGTATATTTTCCTTGACTGTCCCTCATAATCCAGCTTGATTTCCACTGCCTTGCCACTGTAATGACTAACCACCTCCCCCTCCACCAAAATCCTTGCCTGGAGTATTGCAGTAGTCTCATAGTAGTTCTTCAGACCTCTAGTCTTGCTAGCCTACAATCCACCCTTCAAATTACTGCCATATTTGTCTTCCTTATGCAAAACAGTAGTTGATCTGCATTGGTAGAGATAATTTCCTTGCCAGGAGTTCCTTACACTAGTAAAATTACAGGTCTAGACTGCCACCAAAAAGAGCAACATCAAATGATGAGGTCACCACAGAATCCAGGAGTCTCTGAGCTGGAAAGGAACTCCAGAGTATAAGTCTAGCCTGTGCCTTCTATAGCCTTCCCAAGAAACGGCATCTGGTGTAACATCCAGCTTAAGGACTGTAGGGAGACCGCTCAGTCTACTTAGAGACAAGTCCAAGTGTGAGGAAAGCTTCCCTAACATTGAGCCTGGGAGCGTTTCTGTGTTCCAAGTTCTGCTCTGTGGGATCTAGCCCCTGTTTCCACCAATCAGTCAATAAGCCTCCATTAGCAGATGGAAGAGACCCTGGGATTCTCAAGTTCTATCTGTATCTGCCCAAGCACAGCCTTTAAAATGTCCCCATGGGATGGGTGGATATCCATTCTCTGATCAGAGGCTGCTAGTGCAGTTCCCAAAGCCTTCTAGCCCTTCGCATACTTGAAGACAATAATGAAACCACAGTGCAGACATTTCTGGGGCACTTGGATAGATGCTACCTCCCTGGAGCCTCACTACAGCCCTGTGAAGTAGGTGCTGTGACAATGACCATCCCTATTTTACAGAGGAGGAAGCAATGGCTCCCCACTGTCCTTGGAATAAATGACAGTTTTCCTCTGATTGATATCTCCAGTGCTCCTTAATCTGGCCCCAGCCTGCCTTTCCAGGACTCCCCCATATGTTCTCTATGAGCCAACCCGTCTGGTCTACTTGCTGGTGTTCCTCACGTGAGATATTCCATCTTCAGCCACTGTGTATTTGTTCAGGACTTGTACCCCTCCTTACCTTTACCCTTTAGAGGCCCCAGCTCAAAAGCTTCAGGAGGCCTTTCCTGATTGCCCTAATTGTTCGTGACCCACAGCCATCACTGTATTTCCTTATCTGTGAACATTCTCTATCCTCCTAGGAAGGAGGAGTTCCTTCAGGCCAGGGACCTCATCTTTGTGCTCATCCCCATAATGCCCAGCATGGCACCTGACATATAGTAGGAGGGACAAAGGGGAAGGAGAGGAGAGAAAAAGGAGTGAATTTAAGCTTGTGAAATTGACATTTTGACCCCAAGTGAAGTTTTGTGTTCAGAGTTCTAAGGGTGTGACATTATAGGAAGGATATTGATAATTTGGAGACAGAGGATCAGTGTGATTCTGTAATTCTCTGTCTTTACATTTATTCCTAACAGATGTCATCTTCTTAGATTCAGTCTACCATTCTAGTCCGTCAAAATGTTTTTGTATCCTGACTGTATCACCTCACATGTTAGCTTTTCCTCCCAGCTTTGTACCATCCACAAATCTGATAAGCCTGACTGGGTCAAGCTAGGGACTGAGACGCAGACCCTACCCAAGCCACTGACACACAAGAAACCTCCAGCTATGACCCAGAATGTTCTATACACCTATCCTATCTACTTCCTGGAGTCATTGCTCCATGGGCTCCTACCTTCTCTTATTCTCCCAATTCCAGTGATACTGAATCCCTTACTGCCCAAGTAAACCACCCCTGCCCCAACCCTGACATCCTGCTCTTTCATCCCAATCCATATCAACCCTGCTTCTCTATGTTCTGCCCCAGATCTGCTTGCCATTTCTGTGCCCTCTGAAATTCCTACTCCATAACTAACAAGCTTCTTTTTCTTTTAAACCTCTTCCTCTCCTGCTCCTCCAACCTTCTATCACTCACAAAGACCTGGCTTCCCCATAAAGGACACTTAATCCCTGACTATGCTTTCCAGATGACAGGCTCTCTCAAACCCCTGACTCACTGGTCCCTGAAAGGGAGTCAGAATACTCCTTGGGGGAATCGATCCTCATCACCATTTCAAGACTCTTCCTGCACCACCATCTCTTAGTGACATCTCTTTTGGGGTTCACTTCACCTCCATTTATCCCCTAATCCAGATCCTGGTGGCCATTATCTACCAGCCCCCAAGACACTCTCCCTCCTTTCTCACTGAGTTCATTGCAGAACTCCAGTACCCATCCCTACCCCAGTTCCTGATTTCATAGGAGGGGAAGTTACTATACATATTGAAATTTCCTCAAATATCTTACCCTTCCCATTCCTTAGTCTACTCACTTCATATACATGCCCTAATGCATTTATACACAAAAATGCCCTTGTGAATGTCACCCACAAATATTGTACTTCCATGATAAAGCACTCTGAAATTCCTTTATCTGATCACAATCTCTCCTATCATTAAATGTCTCCTTATGTCGTACTCCTCCTGAGCCTATTCTCCCCGCTCCCTGTGACCGCCAATTCTTCCATCCTTTAATTCTCTCCCAAGCCATCCAAACACACTGACCATACTCTACTCTCTTCCCATTCAGTCCTCCACTAACCTCTGCTCTCAAATCCCTTCTTCTCTTGTCCTATCAACACCCATGCCCTGCCCAGTCCTAGCCCGGGGAACTCCCACCATCTGGCTCCTTTATTCCTACTCATGAGCTGCTGAACAGAGCTGGAGCAAGTCACTCAACCATGCTGGCTGGTCCATTACAAATTTATGTTATCTAGCCACCACTGGGCCCTCACTGAAGCAAGACAATCCTTTTACTCTTCTCTAATAGGTTCTATCTCCCGTTTACAAAAACAGTTGTTCCCAACTTTCATGTGTCTCCTCCAAACTCCCACACTGACCCCCTATCTCCACCCTCTTAGCAGAGGACCTCAATTCATGACTTACTTAGAAAATCAAGGCCTTTTCCCTGGACTTTCCTCCACTCCCCATCTCCTCATTTCATTGTCTTTTTACATCCTCCTTGACTATCTCCTCCTTCACCCTTGTCTCACTTCCTTCTCACCATGGCCAGCACCTCTTCGTGGACCCTGGGTCCTATCCCTCCTGTCTTCTCTACCAGATTCCCCCAACTATCATTCTCACTTTCTCTATAATCATCAATGCTACCTCTTCATCTACTGGTTCCCTCTCTACTCCCTACAAACACACCCAAATTGCTTTAAAAAAAACTCTAATGAGATGCAACCACATTTAATAACTATCTATCTATCTATATTTATATCTATATCTATATCTATCTATCTATCTATATATATATATATCTTCCCTATCTCAACCAACTCCTTGAAAAAGCTCCACATACCCTCTGCCTCCAATTCCTCTCCCCTCACTTTCTTCTAAACCCTCTTCAGTGTGGCTTCCAACCTCATCACTCAAGTGAAATTGCTTACTGCAAAGTCACTAGTGATCTCTGATTGCCAAATCTGATGGCCTTTTCTCTGTCCTCAGCCTTCTTGACCTCTCCATAGCATCTGACCCAGTTGATCCCTCTCTCTTCCTGGATTCTCTCTCATCTCTGTGTTTACATGACCCAGCTCTCTCTCGGATTTCCTCCTACTTGTCTGACTGTTCATTCTCAGTCTCCTTTGCTTTGTACTTGGTATTCCCCATGCCTGGAATTCTCTCCCTCCTAACTGACACCTTTTCATTTTTCTGGCTTCCTTCAAGACTAATTTCAAATGCCCGCCTTCTGCAGGAGGTGCTCCCTGTTGCTAGTGCCTTCCCCTGTGACACTGCCTTCCATCTACTCTGTATATCTCATGTATGTGCCAAGTTATTTACATATAATCCCATGCATTAGAATGTGAGGTTCTTAGGGGCAAGGACTGTTCTTGCTGAAAATTCTCTGTATCCTCACCACATAGCACGTATTAAGCTATTAATAAATGCTAGTTTGACCAACCAACTGCCATGCCACTTCTCCACACACTGAGTGTAGCCCTAAGTTCTATCCTGAGCCTTCTCTTTTTTCTGTCCACTCTCTCATGTGGTGATCAACTCTCATGGGTTCAGCATCAGATAATTCCCAGGTCTATATATTTAGCCCTAGTCTCTCTCCTGAGATCTAATCTGCATTACCAGCTACCCACTAGACATTCCAAACTTGATATTCCATAAAACCTCAAAGTCAAAATGTCCCAAACAGAATTTATCTTTCCCACCAAACTACCCATCTTTCAAACTTGAATGAATGAATTAATGAAAAAACATTTACATATTCACAATGTGTCAAAGCACCATGCTAAGTCCTAGGAACACAAACAGAACAGTAAGACAGTGCCTGCTTTCAAGGGGCTCTCATTCTAATGGGGAAGTGACAAATAGGGAAGGTTTCAGCTGCAAATTAGATGGAAACTTCCTTTTTTCTGCCAAGGGCACCACCATCCTTCCAATTATCCAGGATCATGACCTGTGTCATTCTAGACTCCTCACTCTAACTCATCCCACATAACCAATCCGTTGCCATATCTTGTTTCTTTTTTTGTTATTATTATTATTATTTTGGGAGGCAATTGGAGGTAAATGATTTGCCCAGTGTCACACAGCTAGTAAATGTCTGAGACTAGATTTGAACTCAGGTTCTCCTGACTTCAGGGTCGGTGCTCTATCCTCTGTAGTGGCCATCGTACCACCTAGCTGGCCCCCATATCTTCTTTCTATCCCCACAACATCTCAGGTACATACAATTCTCTGCACTCACATACCACCCACCCTAGTTCAAGCCTTCATGAGATAATGGTCTTGGTGAGAGTGTCACTAATCAAGGAGGAAGGAGGGAGGGGTTTTGGGGATGCAGATAACTCCAGGATGGGATGGTGGTTGGTGAAGAGGAGGAGGAAGAGAAAAAGGAGGAGAAAGAAGAGGAGAATTGAGGTCCAGGCATGAGAGAGGTGAAGCATAGCTGGATCCCTTCCTGAAATAATGGTCCTGGCAAAGGAGTCAATAATCAAGAGATTGGAACCTCCCTGGCATTTTTCAAGATTTAGCTCAAATCTGACCTTTTGCATGAGGCTTTTCCCAATCCCTGTCACTGTCTTCTCCTGCTACCTCACACCCTCTAAAACTCCCTTCAGTTTATTCCATATACACCTTGTATGTACATAATTATTTGCATGTTATCTCCCTGAAGGCAAGGATCTTGATTTGGCCTTTCCTTGTGTCCCTGGTACTTAGAAGAATCACTCTTGGCACACAGTAAGAGTATAATAAATACCTGTTGACTGAGCTGTCTGACTCACCTTTACAATGCAAGCTCTTCTGAGACAGGGACCACTTCATCTTCGTCTTTTTATTCCTAGAACTTAAGGCAGTGCTTGGCACATAGTAGGCTGGTTGATTGATTGAGTGATTGATCTATGCCTTTTTCTAGATCATTGATTAAAATGTTAAGTGGCTTGGGGCCAAGCACCCCCTCAGAGACCTCTTTCCATCTGACATTAAACCATTAATAACTCCCCTTTTAATCTTCCCATTCAACCAGTTCTGAAATCAAATAACTACACTCTCATCTATCCTGCATTTTTCTCCCTTGTCCATAAGAATAACATAATAATAGCTATCATTTATATAGTACTTTGAGGTGTGAAAAGCACTTTACAAATATTATCTCATGATCCTCACAACAACCCTGGGAGGTAGGGGCTACTGCTACCCCCATTTTTACAGATGAAGAAACTGAGGCAGGCAGAGGTGAAGTGGCCCAGCTGGTACACATCTAAGGCAGAATTTGAACCTTAGATTTTTCCTTCCTCCAGGTCCAGTGTTCCATCCACTGTACCACCTACATCCATAGCATTTCCCTGTTGTACCAATTAGTAACCTTGCCCCCCTGAAAGGAAAGAAATGAGGCTAGATTGGCACTACATGGTCTTAGATGAAGCCATACTGGTTCTTTGTGATTACCTCATACCTGAACCATTGCACTAGCTGCTGGTGGGTTTGTCTGCCTCAAGTTTCTCCCCACTGCAGTCTATTATCCTCTCAGCTATCAAACTGATCTTCCTAAAGCGCAAGTCTGGCCACATCACTCCTCCTTCACTCAACCTCAATGACTCCTATTACCCCCAAGATCAAGTAAAAAATATTTTCTTTGGCTTTCAAAGCTCTTCAAAAACCTGCACACACACACACACACACAGACACAGACACACACACACACACACACCCCTTTCCAGTTTCTTACACTTTACACCTCTCGCACCCAGTGCTATCAACCTCTTTGCTGCTCCTTGAACAAGGTACGACATCTGTGCCTCCTGGCTTTCTTGGCTTCCTTCAGGTACCAGATAACCCAACCCCACCCCCTTCTGCAAGAAGCCTTTACTACTTAATCTTCCCTCAGAGACTATTCCCAATTAATCCCATATATATCTTGTTTGTACAGAGTTGCTTGCATGTTGTCCCCCTTTAGACTGGGAGCTCCTTGGGAGCAGGGACTGTCTTTTGTCTTTCTTTGGTGCTTCCTTCTTTTGGTGCTGATCTCCAGCACTTAGTACAGTGCCTGGCACCTAGTAGGTGCTTAATCAATGCTCATTAGCTGAAGGATTGCTTCCTTTTCACTCACCACCCCTTTTATAATACAGCTGCCTAAAAAGTGAGGTCATTCTCACTAGCCTGTAGTTTGCATTTTGCACTCATTTTCGGTTTTTGAAAATTTCAGCGTTTATTCCTTCAGTCCTAGATCACTTAAGTACATTCTGTAGTTGAACAGTGCCTAGCAGTCACACCTGTTCATTCTCTTTTTCCCAGAGAATGTACTTCATTTAGTCAGGTGATTTGAACTCAGTTCAGCTCAATTCAATTTACTCCTGTTCCAACAACACTTACGAAAGCACCCTGAATTTGCAGGGTATTGTTCTAGGCAGTGGAGATATAAAGATAAGCAAATTAAGCATCCCTGTCCTCAAGGAGCTTACCTTCTACTGGGGGGAGCTCTAATAGGTACACAAGTCGATATATACAACATCATTTCAAGAGAGAATTTGAATAACTGGGGGTGGAGAGGGGAGAGGGAGGAGGGAGCAGAAAAGGCCTATGAGGGAAGAACTTTACTTACCCAGGGCAGATAGGTGCCATCTTACTAGCTCCCTAGTTATCAAAGGTTTCCACTCTCTGCCATTTTTGTTCTGAACTCCAGTCTGAAATCAATCTCCTTTCTAGAGAAAATAGAAGCAAAATATGAGCAGACAGTTCTACTTTCTCTCCTTTGTATGTTGTTCTAGCAACCAGGGGTGGGGGAACTTTTGGCCTTGAGGCCACATGTAGCCTTAAGGCCACAGGTCCCCCACCCTTGTATCTAGCCCTGATCCTAGCCACCCAGAGCAACAGCCCTATCTCTTTTCTCATCTCCAGAGTCTCTTCTCCCCAGTATAATTTTTTAAAATTCCTTTTCTTGGGTCTTAATTCTCCTTGTCAGCCTCAGCTCATTCTGAACATTAACACTGCTGACATTCATCTTCCAGCACTGCACCACACTTTAATATTCATCTTCCATCAGCTCCCTGGCTTCCTTCTTTTGTTCAGGTCGTTTTAAAATCTATGGTAGTTGATGAGTTCCCTGTGTATCCACATCAGTCACTTTCGACAACACCTTGAAAGTAGAGATGGTTTATTCTTTATGCTTGTGTTCTAGGGCCTCGAGTTATGCTTAGCACGTAGAACACGTTTAATAAATGACTTGTTGATTAATTGATTGATTCCTCATCTTAATTGTTTCTCCTTGTGTCTCTTTGTCTCTTGGAGTCAGAGTTTCATCTTTAAAAGCTTCTTGAGTTGATATTACTATGGGATCCAGGGATTCTTACTTAACCTTTCTCTGTATTCCTGGTACACAGAAGATGCTTAATAATTGCCTGCTTGGGGGCAGCGAGGTGGTGCAGTGGATAGAGCACTGGCCCTGGATTCAGGAGAACCTGAGTTCAAATCCGGCCTCAGACACATAACACTTACTAGCTGTGTGACCTTGGGCAAGTCACTTAACCCCATTGCCTAACTCAAAAAAAAAAAAGATAGTAATAGCCTGCCTGCTCATCAAGCCCTTGCAATTCTACTTCAGAATATCTCTGGTATCTATTTCCTTCTCTCTTCTCCCACTGCCATCTCCTGTCTAAGTTATTATTATATTATATTACATTATATTATATTTTTAGCATCCACCTGGACTACTGGAGTAGCCCCTTCACAAGGCTTCCGGCTTCTACTCTCTCCTCTACTACCTGGGTCAGACCGCACCTTAGAGGATTATTTTCTGTTCTAGGAAGGGGAAGAGAAAAGAACAAGCATTTATTAAGTACCTACTATGTGCTAAACACTTTTTACAAATACTTCATTTGATCCTCACAACAAGTCTTCAAGTTAGGGGCCATTATTGGCCCCATTTTACAGTTGAAGAAACTGAGACAGGTAGAGGTGAATTGACTCCCAGAGTCACACAGCTAGTAAGTGTTTGAATCTGGATTTGAACTCAGCTCTCCTTGACTAAAGTCTCAATTCTCCATCTACTGTGCCACCAGCTGCCTCTAGGAAGGACATTAATAAGCCAGGGACCATTCGGAGATAAGTGACCAGGATAATGTGATAACCTTAGGCCATACCCTAGAAGAACTGCTGAAAAGAGATGAGGGAAGTTTAGCCAGGAGAAGACTTAGGGACAACATAATAATATCTGACATCTTTACAATTTGCAAAGCACTTCCCATATATCATCTCCACGAAGTCTCACAACAACCTCGAAAGGGGTTATTATCCCGACATCCTTTCCAGGTGAGGAAACAAGTTTTGAGGGATTCAGTCACTCAGCCATGGTCTCACAGCTAGTGAGTGGAGATGCCAGGACTTGAACCCAGATCTCCCTGAGACCTGGCAGGGCACTATTCTCTTCACCAAGCTACTGCCTCCATGCATATTAAGAACTGTCCCTTGGAAGACAGCTAAGGTTCTGCTTGGCCCTGGAGCCATGACTGGGAGGGGCAGGCTTGAGAGCTGATAGGCTTCTCTTCCCTTGAGGCCCAGTGCCCACTTCTGAAGTCGGACTAGAACGGATTCTTGTTCAGGTCTGGGTTGGCCTAGGTGCCAATGCCCATCCTCCCAGATCTGGGACTCTGGTATGCATTCAGCCCTCTCCTATCCCTACACTGAGAATTCATGAAGGTAAGGGCCATGTCTTATAAAAACTTTGTTTAGTGGAAATGCTGGAGTGACATGGCGTTAATTGCAAGGGAAGGGAAGATGAGCAAAGCCAGAACCAGAAGCCTGGAGAAGCCTAGGAAACAAGGGCTCCTGTTTGCCCCAATGCTTCTCTCCTCAGTTTCAGCCACCCCCTAACCCCACGGCATTCGCTCTTTCCTTTGGGCACATAGAGAACAAAGAACAGTCCTTTCTTGGAGCTTTCCTAGGAGGAGGCAGCTAGTGAAATGCTCCCGGGGCTGGGTCAGAACCAGAGAGGGCCTTGGTAGAAGTTTGTAGAAACACGTGGCCCATTCTAGCCAAGGCTGCCAAGCCCGCCAAGGAGCCTCGACCCTGGAGATGAGGGTCCCATTCCTCAGTGGATGCCCAGGTGGGCACTAGCGTGGAGGTCTCCAGGCGGGTGCAGGGCCAAGCCAGGCTGGTTCAGCTCCCCAGCCTCTCCCGAAGGAGCCGTACCGGCCTGAGGATGGGCTGGGTCCCTTCCTCCTCCTTCACTGGCGCCTCTCATGAAATGGCGCTTCGGTAAGTGCTACTTAAGGAAACACATGGTGTGCCCCTCGAAAGGAGCCCCCTCCGCCTCTCCCCACCCCCCCACCGACACCTTTCTTTATTCGGCCCAAACCTCACCGAGGGGAATTCGAAGCAACTGCGGTGATAAATCCGCCTCCAGATAATTGGCAAGAAAACAACACTTGTGCAGTATATAACGTTTTATGGCGGTTTCATGTACTTTATTATAATACTAATGAGCAGTTATATATCAGGAGCTAACTGCACGCGGGATTAGCTTGTTAGCATGATACAAAATGGCATTGCAAACAGCGCGAGCCCCCGCACGCCGCCGCCCGCCTCGCCTCCCCCACCAAGGTCCCATTTGCACTCAGTAATTAGTATGCAAATGAGGCCCTGGGACCACACAAGTTCTAGTATATTACAAGGGTTTTATTATGCTCTTGTGAGTAGATGATGGAAACGGCCCATGACAGTGTTTATCTCTCTCCCTCTCTCTTGCCTTCTCTGTCTCTGAGTGTGCCCCCCTGCCCTCCCTCCTCCCCTCGCTCGCACACACATGTGGGGCCTAGCCCAAGGGTGTGTGCAAACACACACACTCCCGTACCGCTGCCGGAAATGAGGCTGCACCGCGATTGGGCAGCTCCGACTCCTTGCCTTCCAGTCCGGTCCCCAGGATCCCGGATCCCGGTTGGAGAAGTGGAGCCCTCCCCCTCCCCCCAGGCTCTGGTTGGATACTGAGTAGGAGCATGGAGTGAGAGGGACCGCTGGGGTTCTTCTGCTCCAGCCTCCAGGAACATGGAGGCTTGCTCTTCTCCAGGCGTGACCGAAGCCTTCTCCTCATCCTTGGAATAGAATACGTATGTGCTCTTGGGTCTTGTCTGGCTCTCGGAGGTTTCCAAGTCTAGCCGCAGATCTCACTCTCTGAAATCCTCGTGGTCCAGGCGACCAGCAGTCTCTCTTTCCTCCTCCCAAAGAGTGGAGATGGTGCTTCCCCGATGCCTGAAGCCGGGAGGGTCGGTCACCCGGCAGATGTCAGTAGTTTAGGGTTGCTGTCAGTTGAAGGACTCTAGGCCTGGGAATTCCAGACAAACCATTTCATGCAGTAGCAAAATTCAGAAGCACCACGTCTGCTCCTGCCTAGATGGTTCACTCTCTAGGCTTGGTCTCAGTCAGTCAACAAGTATTTATTACCATGTGCCAGCCACTGTACTAACTGCAAACTAACTATCTTCTAATTATTGAGTCATGAAATCTTAGAGATTGTCTTATCCAGCCTTCCTCCCCATGTAGGAATCAGTCATCCTGACAGGGGTTCATCAGTCCTCTTCTTGAACACTGCTTGTGATGGGGAGCTCACTACTTCATAAAGCAGCTCATTCCATTGCTGCCCAGCATTACTTAGTCCTCTCTTACTCACCTCTCAGCCTTCTCACATTGGAAATGCCTCCATCTTGAGGCCTGCTCTCCTGACTGGTGAGTCCCTAGCACAGACCAACTTGTCTCAATGATAATGAAAGCTGAGAGTGTGGCACAACCTTCCAGGCATGCTCGGGATAGAGCCTACCCATCCCCTCCCTTTCTTGGGGTAATCTTCCTCTTTCAATGCATCCCAAGATCACAGTGACATTTGGGGGTACCATGTTCTACTAATTCATACTCAGTGTACTGGCCACTAGAATGCTGAGTCTTCCCCCTACGTAGACCGGTCCTGTCCCTACTATCCTGCATTTATTTAGCTGATTTGGGGAACTCAAGCCCGGAACCTTCCACACATCCCTGTTGGGGCTTTTCTTGTTTGCTTCAGCCTGTCATGGCCTGGTGGGCTCTTTGAGAATCCATCACGTTAGCCACTCTTCCAGGCTTAGTTCCACCCACAAAACTAAGTGTGACAAAGTATCTGTGAGGCCATGTCCAGGACAGCCATCCTCCTGGTCCTGTGGGGTCCCCACATGGCACAGATCCCATCTAAATCAATCCTAAAGAGAGAAAAGCACAAGAGAAAAGTGTCCTAAACCTGCTTCCCCTTTTCAGACTTATGTCCTTTGAACCAAGGCCTACCACACTCTGGTCCCAGGCTTCTCCTTCTGAGAGCCTCTTGCCTAGCAGCTCCACCCCCACACAGCTACTATCCCTCATATCTTGTCATCTTATTTCTTGTGGCAAAAATAATTACAAGGTAATATTAGTACCAGGAATCATTGTGTCAACAAGGTAGCTGCCCAGGGCACTCCCTTGCTCTTTCTAAACTAGTGATAAGCTAGATTTCTCAATGTTCCCCCCACATCCCTACCCCACCCCCAGCCCTGCAAGGGATTCAGACCTAACCCTTTAACTCCTTTGCTCCTCCCTTTACCTCTCCTAGAAACTGCAACCCCCAGATGTATGCTATTTCCCTCCCAGTTCCTCATTGAAAGGAAAGAAGACATGATGGGTCTTCCCTTCGCCTTCTACCTCGTGGTCTCAGCTGACTTTGGCCATGAGCATATTTTAAATCCATGCTCCACCCTCAGCCAATCAGGAGTGACCACCAATATCTGGCTGGGCCCTAGCATCCCACTCTGCCAACAAGTTCCTGTGAGGTAATAGCATCACAGAGTTAGAAATTAGTAGATCAAGAAGGGTCCTTAGGGACCAGTAAGTCCAACCATCTCATTTGACAGATGAGGAAACTGAGGCCCAGAGGGAAGAAGGGACATGCCCAGAAATGAACATGGACTGACTTAGTGACTGTGTTGTAACCACCATGCCCCCTGCCAAATTCAGAAAAATGTTCAAGGAAATATAATTTCCTGTCCCCAAGAGTAGTCCCGACATTTCCAATGCATTCTTTCTAGGTTGATCAATATGCTGAGTAGAGTAAGGCTAAGAACCAAACTCTGTGGTCACTGGAGAGCCTCCTCCAGGCTGACATCCTAATCAGAGCTCTCTTCGGTCCGGTTGTTTAGCTAGCTATAAATTCACCAAAGCACATAAGCATTCGGGCAACATCTCAAAGGAGATTGTGGTTAAACTGGTAAAAAGCCATGACATTCCTTCAACCTGCATGGTCTCCCAACAGGCCCCAGAAGCCTCTTAATCTAAGCTCCAGGGATGGGTGCTCTAGAGAAAAATGGGGAGGGGAGGAGGGCCTCCAGCCGGCCTCCCTGATCTGAGCAGTAGAGACCCAACTTGTGGGCTTGGGGTAGGGAAGGCAAAGGAAGCCTCCATTCTCCTCCGCAAGACTTGTTCCCAGCCAAGTTAGACTGGAATCTGAAGCCTCAGCAGGATGTCCCCCATCATTTGGCATGCCCCCTCATCCATTTTCTGCTCCCCACTTCCAGGTAATTCCATCTCTGGGCAAACCTTTTTTTTTCAACTGCTGTGTCTCTGCTTTTCTATCCTTGGGAATCAGCTAATCTAACCATTCAGTCTAATGAGGAATCCTTCTTCAAACTCCCCTCTCCATGGTCACCTAGCCTTCGGCTCTTTCCCTCCCTCCCTAAATTACCAGGGATTTACTTACCTCCCCAGTAAGACACATGCAGCTGGAGGGCAGGAACCATTTCATTTTTGTCTTTGTCTATGTATGACTACTACATAGGAGTAGGTGCTTAATAAGTGAATCCTATCAGATTGTGATAAATAATAAATACCCCATTAGATTGTAAGCTCCTTGAAGACAGGACTGTCTTTAGCCTCTTTTTGCATCCCTAGTGCTTAGCACAGTACCTGCACATAGTAGGCACTTAATAAATGTTTATTGACTGAAATGAGTGGAATTGACCCAGAAGACCTGGGTACCAGGCTCCACCTCTACTATTGGCTAGTTGTGTGACTCTGGTTAAGTCCATCAACATTTTTGGCCTTCAGTTTCAAGACAAATCTATAGAATGAGGCGGTGAGACCCCTTCCACCTCTAAGTCTGCAATCCTATGACCATAAGCCTTGGTACACACTGCCAAGCCCTTTCCCACTGTCAAACTGATTAATCTATGACCCATTTGAAGCTTCCGGTGAACCTTCCTTCTCCATGAAAACTTCCTTGATTTCCGTGAAATGGAGCCTTGTTTCTCCTCAAGGCCTAACAAATGCCCCACTGGTTAATTAGAAAATGGAAATCTGGGGGTGGGGGGGGGGTGGAGAAAGAAAAGAAAACAGAAATCTGATTAGAATACATATGGTATTTGATTGGGTTGGACAGTGCTTGGGGCCAGGTGCTCAGTCATCCAATCATCCTGTCAAGTGCCTGAGTGTTTCCTGTACACTTTGACCCATGGTGGACACTGGCTTTGCCCAGGATCAGTTAGTTCCCTTTAGCTGGCACAGTGCCAGCCTCAGCACTAAATGTAGGGGTCTCCCATCCCCCATGAGTTTGAAAGCTAAAACAGGTGTATCTGAGGCAGATGGGCATAGCACCAATACTGAATGAATAGTGAACCTCCTTCCATCATTGCTGAAAAGTAGACAGGGGCAAAGATAATTACAACCACCACAATGATCCCAGCAGCTGATATTTATAACCCTCATTTGCTAAAAGATAGGCTGTGCCTGGGGTACCTGTATCAGGTAAGAAAGTGGGAGCCTACTTCTCTTCAGAGTAATCAGGGAAGAATTCAGGAAAGAGGCAGAGTTGGAGATCCTACTTGTATGGAGAAAGGAAGAGAGTTTGGTGACCTGGTAAGGGTTTGGAAGACAAGATGGCAGGGTAAAAGAGGCACTGATCCGAGGGCTTTGGCGGGGCTGCAGGAAACCAATGCTGTCACAGTAATGTGCCTCACCTTGGAAGACAGAAATGAAGGGGACACTTGAGTTTACCCATAGAGTAGTGGGGGCCTAGCCCATGCTACGCTAGGGCAGAGACACAAGCCACATTGAGCAGTGGAGACAGGAACCATGTGTGGAGGCAATGTCTAATCCTAGATTGAGGCTGAGGCTAGAGAGAGGGAGATGGGACTGAACTGGAAGACAGCAAGAAGGCAAAAACAGTAGAACTGGCAGAAACACCCGGCCCCGCTGAATGTGTGGCATCAAGGGGAGAACATGGAGAAATGAAGTCTCTGCCCATGTTCCCGGCCCTGGGCAGCTGGGCCAGGGGGAGGGAATGGGAGGCTCTGCTCCATGCATGCCTTTTGACCTGCTGGTCCCCACTTGAGATCCTACAGAGGGAAGGTCACTGGGAAAGTCGCGGTGGCCTGGGACTCCGCCAGGCATTAGTGCGGTGGTCTGGTGGAGCAAGCTCCGTGGCTGAGACTCCACAAGTCCTGGGGACAGAAAAGAATGGGCCCCATGAATCCTTAGCGTAAAGAAGACGAGAAAAAAATCTGTGTAGCAGGCAGTTTTTGTAAAGCGTTGAACTGTACCACACATCACCTCCTGACAGGCCCTGATGTTAGCTCCTGGAATGGATCGCAAGAGACTCATTAGAAAAAACAAATATTATCGCACGCTGAAGTGATTTATGGAGAAAAATGAAAAATTTGGTGTTGTTACGTTGCCTCTCCCTCACTCCCCCTCTCCTCTGCTTTCCACAGGGAAGTTATTTATGGCTTCAGCCCCTTAACAAGAGAACAGCAAGGCTCGGCGCTGATCACTCCTGCAAACGGCCTACATTTGATTTTTATTAGTGACTTAAAGCTCCTCTTATTTGCTTTATTGTCCTGGGTGAACTCAAATGCATTTTAATGCCCACTGCTTAGGCCTTGGCGGGGCCTCTGGCCTCCACCCCCAAGCAGCCACGGCTGGGGCTGGGGCCAGAGTCGTGGGCAGGACAGACCATGAGTTTGCTGAGTGTGGGGGCAAGGACGAGTCATTAGCTCGACTGGCATAGGGCCAAAGTGTCTGAGGTGCTTAATGAACACTCTCTGATGATAAGAGGCCACGAATGGGGCCACTGAGGGGAGGCGGGGTAGGGAGGAGGCAGGGAAGGTAGGCTCAAGTGCCTGGTTCCCAGGGTGCAGGCAGACCTCTTTGTCCAGGCAGGGAAAGACCTAGGGAGGATGAGGTTATCTCTAAGGAAAGATGAGGAAAGTCTCCTTCAGGGGTGGCAGAAATGTTAGTGGTCAGTCATTTAGCCATCCCACAGGCGTGCAGGGACTCCACATCCCTGACAAGGGTGCCAGCTATCCAGCTTGACCTTGAAAACTAAGACGGGCCAGGATCTGCCATTTCATTTGGGACAAGGAGCTCACTACCTGCTAGCCATTCTATTTTCAGACATCCCGGAGCGTTGGGAAGATCCTCAGTATTGAGGTGAACTCTGCTCCTCTGAAGCATTTTCACTGACAGTCTTTTAAGTACCTGAAGGCAATGATCTGGCCCCCAAGTCCCTTCCCTCCATGGATTATCTCCAGTTTATCTATCATCTATGTGTAAATAGTTATTTGCATGTTGTTTCTCCCATCATATCGTGAAACCTTGGAGGGCAGGGACTATCCTTACCTTTCCTTGGAGCCCCAGAATTTAGCACACAGTATCTGGCACACAGTAGGCACTTAATAAATGCTTGTTGACTCGACTTGGATATGCTACTCTTTGTCCCTCATCTCCCAAGGGACTGACCCTAACCTCATCCAAACTGTGGTAGGGAAGTTTGGCTGCCAGAGAACCTTTCCTCCATCAGAGGCCAACCTTCCCTTCCAGCCCTGAGACAGATCTACTCTTCCTCATCCCAGCTTTCACTTCAAAAGGACTTTTCTGCACTAATACCTGTGAGGCTAGGATTAGATTCTCACCATCATTTTACAGAGGAGGAACCAGCCTAAGGCTCCTACAAGGGAAATGATTACTACGGCTGCCAAGAGCTAAAGCTCAGCCTTCAGATGGAGTCCACCAGTCCCCAGACCTGTCCCTTGCTGCCTCTAACTCCACATTCCACACATTCTACAGCTCTCTATTGGCCTCTCTGACCACTGGACTCTGTCCACTTTTGTCTGGCCTCAGTCTTCTTTAGTCTAAAAAGGAACCCATCATTGTTGATTCTAGTCTTGAAACCCAAAGGAGCCTTCTTTGTGCTATAGCCCTTCCTTTGTTGTTAAGGGGCCAGGGTTCTGATGGCCCAGAAAGCATTCAGAGTAAGGCAGGTGGGATCAGGAGGGCTCATAAGTCGTATGGAATATGTATATTGGTCTGAAGAATATGGGGGAATTTCACTTGGAGTAGAGAGGATTCTGGGGAAATCTAGCTGCCTTCAGGAACTGGAAAGGTTGTGTTGTGAAGGAGAGGTTAAACTGATTTTCTTGGTCCCGGAGGGCAAAGCAATGGGGAGAAGCTGCCGAGAGACAGATTTGGGACAAATTGTCCAGCAATCAGAGCAATCCCAGAGTGGAAGGGGTGGGTTCGCCATAACTAGAGGTCTTCAAGCAGAGGTGCTGGTCTTCACAACAACCCTAAGAGGTAGGTGGTCTTTTTGTTCCCAGTTTACAGATGAGGCAACTGGAATTGAGGTTAAATGACTTGCCCAGGGGCACACAGCTGACATATATCTGAGGTAGGATTTGAACTCGGGTCTTCCTGACCCTGAGGAGTGCCACCAAGCTGGAGATTCTGTTCAGCAAGGGATTGTTCTGGATGATCTCTGGGCTTCTCTAATTAAAGCTATGTCAAAATCAGACAGGTTTCGGGGATAGGTGGATCTGTACCCCATAGAGGATCCCAGTCTTAGGGAGGCCCCCTGTAGTTCTCTGAATGTTTCCTGGATAATGAGGCAGCACCTAGACTGTTTGAGTTGTTCTTCACCCTTGCCCTATCAAACAACATTCACAAAGGGCATTCCCCACAACAGGCACTCTGCTAGGTCCTCAGGACGCAAAAACACAAAAAGCAAAAACTAATTCTGGCTGGCCCTCAAGGAGCTTATATTCTGGGGGGTGTACATATACAAGTAATATACACAAAGTATATGTTATACAAAGTAATATATGAATATAATATATACAAAGTTAATCCAAGGTAATTTGAGTGGGGGGAGAAGCTTTAACAGCTAAGGTCAGGAGCATCAGGAAAGGCTTTCTGTAGGAGGTGAGCTGAATTTTGAAGGGACCTAAGGATTCTAAGAGACTAGAGTGAGGAGGAAGAGCATTCCTGGCTTGGGAGAGAGGACGAATGCAGGAAGACAGGAAATGCAACAAAATATCTGCCTTCTTTCCTTTAAAAAAACAAGAAAAAAGAAAGGAAGAAAAAAGCCAGGGGCTCAGTGCCTGTGTGCAGCCTTGAGGTTTGCCTGATTCCTTGGAAGTCAGCCGAAACGGCTCAGCCGCCACTTTGCTGTTCTCCTTGGTACGTCTCACCTGTCACAGCTCATTCTGGGAGTTGGTGCCTCTGACACTTATCTCACTGAGCCTTTGTGGCTGTTCTCAGTTACCAGCCTTCACTTCCATTTTTTGTTATCTGGTCACCAGTGAAGGGGCTGTGACTGTGTTTCCTACTGCTCATCTCATCTCCCACTGTTGAGCTCCTCTCTTGACTTCCTGCACAAAATCGTAGAGCTACAACATTGCAGAGTCGGGAACTGGCTTCGGCAGTTACCTTTACCTTGGGTCTGTGAACTTGGGCTTTTTTAAAAAACTGTTTTTGATAACTCTTTTACAGTATAATTGATTTCCCTTGTTATCCTATGCATCTTATTGTACACATTTAAAAACAGGATTCTGAGAAGGAGTGGCTAGGCTTCACCAATCATCTACCCAAGGGGGATTCCAAAAAACACCAAAAGGTTCAGACCCTTCTCCCCATCCAGTCTAGACCATACCCCCAAAGGGATCCCCACTACAATATGGCCAACAAATAACCATCCAGCCTCCATGGAACACCTCCGATGAAGGGGAACACCCAATCAAGCAGTAAATCAACCAGCATTTATTAAGTGCAAGGCACTGGGAAGAAAGGACAAAAATGGAATCATTCCTGCCCTTCAGTAGTTTCCATTCTATCTGAGGAGACAACATCAATGAATTTAAGTAGAGGTGAAATACATTCAAAGTAATTTGGGGATAAAAATTACTAGTAGGTGTGGAGATCAGAAAAGACTTCATGGAAAAGGTGGCACTTGAGCTGTTTAGAGGAAAAAGAAGGATTTTAAGAGGCAAAAGTGAAGAGGGAATACATTCCAGGAATGGAGGGCAGCCTGTGCAAAGGCATGAAGGCATAAGATGGAGAATCACCATATACGGAACAGTAAGAAGGCCAGTTTGGCTAGACAACAGAGTGTATGGAGAAGGATAATAAGACTGGAAAGGCCAGTGGGGCACAGATTGTGAAGAATTTTAAACTCCAAATACCTAGAGGCAATGGGGAGCCATTAGAATTTATGGAATAGAGAAGCAGCAAGGTCAGTTTTGGAAAATCTTTTTGGAAGTTTTGTGGAGGATGCATTGGAGAGGGTAGAGATTGAAGGCAGGGTGACTAGTTAGGAGGCTGTTACAATAATCTAGTCAAGAGGTGAAGATGAAGACCTGAACTAGGGTGGCGCCATGCTAGTAGAGTGAATGGGACAGTGGCAGAAATGTTGTAGAGATTGATAAAACCAGATTAGGCAACTGGTTGGATACATAGGGGTGGTGGAAGATGAGGAGTCAAGGATGATGCCCAAGTTGTGAGCCTGGGTGATTGAGAGGAGAGGGGTACCCTGAGCAATAACTGGAAAGTTTGGGAAAGGGATGGTTTAGGGGAGAGGGGGAAAGAGTGAGTTCTGTTTTGGAACTGTTGAGTTGGGGATATCCAGTTTGAAATATCCAATGGTCAAATGGAAATTCAAAATGGTAACAGGGAGAGACTAGGACTGGAAAGACAGGATCAGCCTCCACTTTGGGATGTCTCTAATTATTAGGAAATTGTTCCTGATATCAATCCTGAATCCCCTATGTCTGATTTTCATCCACTGCTTCTTGCTCTGCTATCTGAGGCCAAGGGGAACAAGGCTGATTCTTCTTCCACACTATAGCCCATCGAATACCAAAAGACAGCTGGCATGCCCTGCCCCTAATCTTTACTTCTCCATGACGAACATTCCCAGATCCTGCAACTGAGTGCATGAATGAATGGATGAATGAGTATTCCTTAAGCTCCTACTGTTTACAAAGAAAGTCCTGTACAAAGCACTGGAGATACAAGTAGAAAAATAAGCTGGTTCCTGCTCTCTGGGAACTCACATTCTAATGTGAGAAGGGAAGGGTTGAGCTGCACTTCAGATAGAAAGGTCTCCTGGTCCTTAGGGTGCAAGAACAAAGCAGGTGGTAATAATGTCTCTTCTTTGATGTCATTTCTCCTAATAAAATCCTATCTGTTTCTGATGTTTAACTACTGAACAGAACCAAGAACTTTCTTTTCTGCTGTGGCTTCAGCACGTGTAGAAGCAATGACCAAGCCGCATCTCGCATGTGGCGGGGCGCAGGGTGGGGGGGGGGGTTGGGCAGTACCAGGATGATGGCTGCAAGGATGGAATAGAAGCAGGACTGGTGTTCTGAAGGGGCACTGCTATTCCCAGGGCTCTTGGGTTCAGGGTCCTGGGCTATTTCCAGCTCAGTCTGAGTTGAGATAGTGGGGGTGATTTGACCCTCCCGGCATCTTCCACTTCCTGTCTCTACTTCAAGGTGACCTGCTGCTTCAACTAAGCTGGTTTGTCTGTCCCATGGCTAAATGGATACTAATTCTAATGTGGTCTATACTTGAGGCCCTTCACCATTCACTGTTTCTAAGATGGATTCATCCATCTTATCACTGTCCTTAAAATGTGGTCCCCAGAACTGAAAGCAAAGCTCCAAGATGTGGTCTCATTAGGGCAGAGCATAGAGGGACTGCCATCTCCTGACTCTTGGGAGCTCTTAGCACTGGCCAAAATGGCTTTCACTTGGTGGGGAACATGGGGAGGGGGGCCTACATTACATTACTGACTCACGTGCAACTTGTGAATCTATTGTAAATTGACCGCCACCACATCTTTTTCAGATAAACTGCTGTCCAGCAGAACCCCTCCCTTCTTGTAATGCTGAGGACAACTCTTAGAGCCTGTATAAGATTTGACATTTATCCCTATTCCATTTTCTCCTCTTAGATTTGGCTCACTTCTGGACCCTGCCAAGGTCTTTGGGGATTCTGACTAGCATCCAGGATGTTGGCCATCCCCTCTTGCTTTTCTGTGAGATTAATATGAAGTAGTCTGTCAAATACCTTACAGTAATCTAGGAAATCTACATCTACAGATTTTCTCTCATCTACCAGTTTATTAACCCCATTTTTTAAAAAGGGGGGAAATAAAGCAAGTCTGGCATGACCTGGTTTGGATGAAGCCAGCTGGCTCTTTGGAATGAGTCACACTTTCTTTTGAGATGCTCAGTTTCTATAACCGTAAAGATTCTCTTCTAGAATTTTCCGGGGAATCCAAGTCAGGCTCCTTTGCCTTTTGGTTTGCTGGCTCTGTTCTCTTTCCTTCTTTGAAAAATGGGACATTTGCCCTTCTTTAATTCTGTGTTATCTCTCTCATTTTCCATGACCTTTCGAAGATCCCTGAGAATGGCCCCTGCCGTCACGTTTGCCAGGTCTTTCAGGACTGGAACGTGCAGTTCATCTGGGCCAGGGGATTTGAATTCATCAAAGACATCTGGGTGCTCTCTTCCTCACCCCTTGCTTATCCTGGGTATCCACTCCCTTTTCACTATTTTTGTTGTCATTTCCAGTGCAAAGGTCATTCTCCCTAGCAGAGAAAACAGGGGCCAAACAAGATTTGAGCAGTTCTGCCTTCTCTCTGTTGTCTGTTATCATTGTCCTGTCTACCCCAAGCAGTCGGTGACCCTGTTCCTGCTTTGATGTTTCTGGTTTAACCCATCAACAAAGAGCTATTAAGTGTCTGTTATATGCAGGCATTACGCTTGGTGCTGGGGATAGGAAGGCACAAGTAAAGCAGTCCCTGCCTTCAGGGAGTTTACATTCTAATTGGATAGACAACATTGCTGTCTCCCAAACAGACATATGATAACTGGGGTGGGGAGGGGGGCGAAGTCACAGAGTCTCAGGAGATAGAGCGTCGTGGTTGTTGGGGGTTTTCTTCAGCTGTAAAATGGTAATAATAACATGACCTGCCTCACTGGATTGTTGTGAAGATCCAATGAGATAACATGTGCAAAGTGCTTTGCAAACCTTAAATCACTATGTAGATGCTAGCGACGATGAAAATGTGAGGAAGAGCAGGAAAGCCAATGTGTGTATATGTGTGTGTATGTGTGGTGTGTGTGTGTAGTGCGGTATGTATGTGTATGTAGTATGTGTATATGTGTCTGTGTGTGTCTGTATGTGTGTTGGTGTGTGTATGTGTGTATGTGAGTGGTGTGTGTGTATGTGGGGGGTTATGTGGTGGGGGTGTGGTGTGTGTATATGTGTGGGGTGTGTGTATGTGTGTGGTGTGTGTATGTGTGTATGTGGGTGTGGTGAGTGGACTTGGGGAGAGGGCTCCATTTTGGATACATTGAGTCGGAGGTACCAAGGGGACATCTAGGTAAAGAGATCATAACCTTTTCTTTAAGCACACAAACACACACACACATACACACACCACACACATACACACACCCCACACATATACACACACCATACCCACACACCACACCCACATACACACATACACACACCACACACATACACACACCCCAC